>NC_062561.1:30913611-31245555 GCF_022837055.1 Prionailurus viverrinus
CATCTCTCTTAGCTAGAAAAACAAAAATGGCTCTTGACTATGCTCTTTATTCTAGTTATATTTTTATTTGTTGTTACAGTTCTATATATAATAGATATACACTCACTTTTCACATTTCAGTAAGATATAAAAAATACATTCAGCCATCCAGTTGGTTTAAAATGTCCAGATGTTTGACCTCTTACAGACAAGCAGCCTCATTAAATTTCTCTTTTCCACTGGGATGTTTGTCATTGTTTTGACAACTTGTTGTAGAAGAACGTTACTTGTAAGGCCAGAAGATATAAAAATTGTCTTTAACTCATTTGCAAACTGCATGATGGTGGGCCCCTGAAATGGTATAGGAGGGTATCTAGCAGATTATAGAAAGTGGATTTGGCTAATGGAAATCAGAGCCAATACTCCAGGTATGTCCTTAAAGAGGTCCTTTATCTCTGTGCCTCAATTGCTGTGTCCATAAAATGGAGATAGTAATGTCTAGCTTAAAGATTCTTGTGAAGGTTTGCACTGACAATACTTGGAAAATACTCCATATGAGATATTTAATAAATTCCCAGTAGGAGCTGATTCAGCATGAACCTGAGTCTCAGTCTCATCAGCTATAAAGTGGGAATAATAATTATTCTGGAGCTTCTACCTGCCCATGCTTAGCATTTGTCTTTGTTTTTTTCTTATTCCCTTTACAGAGTGTTATGAGGATGAAATCATGTACACTTTGTGAAATTATTTAATAGAGTTATAAAACCTATCTAAATGGAACATGTTAAGATGTAGCCTGTGTATTTTATTGTTTAAAGTCTTATTGTTCTACTTCTGTACTTTGCTCAATCTTTGTTTTCCAAATTTGAAATAGTTTTATGAGTTGGCAGTAGGCTATTGGGTTGTTCAATATGAAGGATGCTAGATAAAACCGTTTATTTTTCATGAAAAATTTTTTAATGTTTTATTTTTGAGAGAGAGAGAGAGAGGGAGGGAGAGAAAGTAAGTGAGGGAAGGGTAGAGAGAGAGGGAACCTGCTTCAGATTCTGAATCAGGCTCCAGGCTCAGCACAGAGTCCAATGCAGGTCTCGAACCCACGAACCTTGAGATCGTGACCTGAGCCAAAGGTGCATGCTTAACTGACTGAGCTGCCCAGGTGCCCCTAGATACAACCTTTTAAGCAGAAGTATTTTCTATGACACTTACCCAGCTCTGAAAGAGCAAATTTAGGAATTTTTTGTTGAGTTATTATATAGCCTCCAATTATTAAAATGCAAATAATATCAGAGTGGTAATGTTTTAGACATTTATGCGTTACTGCTTAACTATTTATTAGTTTAGAGACACTTAAGAATATTGATCTGGGTACGATTTAGGAGGCAGAGGAAAGGGTACTTAATAGGAAGGTGGGAGGGCCCCAAGGATAAACTTGATTATCTTGAACTATGGAACAATAACTAATTTTCTTGTAGTATCCTTGCATTGGGTCTTCACTTGAAAACTTGCTTGACAATTATTTAGTAGCTGGTTTGTTGAAGTTTATTTTTTAATCAATTTCCAGATAGTGGTTCTACCAGGAAAGAATTATAGTCAGGATTTCCTATCTGTACTAAAAGCTATCCAAATTGATATTAAAAAAAGAAAAATCAGCCCTGCATACATTTTCCATACACTCTGTCTAGATGGATGACATTTTTTGAACCTAGTTGTGCCATCCAGTTAATGACACACACAAGTTCATTTTGAGACGATGTAGTTCTAATGCTGTCCTAATTCACAGAGGAAAGACATGATATTTCTACTTGTTATACTAGAAAGTAAATTAATTAAATGTGATTTTAATGACTATTCTGGAATTTGTAATCCTAATGTTTTTCGGAATTGCCTAAGAATCCCTGAATTGCCAGCCTAGAATCTATGTTGAGTGACATACACTATAGTGCATTGTGCACCAGGTTAGGAATTAGAAAACCCAATTTCTGATATTTTTCTAACACTGTCTTTTTTTTCATTTGCACAAATCATTTTATCTCAGTAAGTCTCAATTTGTACTACAGTTTAAATTCCCTTGCAGGCATTTGCTATGGAAAGATATTTTGAAAAATGTAAATTACCACACAAAAGCACTATATTATTACATTTTTTTAGTGTTTAGATGTTTATAATCAGCTTGTATATTTTATACCTGCTTTATCTTGGTATTTAAATGCTTGGTTTATTGAAGCTGCTCACGTTCCCACCAACTCACTTCCCACTCCCCTCTAAAATTGTTGGTTGAAGCGCCCATTACTATAACTCTCAGGCTTCTGTGTAAGTCAGTCTTGTTCTGATTCTAACGGAGGGGATTTGTGAAGTTTCTTAGCTCAAGTTGTTTCAACATGGAAGTAATGGAAGGAAAGTTTGTTCGTGGCAGGTTTTTCTAGTAATTGGATGAAGCACTGCATGATCTTGGGACTGATGAGCCTGCCTGTGACCGAAATCTTCAGTCATTACCCACGCAAGTTTGGGACCAGGACTGACCCACCTTTATGGAAATATTGGGCTTAGAGGGTAGCATTTGCACTGTCAGAAAGTCTCAGGTGATTCTTATTGACTCAGAAGTCATTACCTGCACCGTGCAGCCTCCGGTGCGACACCTGGGGTCCTGATGCTGCTACGGTCCCCTTCTGAAAGAAAGTTGATGATCTGATCAGACTTTCTTCTGCATCTAACAGGTAAATGAATCATATTAAGTTTACCCAAAAGGCGTTGATGTCAGATTTTTTCAACAATCTGAGACTAACATTGGCATTTGTCAGTTTGATGCCTGAAATGTTATTACGTTAAAATAATGAAGTAAATACTAATATACAAATATCTTTTATTGAATGATAATACACGATACTTTCATGTGAATTTTTATTCCTGGGCCCTTGTAATAAATAAAGATTGGGTCTGTTGTCAACGATAGGTCCCATTGAAGTAATTTGTTTCTTTCTTTTTTGTATCAATAGAAGTTTGACTCTTTAAATCAAATAATTGCATTTTTATATAAAAAGTAAATTCTTACCTATTTCCTTAAAAATTTTTAAATGAAAAAAAAAACACAAATTATTTCCTTTAGGCAGGGGTTGTTTTTTCGTCTTGATCTGATCCTATAACTAGTAAAATAGGCTGCTGCTGATACCATTTTTCTCTTTTACTTATCTTTGATAACCAGAACCTACATACATCCGTCATATTTGTGAAATCCCTAATATTATCAGGTAAAACTCATCTTCTTTTCTGAAATTCAAAAATGCCAGATACTTAATTTTCTAGACTAACCTTGCAACTAAAATATGAATCTGTGACCTGCTCTCCATCAGTAAGATATGTCCACTCCAGATTTTGAATGTGCCCCTGGTGACACAGAGAAGCAAACACTAAGGAATTGAGTGACAGAGGCAACAGGGATATTCAATATCCGTATTCAGTAGCAGTGATAGCTCTGGTGGTAGCCTCCTGTGACCAGTATTTCCAGAATCAGTGGGAAAACCGTGGCCTTTGTCTACTGATTTTGGGAGTTTTTTTTTTTTTTTCCCTAGGATCACTTTTGTTTGGAGTTAGTGAATTAGTCCTAATTGAGTATTCTTCAAGATTTTTTATAGATTGAACGAGTTACACACATAACATTTAACAAGTAGTTTCCCTTTCTGTTTAATTATCTAAACTTGATTTATTTTCTTAAAAGTTAAGATGCTTAATCTTACAGATGCACAATTTTCTGCAGCATCCTCCTGAAGTTTAATGTCTGTAAAGGCTTTCATACTTGATGTGTCCTGTTGATGGTGGTTTAAATCACTCTCATGCAGTTCTCACTGGCCTGAGTTCTTTATTACCCCCCTCAGCTTGGCCGCTGCTTCATGTGAGGAGAGGAAAGATTTTTAAATATTTCTATATTTTAACAGCTTTGTTCTTTTCTTTCTGGTGGCAGAGAATGTGAGCTATCAAACCCCCATTTATGACTCGTGTGCACAGCTCCATTTCCCAGCCGCCTTTGCAGGCAGGTATAGGAAGTTTCTAAATTCTCTCTAATGAAATATATATGTAATAAGCATTCAGTGACATGTGAATGGAAAATCTGGAAAACTCTTAACTGAGCTCCTTTATGCCATTTTGTCTTTTCTGCTCACCTTCCGACGTGAAGTCTAGTTTTAAAGATGGTAGAATGACCATCAACCTTGTAACCTGAATGGCAATTGTCCAAAAAGTTTTAAATTTCTCTTCAACTTGTCTAAACTTTAGACAGCCTTCTTCTGGTCTCTAGATTCATTACTACCCTTTTTTCAGAGCATTTACATTAGAAAACTTATAATTGTAAATTTTTTTTTCTTTGCCTCCTTGAAGTGTAAACTTTTAAAAGATTTTTTTTTTTGACAGTTTTACAACCCAGGGTTGTCTTTCTCAAGGACCAGGGGCCATCTTTCTGAAATGCAATCATAGAGGAACATAGAGCTGCCATCTACCAATTTCTGTGGGAGGTTAAGAGCCTAATTTCACCAAGTACATTCCTCCAGGTTGTAAAACTACCTCCTGTCCTGAGGACAAGATAAAGTTTACTTTTCCTTTGGGTAAAACCAATTAGCAAACACAGATGGTGTATGTTCCTCCACTCACCCAGTTCTCAAAACACCTTTTGTTTGAGCAGAGTTGAGTTCAAAGTGCATTTTGATCTCTTTCCCCAACAATAAGAAAAGTGCCTTATTGCCCTCTATCAACACCATGACTGAAAAAGAAACTTCTACTGTATTTAGACACTGAGATTTTGGAGTCTACTGAAAGAGGCAAGCAAACCCTAACTATTATAATGTTATTGGTAACTTGAAGTAGGGCACTGTTGTAATTTAAAAATGTAAAAATATTAACCTGTATTGCATTAGCTTAGTGGTCATGCAAGGGTGGTCATGGGTGGTGAATACATATAGCCGGCTGGAAATCTGATGATTCATATCATGCTGTGGCAAAATATTTGGTGAAAGTGTGCCTATGACAACTTGGAAGGTGGTGTAACTATTCTTCAAGACTGTAGTTCTATGCAAGGAGGTTGGAAAAACCCAGGAGATTATTGTGTATCAACAACTTGTAACCTTTGGCAGGATCTTGTAGAAAAAGTTAGGATCAGGCAGTAATTGTTGGTTTTCAGAGATTCAAGAGAATGCAACTTTCTTGATACTAAAAGTCTCAAGTCACTGGAAAAGCCATTGACTAATGGACCCCCAAATTCAGAAAATAAAAGTGAAAAAGTGCTTGAAGAAGCAAAAGTATCTGAGGAACTCTCAGTTAAAAAAAAGAGACTGTTTTGTAGTAAGCATAAGAATAGGTAATCACAAAGGTGTTTCGTTTCTTTCACATCCAAACTTCACACAACCACAAGGTAACCATGGTTGAACAAATTGAGAGAGAATGAGAGAGTGAAACAATAATGGATCATGGAGTAGAATCTGAATTTAATCAAAGAATCGCTCTCCCCCCGCCCCCACCATTGCCAGGAAGGGGTTTATCACAGTCCCTACCCAGTAGAAGTCAATGTATGCTAAGTTTACTAACTGCTATTTTTTTCTGATTTTCTTTTTAAGAATAGGAGTATTTACTACTTTTATTTTACTCCTTCTTCCCCCTCTATGATGTGTACATTACATGTAGGGGAAAGCAAAGAGCTTGTTTTTATTTTATAAGTTATTAGACCACAAGGACACATGACCAGACCTGATGGAAGAGACAGTGAGTCACCCAGAGACTCTAAAGTTTATATGGATGTGGGCACTGAAAGGGACATTGGCTCTTCTCTCCTGAGAAGAGACTGACTAGCTGTGCTCTTTTTTCTTATTTAAAAATTTATTTATTTATTTTGAGAGAGAGAGAGAGCGCATGAGGACAAGCAGGGGAGGGGCAGAGAGAGAGGGAGAGAGAGAATCGTGGGGCTCGAATTCACAAACTGTAAGATCATGACCTGGGCCAAAACCAAGAGTCGGATGCCTAACTGACTCAGCCACCCAGGTGCTACTAACTATGCTCTTTTTATAGAAAGAAAGGTAAAGGTAGATACCGGGCAGCTGGAGGGGCTGCCCTTGGCAAAGATCGCCCGTTATCTACCAACATCATGCCCCTCTTTGTTCAAGCGTGGGCAGTTATTCTCAGATCCCTTGCAAGTGGATGTGGAAGATACTCCACTTCACAATGGAATGAGAGCAGCCTGATCATAAAGTATCCTTCCAATGAAGGAGCTCCCTCCTACCTTTTATCTTCTACCCCGCTGAGTTGTAGATACCTGAATTTCCTTGTAAACTGAGTTGAACACAACTGCTGCTGTGACTGTGGTTCCTGAATAGTTGTATGAAGGAGAGCTGTTCTGTTTATCAGAACACCCGCTCTAGACTGTATATGAGTAGGAGATAAATTTGCTGGGTTAAAGTACTGCAATATTTAGATTATTTGTTGCTGTAGACAAACAAGTATTATTATAATGACTTCCCTAACAAATTATTATGACTTCTTTTTCTTAGTCAATGAATGAGGACTTTACATGCAATTAGATGGCTGTTTTTTTTTAATTTCCAAGCCATTTTACTCACATTTTCTTAATCCTCATTAATCTCTCTTTAACCCTAAAAGAGAGATCTCTGTTGTATGGCGAATACACTAAAGCTAAAACAAGTTTTATCGCAGATCTAGAAAATGGCAGATCTAAAAGTGAAATCAGAACTCTTTGAATCCCAACCCCCCGACGCATTAAGTATTGCTCTGAACATAGCTGCAGTTGATTCTACAAAACAAAATTTCAAATTGAATGGGAAGGAAATTCTATTTTCTTTTCTCTCAAAAGATTCAGCTTCTTCTACAATTTTTTTTCCCTCTCTAATGTGTTGTTTAGTCATACTAACCCTACTTTTCAAAATTATCACATGGTATTTAGATAATTTAAAAATTTTAACTCCTTAAGCAGAGTAGTATTTCTCTTACTATGCATTGTACTTGGATTCCCCCCACCTGACATGTTCCTCAGAGTAGACCTTACTATCTGTACGCAATGCTACCTTTACACAGTAGCCTGAGAGTTGGTCAATTCATCAAAAAGAAAAGGCAACAAAAGCAGAGCCAATGCAGTGCCTGCATTTTTCTTCTGTGGATATTTAAGTGGTACCAGGAAGGCAATATGTGCGACGCAGATGTACTTTGTATGTGGCAGGTATCTGTTAGTCAGAAGACTGTGTCTACTCATGTGCTCTCCTAGTGTGCTGTTCAGCACAGGTTGCGATTATACTTCATTGAAATTTCACCCTCTGGATTTGTCTTTTCAGAAATAGCTACATTTTAACTCCCAAGGCTCCATTTTAATTAAAGCCAACCTTCCTTTTTCCCAGTATTCCTCTGCTCTTCCTCTTGTACTTCACCATTATATGAAATGCATTTAATATCATTCTGTGCTTTGCGTACCCAGTTTGAGTTTTTTTGAGCGATTTTAAAAATAAAATTTATAACTGGCCATTTTCAAGCCTTCCATGAATAGGCGGGAGGTTTCCTGAGATACACATAACTGCCACTAACGGCTAAAAATGGATGAACTAAAATTAGACTTAGTTTGATTTAGGGTTCAACGGTGTTTGATATATAAAACAGAACAATACTATCCAGGTGAACTCTTCCTGTGTCCTAGGCAGTCACATAATGTATTTTAGGAAGTACATATACTAATTTTTAAAAGCACGTAGCAACTTCATTCTATAAATACTTGGTGAGCATTCTTTCAAAGAATAATAGTATTCTAAAAATATTTAATTACATAGAAATGTGACTACTTTTGTTTTTCCTAATAAAACTAATAGTTGTTGGGTTTCTACCATATGCAAATCACAGTATTCCATACAACAATTTATTTATACACAATAAACATAAGACAGTTAGTTAAGCTGCTTCTGATTCCATCTGACAAAAAATGCTCAGCCCAAACTGGTTAACACCACAAAGGGAATTTATACGGCTGAAAAATCTAGAGGTTAACTGAGTCAGTAAGAACCCTCACCTTGTTCTCATAAGCTTCTCTAGACTCTGCTTTTGAGTGGATTTTAACTTATCTCTGGCTTTCTTGTTTGTCTTTTTTAAGTTTATTTACTTACTTATTTTGAGAGAGAGAAAAAGAGAGAGAGCCAGGGAGAGAGAGAATCCTAAGCAGGCTCCACTCTGTCAGCACTGAGCCCAACAAGGGGCTCAAACTCAGAAACTGTGAGATCATGACCTGAGTTGAAACCTAGAGTCATATGCTTAGTGGACTGAGCCACCCAGGTGCCCCACTTTGCTCTGGCTTTGAAAGATGGTTTCAGGCAGCAGCTAGATCTCTAAGTTCCTTAGCCACATGAGGCAAGAGAGGCAATGGTTCTCTGTACACCATCATATAATGTCAGGCTTCATATTGATCTCCCTCTCTCTCTGTCTCTCTCTGTCTTTCTCTCTCTCTCTCTGTCACACACACACACACACACACACACACACACACACACACACGCACACACACACACCAGTGGCCTGGGATACCACGCATTTCCATACATTTATTGGCTTAGATTTTATGGACCAGTCACCATGGCAAGAGCCCACGGTTGGGACTAAGAGAGGCTCAATCCAGTCCACGTTGTGTGGCTGCTAAACATGGGAGAGAAGCTTACGCAAGGAAGCAACAAAGTGCCGAGTGTGTAAGGTACTATTACTTTTATCATGTTATGGGTGGGGATCTGAAGACCAGCAAATTCAAAGGATTTCCTCAGGCAACACGTTTCCGAGCTGGTACATGAGACGAAGACTGACTCCAAAGACCACACTAGCAATCAGATCCCTCTTCATTTTCATTTTCTCTTACTTGATGCATTAGTTAGGAAGGAGAAAGAACAGAATCAGGGTAATGCTGTCTTCCTAATGTCACACCTTACTTCCTCTGTCTTTTGTGTTGCAGTGAGGTGGAAAGTGAATCCGTGTAAATGTTAAATGAGTAAAGGGTAAATACCTAATCATGAATATTGGGATTCCATTTAATTTTATAAGTCATTCTGAGTTCTCAGTACAATGGTATTTTCTGGTGTCTTGGTGGTTAAGCAATTGATAACAACCATTGAAATAATAATAGGAAATAATTTTATAGAATTTAGTATTTGCCAGGCACTGTCCTATGTGCTTTACACTTACTGGGTCACTTAATTCTCATCACTGTACTGTGAAATAGTGTATTAGTTATGGTAAAAGGATAGGCTGAGCTTCTAGAAGAAAGAGAAAAAAATGACAGTGCCTAAAGAAGTTAGAAGTTGTTTTCTTCTCTCCTTTTCAATTGTTCATGGTGGAGATAGGGACTCTTTTGAGTTATTATCCAGAAGATCCAGTCTAGTGTAATGGCTCTGTCAGCCTCGTTAAGCAGTTTCCAGTGAGGTCCAGTGCAGTGCAGTTGCTATAGTTATTGCCAATTACTAAACAGTGATGGGGGAAAACAGAAAAACTCAGCAAGCTACTTGTCCTTAAGGGGAGATGTGGAAATAACATCCATTATTTCTCATACATTGTCGACCAGAGTTCAGACTTAGGGCCATACCTGGTTGCCAGGGAGCCCAAGAGTTTTAATTCTGCAGGCTGTTGCTTGACCAGTTGGAACTCACAGGATCTTGCTACTGAAAGAGAGGGAAAATGGATATTATGAAACAGAAGATTTTGCCTCGGTAGGTGGTGGTGTTCCATATTGCAGATGAAAAAACTGATGTACCAGTCCCACACTTAGGAATGGTGGAGCCGGGATTTATTTGAGACAGAAGGCTCTGGCTTCAGAGACTGCGGTCTTAATCACCATGCAATGTTACCTACATTAAAATGTTTCATATAGAGAGATTAAGAGATGACAGTTTTTTTCTAAAAATCTTTCTCTCACAGGTACCAAGTGACCCAGTTTCATGACAGAAGCTTTTTATTTTCCAAGAGTTTTAGGAAATCATTGGTACTTCTTTATTCCTTGGAAGGGTGTGTGTGTGTGTGTGTGTGTGTGTGTGTGTGTGTGTGTGTAGTAGCTTAGATGTTCTTATTCTAAGTTACTCTATAGTAACGAAAAGAAAAACCTTAAACTTAAATTATGTTAGCCTTCCAACCCATTTGATTTATTTTTGAAACTGCATGGTTGCAAGTTGAAGTTTACTAAATGTATCATAGACATAAAAGAATAAGTAAGCTAGAGTTCTTCCTTATAATGTGTTTGCTTATTGTTGAACTTTTACATTTCCTCATGGCCTGCTGAACCTGTTTCCATTCTTTTACTTCCATTATTGCTGCACTGTTAATGACCAAGAAAGCATCGTCTGCCTAAAAACTGTCGTCACGATAATTGCCTGCATGATGCTTGATGATGAGGTCGCTATGTATTTTTGTCACTTAGCACAATATGAGAAGTGTTGAACTGATCACAACTAATATCTATGACATTAAACTATAGCTGTTGGCTGCATGTTCAAGATAAATATTTGAACATCAAGACCAATGCATTTCCCAAGTATAATTTATCATAAAGGTTAGCTTGTTGAATAAATTATGAGTACTGGTCCTGAAAACTCACTTCTTATAGTGATGCCATGTGTCATGCTCTAAGGTTATAGGATTCCCTAGTGCACTGATATGACACATGAGATAATGTAGGGCATTGTTAGGTCTCCATCTAATTTCTGCTGGTTATCTCTCTTCATGGTTTGGTAGTGGCTTAGTGGCTCTTGAATGTGGTATAAAATAAGTAAATCAGCTTTCACATGACATAACTCCCACACTGAAGCCACTTTTAAAAAGTCATTTATTCATCATTCACTCATTTTTCACATCTTTGCATTTTATTATTTAGTATGCTTCTAGTATGAAATATGAAAAAATAAGGCACATTCGTTGTTCTAGAAGAATTAAAATATATTTTTGAACACGGGACATACATACTTAAAGAATTAAATAAATGTAAAAGAGAGATATAATTTGCTGATTAATTAAAACTACATGTAATTATTTCCATAGGAGATCAACAATTAAAGAAACCACTCTTGGTTGGCATCCTTAGAGAATGACTCCAGGAGGTAGTGGGAATATATTTGAGGTAGGGTCAAAAGCTGTTGGAGAGAGAAAGGAAATGGGAGAGGAGGTTCGTAGGCATGAACAGGAGAATCTGTGCATAATATTACAAGAGTAGGAAAGAGTAGGTTTGGGTGGGGAATGAGTGAATAAGGAAGCAGACTGGAATGGAGGCTCCTGTTATGAAGGAGAAGACATGGTTTTCCAGGTGATTTGCAACACACACTTCAAAAGCCTGAGTAATTTATATATTTTGCTTCCATTGGCTCCCCATAAACCTTTACATAAATTGTGATTATTTATTTATATCCTATATAATATATTCTACATAAATATATATCTAATATATATTTACATAAAATTCTAACATTTGTTGTGCTGTGAATTTGTTCTTAAAAGTTTCTACTTAATCTGGAAATGTGAAATCTAATTGGGTTGCTTTTTATTTTCAATTTTCTATATTTTTCATTTTGCCTTGAGTTCTATACTGCCATGGGCTATGATAGTGTTACATTTTATAAGCTAAGTGTTGTTAAGTACGAGCAGTATTTGGATGAGTATGCTCCAAGAAAAACTTGTGTCTTATTGGACATTTGAAAGCTATTATTACTCACAATTAAATGTGAGCCTTCATCAGAAGGTTCATCATATTTTTTTTTTACCTAAAAATGTGTTGAATCTATTGTACACCATCCAAATTTCAATGCAGCTAAACAGACAGTCATAATCAAAACGAATTTCAAGTCAAAACCCAGGTAGTTGCCTATCTTCAGTGATAATATAGTAACTAGATTGTCTTTGTTGTTTATGAATCAGTTTGAAAGTTACATATCACTAATGGTGCCCACCATCTTGAGTGCTTCTTGGGTAAGTGCATTTTGGTTGGTTATTTCATATTACACCTGACTAGATTACAAAATCCTTGAAAATAAGAACAATATTCTATTCATCTCTTATCTCTATCATCTAATATATTGTAAAACACATCATAAGTGCATAATATATGGAGTTAAATTTAATGGAATCAAATTTAATTGCAGAAGTGACCATAACCACATGATTTAATCACCATATCCAAATTTTGCGGTTTTATATTATACATTAATTTCATATTCAAAATCTCAGATATTAGTATACTGGCTTATTTGTAAAATGGAATAAAAATTCTAATGAAGAAATTATTTAAAAGAACATACAAATGAAATAAAATATCCAATAGAAATATTTTTTTTTGATATGAGATTCTTATCTTCCATAAAAATCATGGGGAATGAAAAGTAAATTATTCATATTATTTTCCTTTTATAAACAAACACCAGATGATATAACAGAGAGTACTTTAAATGTGTGTTCTTTTTACATTATAAATTGTAAAAATATCCATGTAAAAATATGCATATGATAGAATCTTCAAACTGGTGCTTGAGGACTTTTAATGTCAAAGTCACTAAGAGGATGGGGTACTGGATTTCATTTCAGCATAAACAGATTACTTATCTGTATAATCAGTGTATATAATCTATATAAGACTCCAGTCAAAAGAACGTCATGTCTCGTGGTGGTTTGGAAATATGAAGAAACACCACTAAGACTAATGAAACTGAAATTTGAATTGCACTATCACATTTGAGTAAGACAGGAAGAATTATAATGTAAGAACATTTTTATAATTGATGGAAGATGATACATTTTAAGATTTGATGACCTCTTTAGCCATGGCTTATGATAGACCAAGATTTAATGTTAATTAAAATACTCTAAAGAGGATCCTTAAACACATATATAGGAGGAGGTGGGCATTTACTGCCCCACAGAAAAGATTTTGTTTTGTTGTTGATTTATTTGTTGGACAGTATAACCATCATGTTCCTAATCATAGTTTTGGCCATTATTTTTAGTATATTTTGATGATATTCCCTGCAACTTTATTATCATGGTGTTTACCAAATGGTGATTCTCTATTTCCATCCATTTCTTCTACATTAATTGGAATTATACTGTAGGGAAGAGTTTTCTCTTTTCCTCCATTAATGAAGCTAGTTAAATAATTACATATTTACATCAGCACATAATCATAAATATGTAGGTTTTTCTTGAAATACAATTCGCATATGATAAAATTTTTACTTTTAAAGTGTATAATTAAGCAGTTTTAAGTATATTCATGAGGTCATGCAACCATCACCACTGCCGAATTACATAACAATTCCATCCTGCCCAAAGCAAGCTCCTTGTCCATTAGCAAAAACTCCCCATTCTCCCATGCCACCTCTTCCTGGCATCCACTAATTTATTTTAAGTACCTATGGATTTGCCTATACTGAACTTCACCTTGGTACTCCTGCTCTTTCCATGACAACATACACAAAAACATATGCACATACACCCCCACACACATGCACACCGGTTTTCCTTGAAGAATTTTTTTTCTGTTCCTCTATTGCAAATAATACTGTTGCCATCTGTATGATCTTAAGAATCAAAATTTTTCTCAAACCCAACTTCCTCCTTGAAGCTTTCCCTCTGACCATCTGAAATATGGTTTTAGGGGCGCCTGGGTGGCGCAGTCGGTTGAGCGTCCGACTTCAGCCGGGTCACGATCTCGCGGTCCGGGAGTTTGAGCCCCACGTCAGGCTCTGGGCTGATGGCTCAGAGCCTGGAGCCTGTTTCCGATTCTGTGTCTCCCTCTCTCTCTGCCCCTCCCCCGTTCATGCTCTGTCTCTCTCTGTCCCAAATAAATAAATAAACGTTGAAGAAAAAAAAATTAAAAAAAAAATGAAATATGGTTTTATCTTCCAATAGTAAATATTCTCACCCTTGTGAAGATCAACAATGATATGGTAACAGATAAAGTCTCAGATAGCAATATAATAACATTTCTATAGGATGGACGTATCTATAGGATTTTTGCATATAATTCTGTCTGTGGTCCTTTGATTTTTCTAACAAGTAATAGTAAAAATAGATTACTGTGGGACATTTCACATAAGGAGAACAACGTGACAAATTCTCCATTTCAATATGGGGATGATTTGTTTCCTATTCATGATGTTTTTCATTCTTTTCATTTTTTTAAGTTTATCTGTTTTTATTTTATTTTTTTTTATCTGTTTATTTTTGAGAGAGAGGGAGCCAGGAGAAAGCTGGAGAGGAACGGGGGCAGTAGAGAATCCCAAGCGGGCTCTGCACCATCAGCACAGAGCCTGATGTGGGCCTCAAATTCACGAACCATGCGATCATGACCTAAGCTGAAACCAAGAGTCAGACTTCAGCTCAAGTCATGATCTTGTGGTCCATGAGTTTGAGCCTTACACTGGGCTCTGTGCTGACAGCTCAAAGCCTGGAACCTGCTTCAGATTCTCTCTCTGTCTCTCTCTCTCTCTCTCTCTCTCTGTCCCCCCTCATGCTCTGTCTCTCAAAAACGAATAAATGTTAAAAATTTTTTTAATTAAAAAAATAAAGTGTAGCTATTATTATTTGTAAATGAGCTAGCTGCAGCCACCTGTATTTGAAATTCAGTTCCCTTGTTCACTAAAATATGTGCTATCATAGTGTATTTGAAATCACATTTCTAGAATTAGAAAATTCAGTCCCATAAGAGTGAATATTATTTCTAAAAAGAAAGAGTAGAGATAGCAAAACCATCAATTTAAAAATATTACTCAACATTTTGAACATTAGAATAATGCAGAGATTCAGTTGTAAGCTTTTGAAGTATCCAGTAACCCTAGGAAGCTCTTTAATTACCTGTTACCTTAAAATATTTTATAATTTCTAACTAGTAACAAAGTTTTATCTTTTCCAATTATTTTCAGCTGCAGAACAAATTCACAACTAGTGTTTTGCAATACTGAGCCAGATGTTTAAAAATCTTTTGTTTTTGAAATATTTACCCAGTTAGCAATTATAAAAAGAATCCAGACAGAATGCACTAACATTAAAAACCTTGTTGATGAAAAAATGACTTCTATTCGCACATATAAAATGTGTGACTGTGGACAGACTTGACGGATTTTGTTACGTGTGATTCAGTCGGAAAAGTCAAAATCAACTACTTGAAGTCATACTTGGCATATACATTTCTCTCGTGTCCAGCATGCTGTGTACAGTTTTGAACCAACAACAGTAATTGAGAATAAGAAGTCAGCCACCCTCAGTAGGTAGCCGAGTTTGGCTCAGAGGGGCCCTCCACCATCGAGAAGGAGCAGGAAGGGTGAGTGGTCAGGCGGCAGGCCTGCTTTGTGCAGGCCTTCAAAGTGTGGGCAGAAAGCTTAAACAAGCAATGGAAATGGCTGGTTCAGGGTGCCACTGCGGTTGGGAAGTTTACCATCTGCGTTCTGCAGTTTCAGTTTTTAATCTGAACAAATGGAAAACTAGAACGAACACAAAAGCCCTTGGAGGCAGAGCATTGGCTGTAATCACATGACTTTGCATCTCCTTATCAAGCAAGAGTTTTGTTGTCCATTTAACTTGTCAGTTAAGTGGCAGCTGGCTTTTGTTCTTTGTTTTTCCTCCTTGCTTCAATATGTGTACAAAAGGCTTTACGTTTTTTCTGGTTTGAGAGGTGGTTGAATCTATAGAGGTGTTTCTCATCTTGATTTGAACATAGCAATGCCCATTAGTGCAGTTTCCCCTGGCACCTTTAGGAGATTAGCAACACTACAAAATACCTTTCCAAATAGTAAGAAATGCTTGATTTTAGAATTTATTAAAGGGGATTAACGGGCTATGTCTTTGCTCTTACAGGTATAAAATAGGTCTTTTTTAAAAAAATGTTTTTGTTAATTTTTGAAAGAGAGCAAGCGAGCACAAGTGGGGGAGGGGCAGAGAGTGAGGGAGACACAGAATTTGAGCTATCAGCACAGAGCCTGATGCTTTGCTCAGACTCATGAACCCTAACATCATGACCTGAGCTGATGTCTGACGCTTACCTGACTGAGCCACCGAGGCACCCCTAAAATAGGTGTTTAGAATGATTTTAAATAATAATAAAAGTTGTCAGTATTATTTGGATCAAGTTTTAATCGGTTACTCTTTGTGAACTTCTAGCTTCAGTAATTCAAACTCTTTGCCACTATACAAGTTAAAGAATATGATGTTAGACTTGTTACATACTTTTTCTGTGTCTTGTACTCCAAAACACAGGTTTGTAAGGTGCTAGGGAAAACAGTTCAGTTCCCTGTTAAAAAAAAAGAAAAAAAAAACACAAAGGAGGGAGGAGCAGGAAAAAAAAAAAAACCTGGATTAAGTTTAGACCCTTGAAACAACCTTGAAGAGAAAGAAGAATCAAATCAAATAGCCTACAAAATTTCAGCTGCACATATCATACTTTTCCAGTGATGAATCGAAAACAATGAAATACCAGTGCTAGATTTTGTTTTCAATCTTTAATACAAATGTTTGCCACGCTGGTCTTACTTAATAATTGGATTCATTTCAGAACAAATGGTACAGGTCCATGCTAATTAATGGAAAGATTGTCTTTGAGGTTACTCTTATGAACCTTAGGAGTATGAAGAAAACGTATAGCAGTTTTTTTATTTTAAGCAAACTCATACATTATGTAGATTTTCCAGTCTCGTGTTTTTATGGGGTAGTAAATAACAAGACGAAAGAATAGAGTACTAATAGTCATGGACCAGTGTCTGGTGGTTTACAAAGGATGATGGTTTTAGGCTTCCCCGATGGTTTTAGGTTTAATCCCAGAGGAAGTTTCTTAAATCTCTAGCATTTACTACAAGAACAAAGTACCACAATCAGTTCCCAGTGAGGCCAATATTTGAGAGATGTTGAATGATAATAATGATAGCATAGTTTTAAATATCTTTACACACTGTGCCATTTCTAAAACCATGGGAAATCAGGGTGCCTGGGTGGCTGAGTCGGTTAAGCCTCCAACTTTGGCTCAGGTCATGATCTCACATTTTGTGAGTTCAAGCCCTGCATTGGGCTCTGTGCTGACCGCTCAGAGCCTGGAGCCTGCTTCAGATTTTGTGTCTGCCTCTCTCTCTGCCCCTCCCCAACTCATGCTGTGTCTCTCTCAACAATAAATAAACATTTACAAAAATAAAAAATAAATAAAATCATGAGAAATCACATGCCGCTGACCAGTTATAGTTCACTGTATACCTCCTGATTGTGTTTTCTCTCGTGGGGAGATGATTATTTTATATGCATATGAATACTTATTCTTATTTTAGAAAAGGATTTTTACCCACACAAGGATAAAGAAGGGAAACGCAGCCACAAAAGAAAAGAAATGAAGCATATTCCACATCTTAACATAAATGCTGATGTAAAAATGATATATTCACATTTCTAATGACAGATTCTCCCATTAATAGGTTGGAACAAGTATTAGCTGATCGTGTAGTACTTCTCTTTGGTGTCTTGATGAAGGTTGACATTTTTGACATTAAGGGTTAATTAGTTGCCACTCAGAATGAGGTCACAAATGGCTAATTGCACCTTCAGCTGGGTAATTACTGTCATGTATCAAATTCTCATTCCATGTAATTATACAGGAATCAGGTGCTCTGACTGCTCACCTAGGGATACGTTTGCCTTCCAAGTCCTCTCTGTGGGAATTCCAAAGTTTTACATAGAAGGTGAATTCACTTGCAATTTGACCTGATGACTAATTTGATATGTGGAAGATTCCAGGCCACCCTTTAAAATCGTGGTCCTAAGGATGTCATCTAGTTACGCTTTAATGTTTTTGGCTTCTCTGATTCTGTAATTTTGCTGCTGTCAGCTCCGATATTCCTGCTCACAAGTTAGATATTCATTAAATTCATCTGCGCTATTCCAAACCTTCATCTTCTTTCCCCAAAATAACTGCCGAAGCTTAGCTTATCATCAACATTTACACAAAATGGCTGGATGCCTCTTAAAGAATCAGAGGCAGGGCGCAGGTACGTGAAATAAAGATTTGTCCTGCAGTGATTCTGTATGCCATGGGACTGGCCAGTGCCTTGATCTTGCACCATAGCTCAGATGAAAATGAACGAGCTCAGGCATTTTATGAGGAAGAGGACATAATACTTCTAAATTTATGCCTTTCCTCACATCACTGGAATATGCTCCCGGGGTAGACCGGAGAACACATTTTCCTGGCTCTCAAAGGACATGCTATAGGTGATGAATTTAGCTGTTTCTGTAATCTCTAATCTGATGCAGCAGTCAATATTAATAGTTATAAGCATTAGGTTCTGCACTAGTAGGCGTTACTCCCTCATTAACCAGGCAGTTTAAATATCTCACAGGACAACTGAAACTTGAAGTTTATAGGTAGGCCAATCAGCACCCTTTCTCTGGCTTGAAGAGGAAAAAAATGTCGGTTCAGTTAGAGAGAAAGTGAGTGTGTGTGTGTGTGTGTGTGTGTGTGTGTGTGTGTATAATTTCAGTGTGTCATATAAAGGTTTAATTTGTATTTCATAATTACAATACTTAAATTTGTGATGTAGGTGTGTACATTCACACCTTGTGCACGGGCAAGTCAACACACTTGTAGTTGCTGCATGCACGTGACCTTTGGAATGACAACGTTTCCTCTGGGTCTAATAATGCATTTCTAAAGCAGCCCTAGGCCAGGAGAATTCCTGTGGAAGGTATAGACAGTCTCATAAATGTGTTTCAAGTCTGTGTCCATTAGAGACATAAAATTATTTCATCTCCTCTCTGTAATGGACGCACAGTGACTGACATCTGCATGGTTTTTGAGTTTATAAAGAGATTTGAAACCTGTTATCTCTTTTATTCCTTACTCTAAACCTGGAATGAAGGACTTTTAAAAATAATACATACTTGACAGATGGGATAGAGGAAGTAGGTACCAAGTTTCTTGTTTCCATATCCATGCTTTCTTCACTGTGAGAAACTAATCATATTTAGTTAGCTCTAGGATGTTTTGAAGTTCATGATCTAATGACACTTGGGTTTCCATGTGCATTTATTATGTTAAAAATATGTAATGGTGTTGTCCATTATTTTAAATTTGGTATCAATGAAAATCATCCTGATACTAAGTAGTCAACTATAAATTGAGATCATTTGTTTATCTATTTATCTATATTTATTTTTAATTTAAATTCAAATCAACATATAGTGTAATAATGATTTCAGGAGTAGAATTTAGAAATTCATCATTCCCATATAACACCCACTGCTCATCTCAACAAGTGCCCTCCATAATGCCCATCATCCTTTTGGCCTGTCCCCCCCTCCAACAACCCTCAGTTTGTTCTCTGTATTTAAGAATCTCTTATCTCTTATCTCCCTCTCTGTTCTTATCTTAATTTTGCTTCCCTTTCCCTATGTTCATCTGTTTTGTTTCTTAAATTCCACATATGATTGATATAATATATCTTTTTCTGACTGACTTATTTCACTTAGCATAATATACTCTAGTTCCATCCATGTTGTTGCAAATGGTAAGATTTCATTCTTTTTGATCACCGAGTAATATTCCATTGTATATATAAACCACATCTTCTTTATTCATTCATCAGTCAATGGACATTTGGGCTCTTTCTGTAAATTGGCTATTGTTGATAATGCTGCTGTAAACATTGGGGTGCATGTGCCCCTTCAAATCAGCATTTTGGATCTTTTGGATAAATACCTAGTAGTGCAATTGCTGGGTCTTAGGGTAGTTTTATTTTTAATATTTTGAGGAACCTCCACACTGTTTTCCAGAGTGGCTGTACCAGTTTGCATTCCCACTGTGGTGCAAGAGGGCTCCCCTTTCTCCACATCCTTGCCAACATCTGTTGTTACCTGAGTTGTTAATTGTAGCCATTCTGGCAGGTGTGAGGTGGTATCTCATTCTAGTTTTGATTTGTATTTCCCTCATGATGAGTGATGTTGAGCATATTTTTATGTATCTGTTAGCCATCTGGATGTCTTCTTTGGAAGTGTCTATTCATGTCTTCTGCCAATTTCTTCACTGGATTATTTATTTATTGGGTGTGGAGTTGATAAGTTCTTTATACATTTTGGATACTAACCCTTTAACTGATATATCATTTACAAATAATCTTCTTCCATTCTGTCAGCTGCCTTTTAGTTTTGCTGATTCTTTCCTTTGCTATGCATAAGCTTTTTATCTTAATGAGGTCCCAGCAGTTCATTTTTGCTTTTGTTTGCCTTGCCTCTGGAGACCTGTCAAGTAAGAAGTTGCTGTGGCTAAGGTCAAAGAGGTTGTTTCCTATTTTCTCCTGTAGGATTTTGATGGCTTCCTGTCTTACAGTTAGGTCTTTCTTCCATTTGGAGTTTATTTTTATGTATGGTATAAGAAAGTGGTCCAATTTGGGGGCACCTGGGTGGCTCAGTCGGTTAAGTGTCTGACTTTGGCTCAGGTCATGACCTCACTGTTCTGGGTTTGTGCCCCAGATTCTGTGTCTCATTCTCTCTCTGCCCCTCCCCAACTTGTTCTCTGTCTCCCTCTGTCTCTCAAAAATAAATAAATGTAAAAACAAATTAAAAAAAAGAAAGTGGTCCAATTTCATTCTTCTGCATGGTCTGTCCAGGTTTTCCAACATCATTTGCTGAAGAGACAGTCTCTTTTCCATTGGATATTCTTTGCTGCTTTGTCAAACATTAATTGGTCATATGTTTGTGGGTCCATTTCTGGGTTCTCACTTCTGTTCCATTGATCTGAGTGTCTCTTTTTGTGCCATTACCATACTGTCTTGATGATTACAGCTTTGTAATACAGCTCGATGTCCAGAACTGTGATGCTTCCAGCTTTGGTTTTCATTTTCAAATTACTTTGGCCATTCAGGAACTTTTCTGGTTCCATACAAATTTTAGAATTGTTCTATCTCGGTAAAGAATGCTGGTGTTATTTTGATAGGAATTGCCATGAATGTATAGTTTGTTTTGGGTAGTATCAACATGTAACAATATTCTTCAAATCCATGAGCATAGAATATTTTTCTACTTCTTTGTGTCTTCTTCAATTTCTTTCATAAGCTATCTATAGTTTTAGTATACAGATCTTTTACCTCTTTGGTTCGGTTTTTCCCTAGGTATCTCATGGTTTTCGGTGCAGCTGTAAATGGGATCTATTCCTTGGTTTCTCTTTCTGCTGCTTCATTATTGGTGTATAGAAATACAACTGATTTCTGTATGTTGATTTTCTATCCTGTGGCTTTACTGAATTCATGTATCAGTTCTAGCAGTTTTTTTGTGTGTGTGTGGAATCTTGCTTTTTCCACATAGAGTAACATGTCATCTATGCAAAGTGAAAGTTTGACTTCCTCCTTGCCAATTTGTATGGCTTTTATTTCTTTTGTTGTCTGATTGCTGGGACTAGGACTTCCAGTACTATGTTGAACAACAGTGCTGAGAGTGGACCTCCCTATCGTGTTCCTGACCCTAAGGGTAAAGCTGTTAGTTTTTTCCCATTGAGATCATTTTTAGATTATGTTCTTTTTCTTATCAAACACATAAACAATTATGTATATTCTCCAGGTAACACTCTTGGACTTTAACGAATGGGAACATGGCCAAAAGTACCATGGAACTGTGGGTCTTGAGGACAAACACCACATAACTAACATCGAACTTGAAGTGAAATCCCTGATCAACATCTCCTCAAAGCCAGTGGTATCATTAAATTCCCAGCACATGGGAATGGAAACTTTGAAGTTATTTTTAACACTTTCCGAGGTTTACATTTTAGGAGACACTGACATTAAATAACAAGTTATCCAATTAATAAGTATGATTCCATTATGCACTCTGAAGGAGAGATAAGTGGTAATGAGAGATCACACAGAAGAGACAAGAGATTGGCCTAAGAAGCTTTCACTAAGGAAAAGCCATCTCATCTGAAATCTGAAGTACAGCTAGAAAAAGTTAGATGAATGTGGGAGTGAACATTCAAGGGTAAGGAAATAGCAGATGCAAAAAGCCTGCCTTAGGATAAAGCATAGGGGAGACTTGAAAAAGCTAATATGGCAGGAGTACAGAGTCTGGGAAAAGGCAGCCACAGATAGAGCAGGTAGATTAACAGGAAACAGAGCCTATATGTTTTAGGAATGACTTAACTAATTTCTGTAAGTAAAGTTTGACAATTTTGATAAGCATGATGGTAAATCTATAGCTCATTTTGGGAAGTATTGCTGTCTTTTTTTTTTTATGAAATTTATTGACAAATTGGTTTCCATACAACACCCAGTGCTCATCCCAAAAGGTGCCCTCCTCAATACCCATCACCCACCCTCTCCTCCCTCCCACCCCCCATCAACCCTCAGTTTGTTCTCAGTTTTTAACAGTCTCTTATGCTTTGGCTCTCTCCTATTCTAACCTCTTTTTTTTTTTTCCTTCCCCTCCCCCATGGGTTCCTGTTCAGTTTCTCAGGATCCACATAAGAGTGAAACCATATGGTATCTGTCTTTCTCTGTATGGCTTATTTCACTTAGCATCACACTCTCCAGTTCCATCCACGTTGCTACGAAAGGCCATATTTCATTTTTTCTCATTGCCACATAGTATTCCATTGTGTATATAAACCACAATTTCTTTATCCATTCATCAGTTGATGGACATTTAGGCTCTTTCCATAATTTGGCTATTGTTGAGAGTGCTTCTATGAACATTGGGGTACAAGTGGCCCTATGCATCAGTACTCCTGTATCCCTTGGATAAATTCCTAGCAGTGCTATTGCTGGGTCATAGGGTAGGTCTATTTTTAATTTTCTGAGGAACCTCCACTCTGCTTTCCAGAGCAGCTGCACCAGTTTGCATTCCCACCAACAGTGCAAGAGGGTTCCCGTTTCTCCACATCCTCTCCAGCATCTATAGTCTCCTGATTTGTTCATTTTGGCCACTCTGACTGGCGTGAGGTGATACCTGAGTGTGGTTTTGATTTGTATTTCCCTGATAAGGAGCGACGCTGAACATCTTTTCATGTGCCTGTTGGCCATCCGGATGTCTTCTTTAGAGAAGTGTCTATTCATGTTTTCTGCCCATTTCTTCACTGGGTTATTTGTTTTTCGGGTGTGGAGTTTGGTGAGCTCTTTATAGATTTTGGATACTAGCCCTTTGTCCGATATGTCATTTGCGAATATCTTTTCCCATTCCGTTGGTTGCCTTTTAGTTTTGTTGGTAGTATTGCTGTCTTAATATTGAGTTTTTCCATTGATGAGCATGGGATTTGGGACCATTTGTTTAGACATCCATTTTCTCTCAATATGTTATATCATTCAGCGTATAGGCCTTTAAAAAATTGCATCTGCAGATTGTTATATCAACTTTAAAATAATTTTTGGTCTTGGGGCTTCTGGGTGGCTCCATCAGTTGAGCAACCACTTCTTGGTTTGGGCTTAGATCAAGATCTTGTGGTTTGTGGGTTCAAGCCCCATGTAATGAGAGATCACATGCTCTGTGATCTTCAAGCTCTGTGTTGACAGTGTGCAGCCTGCTTGGGATCCTCTGTCTCCCTCTGTTGAAGCCCATCCCCTGCTCGTGCATGCATGCTTGCTCTCCCCCCCCACCCCCCCCCCCCAAATAAATAAACATTAAAAAAAGATTTTTTGGTGTTTATTGATGTATAATTGAAAATTGTAAGATATTTAAAGTGTACAATGGTGTAATTTGATATATGTATACATTGTAAAGGGATTCCCCCCCTCAGGTTAATGAGCACCTCCATTGTTTCACATGTTTATCTTTTTGTCCCTTGCTGAAAAAATTAAGTTCTACTTTCTTAGACTATTTCAATGGTACAACACAGTGTTGTCAGCTCTAGTCACCATGCTATGTGTTAGATCTCAAACCTGTATCATCTTGTAACCGAAAGTTTGTACTCCCTACTGACCTCTTCCCCCTTTCCCCAGCCTTCAGTTGCTGACAACCACTTTTCTACTGTTCGCGAGTGGGTATTTTCTCATTCATCTGGTGTTTAGGAGTCACTCAGCTAGTTTCTGGATCTCTTTCAGAGGGAATTGCTCTGTGTGTAGCCATACGTTTATAGTGTCTGTGGGAGAAGGAGAGATCAGATTTTTCCTAAGTCATCATCTTGGCTAACTCTTTAAATACTGTACCAGTCAGGGGCCTGACAGGAGACCAATGATGGCATGCCAACTTTGTACTCCCAGAATAAATCTTACTTGGTCATGATATTCCATATGTTGTTGAATTTAATAATATTTTGTTAAGGATACACGTTCATGATGGATATTGGTCTGTAGATTTCGTTTTTATTGGCATCTTTAGCTTTGCATTGGAGTATTTTAGTTTTCTATTACTACCATAGTAAATGACAACAAATGTAGTGGCTTGATACCATACACATTTACTGTCTCATTTTCATGGGTTATGGGACCAGTTAGCTGAATCCTCTATTCAGGCCTCATAAGCTGAAATCAAGATGTCTGTTGGTAGTATGGTTCCTTTGTGAGGCTTGGGTCCTCTTCCTAACTCTCATTTTGTTGGTGGAATTCACTCCTTTGCTATGTTGCAATACTGAACTCCCTACTGTCTTGCTGGCTGTCGGCTGAGGGTGAATCTCAACAAAGCATCTGCCCTTTTCATCTGCAGTTTGTAGCATAGCTGTTTGCTTTCTTCTTTATGGTCAACGGGAGCCATTGCTTTGAGTTATTCTTCTACTAGCTGGAAAAAAGTGCTTTGGGAGGGTTCACGTGAACAGATCCAGCCCACCTGGATATTCTCAGTATTTTAAGGTCAGCTGACTTGGGACATGCATTCCATTTTTAAAATTATCTCATTTCTAGCACTTAAGTTATAAGTTGACATAATAGAGTGGGGAATTTGGGGAGAGGGACCATCGTTACAATTCTGTCTACCACACAGCAAGTGTCTTGGTCTATTTGGACTATTAGAATACCATAGACTGGATTAGAAACACCAGACATTTATTTCTCACAATTCTGGAGGCTGCCGAGTCTTGTTGTCTAGGTACCAGTAGATTTGAACTTCCTGGTTCATAGATAACTGTCTTCTCAGTGTGTTCTCATGCGGTAGAAGCAGCAAAAGAGCTCTCTGGGGTCTCTTTTATAAGGCCATTAATCCCATTTCTAAGGGTTTTACTCTTACAATCCATTTACCTCCCAAAGGTACCACTTCCTAATACCATCATATATATTGGCGATTAGGTTTCAACATACAGATTTTGGGGGGACACATTTAAGAAGTGTTCCTTCTCCTGTATTTTCTGAAAACTTTTGTGTAAGATCGGTGGTATATCTTCTTGAAATAATACTTCCTAAAATTTTATTTCCTCTTGAAATATTATATCTTCTTGAAATAGAATTCACCAGCAAAATTATCTGACCTGAGCTGTTCTTTCCAGCAAGTTTTACAATCACCAGTGCTACTTCTTTACTTACAGTAGGTCTATTAAGATTTTCTGTTTTTTCTTGGGTTAGTTTTGGAAGTTTGTGTGTCTCTAGGCAATTGTTCATCTATGTTTTCTAAGTTTTTTGGTGCAATATTGTATATAATATTCCCTTAAAATTTTAATTTTTCAAGGTTGCTAATGGTGCTCTCTTTTTCATACTGGCTTTGGAAATTTTTGTCTTTTTTAAAATCTTTTAAGTTTGTCAAGCAAATTTTTTTTTAATCAGTTCTGCTGATTCTTCTCAACCAAATCTTGATTTAATTTTCTCTTTTTTATATTTTCTATTTCCTTGATTTCTACTATGATCTTAATGTTTTCTCCTTTCTGTTTGCTTTGGGTTTAATTTGGTCTTTCTAGTTTAAGATAAAAGCTTAGCTATTGACTTGAGAATATATAGGTGTATAATGCTCTGATTTCCATTTTAAGTCATATTTTACCCGCATTCCTTCAAGTAGGTTGTATTTTTATTTTTTATTTTTTTTATAATTTGTGAGGCTATCCATTAGAATAGTCCATGTGTACTTTAATGAATGTGTATTCTATGGTCAGTGGGTGGAATGTTTTTTAGATATCAGATCAAGTTTGTTAATAGTGTTGATGAAATCTTTATCCTTACTGATGTACTGGGTTGTTCTTCTTTCATTATTGAGAAGGTGATATTAAAATCTCCAAATACAGGGGCACCTGGGTGGCTCACTTGGTTAAGCGTCCGACTTCGGTTCAGGTCATGATCTCATGGTTCATGGGTTCAAGCCCCACTTTGGGCTCTGTGCTGAAAGCTCAGAGCCTGGAGCCTGTTTCATATTCTTTGTTTCCCGCTCTCTCTGCCTCTCCCCCACTTGCACTCTGTCTCTCTCTCTCTCAAAAATAAACCAACATTAAAATTTTTTTTTCGATCTCCAAATATATTTTTTCTCTTTTCAGTTCTGTCATTTTTTGCCTCATGTATTTTGGTACATTTTTGTTAGGTATATATATATATATGTTTATAATTGTTATATTATCTATCCTCTTCCTCTGGGTTCTTCAAATTGGATAATTTGTAATACTCTATCTTCCAGTTTACTCATTTTTTTTTCTTCTGTCCACTCAATTTTCTGTTCAGCTCATCTGTTGTATTTTCCATTTTGGTTATTTTAGTTTTCAACTTTAGAAATTCCGTTTGCTTTCTTTTTATGGTTACTATTTCTTTGTTAAAATTCCATATTTTTTGTGAATGTAGTCATATTTTTAAATACTTCATACACGATTTCTTTTAATTCTTTGCCCATAACTATAGCTGATTTGAAGTCATTGTTTACTAAACCCCAAATCTGGCCCCACTTAGAGTCAGTTTGCTTTTACTATTCTGTGGATGGGTCACACCTCTCTGGGCTTTTACACTCCCATGACTTCTTTTTTGGATAAGTGAATCCTTAGGTATTATAAAGTAGAAGCTCTACATTCCAATATTTTTTTCCCTGAATTTGTTAGAAAAAAAAAAAAGTGTTTGTATTTAATTTGCAAATTCTTTCCTCCTGTGATGTACAGCCGTTGATGTCTCTTATCTGTACTTTTTTTAGTCTTATTTTTAAACACGAATTCCTAGGGATTGCTTCTGTCTATGCCTAGCTTAGTGTTTAGCCAATGATTGGGCAGAATAATAACTTCAGTCTTGTAAGACTTTGACTCTCTAACTATAGATCAGTGTGTGGGTTGAGGAGTGCATTTAAAGTTCAGGCAATTTTAATGCCTGCCTTAGGTTTCACTTTGTGCTGGGTCTCTTGGTTCTTCTCAGGGCCTACCTGTCATTTATTAGTTATCTGTGTATAGGTAAGAGCTTATCTAGCTCTTCTTTGGATCTCTTATTAAGTGGCGATCTTTTAATTTCTGGGCTATCTATCATGCATCTCCACTGGAACCTCTTATGTGTTTCCTACTGGGCTTGCTACTTTTACTAACAATGCTGCTGGCTGTGGATTTTGTTCTTTGCTTCATGTCGGCTCACCCTCCTCTGGTAGCAAAGCTGCTGATTTTCAAAGTTAGCCCCACTTGGATAAATCTACTCTGCTGTTAAAAAGAAACAAAGCCTGATAAATCTACTGTGCTGTTAGAAACAAAGCCAGATCCTAGTTACAGTGTATAAAGACCGATTTCATTCAAATTCTACTATGGTAGGGGAAAGAGACTTCAGTACAGAAATGAGATCAATTCCACCAGAGTAAAAAAGCAGCAGATCTTTTAAACATCAGATTGTGCTAAAGGAGAAGAAGTGAAGAGCTTTAAGGGTTACGGTGGATATTGGTCCACATGATTAAGCCATCTGGGTTCGTTAATTGGCACCGTGCAGAGGAGAAACAAATTTCTTGTATCTTTATGACAGGAGGCAGTTGTGCAAGTTGGAGCAAGACACCTACAGAAGTTAGGCACTTACACCCCTACAGGGATTAGGAGGGAAGAGAACAAGAGTTATCTTTACGGATGTTTGCGTTTTGATGAGATAGCCCCTTGGTCCATAAGAGGATTTGGGATGGTGGAAGATTCACATCTCAAAGAGGGAGGCAGAGACTTAGAATTGCAGACTTTCTCAGGCAGGCATTTTAAGTAAAACTGTGGTCATCCTAGGAGCATGGCCCTAAGCTACTAGAGGTCATGGTGGAGTCTGGTCCATATTCTCAGTGCAGGGATTTGGTTAGGGTTGTTTTTTTGCCGAGTATTTTGCAATTCTTGGCTCCAAATGAGGCGGGTTAGAGGGTCATCACAGAGAAAAGACACAGACCCTTGCTTTCCTTATCTGATGTTCTAGCAGCTTTTTGTTTGTGAGCCCTATTCAATTTGTGGTTTGCCTTTATTCAATTTCCAGAACCCAAAAGTGGTTGTTTTTGACAATTTGGTGAAATTTTATACTTTTGTTGCTGCAATGGGGAGTTGCCAGTCTTTTCCCTCCACCATAGATTGGTTGATTTCAATATTGAATGGATGTGTTTTTGAGGGAGAAAATTACCGTGGCGAAGAGTCTATCTGATGTGCTGTAATGAGCAATGGATTAAGACTCAGAACATACTTACCCTGGTGATATTATTAGTAAATTTGAAGTGTTGAGTGGATGACTTAATCTATTTAAGGGCTCCATTTTCTTTTATGTAAATAGTGACAAAATAGATACCTAGGATGCTTTTTGGAATTTAAATATAAATTAGAGAATAAAATTATCTGTTTCAAGTTTGTTTTATTATAATTTATAAAATGCCTCAGAATTTTGACTATATAGGCTTTGACACGTTTTAAATAATTACAGTCTGGAAAATAATATGTACATATTGTTTACCTTGAAGTTATCCATCCAGTAATTAATTTTAATTCCATCCTTAATTATATTTCATAGGATTTTAGAATCTTAAGAGAAGAAGTAAATTTATTATTAGATTTATTTCTTCTATTATTCGACAAATTATGAATTATTTGCTATTTGTCTTTGTTTTTCAGCCTAAATAGCCTTGTTAGACATTGACCTTACTTTCCATCTGGGAAATAACTACAAATCTGTTTCAGTATTGTAGAATGTTTCATTTCACCCCTTGAAGAAAAATAGGGCTTAGGGGAAATTTTTGCTCAAGTGTTAGAGCAACTAAAGAGCTATGGCTGAATATAAATTACATTAGAAATTTCCTTCAAGTATTTTCTACCTGCCACACTCTGGATTTTGGAAAAGTAACTACTGTTTACCGTGACTTAATTTCCCCCTTTCTGTAATGAAAGTAAGGAGTGAATCTTTTCATACTGGTAAAATTTAGAATTGGGAGGGAAGGTATTGGTATAAAACCCACAAGAATTGTTAAGCCCCACTGAACCTCATGGGGGATACAGACACACATTCTGATTTCTATGAAAACATCATTGTAGGGGCGCCTGGGTGGCGCAGTCGGCTAAGTGTCCGACTTCAGCCAGGTCATGATCTCGCGGTCCGTGAGTTCGAGCCCCGCGTCGGGCTCTGGGCTGATGGCTCGGAGCCTGGAGCCTGTTTCCGATTCTGTGTCTCCCTCTCTCTCTGCCCCTCCCCCGCTCATGCTCTGTCTCTCTCTGTCCCAAAAATAAATAAACGTTGAAAAAAAAATTAAAAAAAAATCATTGTATACTCTATAAAACTGCTGATTATGAAACACTTGAATATGACAACAACCAACAACCACATCTGCAAATTTATTTAATCAGGTCCAGATTGAAAGGAAGACAAGAAAACTTTAGGATGTTTTATAATACTCTTTTGTACACATCTTTCCCAGCGAACTACAGGTAAATGGCACCAATTGTGTGTGCTTTCCCCAGATTTTCTGAAGACTGGTGGCTTTGAGGTCGCACAGATGGGCAACATGCCAAAACCTTAGAAGACATATCAGTCATGTGAATTTATAGTACATGGCAAACATAGCGTTTAACACTAGAAAGACAAAAATCAACATTTAATGTCACTGCTCTACAATTTTTCTCCATTTATTTCTAAAGTATCTTTATCTTAACTCCTAAATAGATTCATTTCAGGGCACCTAAGGTGTTCTTAAAACAAAGACTCTCTTTACCCATTCTTCAGCAGTTGTGTCTTTTCCTTGTGTTTAACAAATCAAACAAGCACAGGCAGAGTGGGTCCAGTTTCATCTAGGCAGTGATTTTGATAAAATTCTTCACACCTGTAACACCCATTTCTCAGTGAGGGTTTCAAAAGGTATTAAGATCAGAATGGCCACCATTCCAATTTTCTTCACAAACTTGACTTGTTAGTTTGTATAGATTGCCATATGGCTGTAGCCTATATCCAAATATTAATTCAGTTGTGGTAGAAATTTACCGAGCTTAATTTCTAGTGAGTCCTCTGATAGTGTAGAGAAAACAAAAACAAGAAACAAAACCTTCCCTTAGGGGAGCATAGTAATTCTCTAACAATAGCGTAATATTCCTTTGTAGACCTTGTTACTTACCTAGATGAAGGAAAAGTTCTTAATGTCGTGTATACACTTCACCTACAAAATATTACTTATAATAATAATTTCAAAATTATTACTGTATTTTTGAGTTTATTCTGTGTCTGCAGCCCGAATTAACAGTAAACAAATGGCTTCCATAATTTACAAAACTAAAGTCTTAGATTGCTTTTCTTTGGAATATAAATCTTTAAAGATATTTCTATATTGTAAAGTCAAGAAGTGTTGCAGACTGAGAAAGAAGGCACTTTGACTTGGTGACACTCTAAACCCTGGTCTACTTTGTTATTTTCATATTTAAGAGGTCATTCTTAGAAGTGTTTATTTTCCCCACTTAATTAAACTTGAAAATTGTCTTTAAATACTGGCTCGTAAGAAGGCTTCTACACCTTAAAACACCCATTTCACATGAGCACTGACAAAGTTTTATGCAAATTAATAAACAAGAGAACAAAATCTGCCATTATACGTACCATTCTGACAATTGTTTAGATAATTCAATTTTACTCTTTTAGCATATTGAACAATTATCTTCTTGAGTAGCTAACTGTACTACAAAGCTCGTGGGCTCATGAGATTGGTATTTAGAATTAGAAAACCAGTACTTCAACAATAGCTGCCACTGATAAAGCTAATTTCTTTATTTATTACGCTATCATCTTGGAAATTAAAAGGGAAGGCATTACAGTGCAATGAAAAGCCCAAATGCCATTTGTATTTTATAAATCTTATTATATAACATTCAGTAAAGCCTGAGTACAGTTACCACTCATGTCCAGATATCACTTAGAAGCAACCTTAACAACCTGACAATACTTTCATAAAGGGGAAGAGAGTATGTGGACCAAAATAACCTTTGTAGTTAAAAAAAAGCAAGAGCTCCCCTGACCTAAAATGATTTCTCCTATTTTAGACTACTCATAATAAAAATCTTCACCAAACTTTCTAGTTCAGAGAAGAGTACAAAGAGTAAATTCACTGAGATGGACTTTCTAGAATTAGCAATATTCAGTATCTAATGACACCAGTGTCTATAATTACACAACATTTTATAGTTTTAGCAATGCTTTCATGGATTTTATTTGCTTCTCAGAGCCATTTTGTGGGGGAAAAATTTACAAGGGATCTTTACTGTTGAGATGCCTTGCCTTAACCTCTTATTTCAACAAATTACACAGTTATATACATATTAACTGAAACAAGGACCTTGGTATTTTTGGTTTTTATTTTTAATCAATTCTGTATTTATTTCACTAGACCAACAAAGCAAGAAGTCATGCTATACAGCCTAACATTAAGAGAGGAGAATGAAAATGTCAGTAAATTTCAAAACCCAAACAAACATCATACACCTACACACACACATCCCCTTCTAGAGATAGAGTGGAGATAGACATTTCCATGCACCTAATTCCATCAATAAAAATTCCAATTCCATAGCATCAAATTCCAGCAATAAAAATAAAAGTTAATGTACCTCATGATGATTGAGCCTTTAGGGGTAGATTAAATTATTAAGATTTCTCAATTTAAGAAAATAGTGAAGAACACATTTTAGAAAGATTTCCATATAAATTGTTACTAAAGATAAAATTTGGATACAGTGAATGAAATCTTCTTCTCTGTGCCACGTGTGGTTTTGCCTGTCATCAGTGACCTCTCATTTTGTCAATTCCAGTAAATAGCGCTTTAGCTTTACCCTACTCCCCGATTTCAATAGCCTTAGATTCAGCTCTTTCTCCTTGAAATACTTTTTTAAGTAAAATTCTCCGGTACTCTGTTTTATTGAATGCTCATTTACCTCCCTCCCTGCCCGATGGGAGATCCTCCACTTTGACCACTAAATATTGAAGTAAACAGGGTGTTTGTCCTAAGCTATGTCTTATCTGGACTCTCTCAAGGCATATCCACTTATTACCAAGCTTTCGGTGATGAAAGTTCAAAAATTTGTATCTCCCGGGCAGACTTGGTTGTGTACTAAGAATTCTATACAGATTGTAAGATTTCCAGGTCCCACACTCAGGCAAACTTTCCAACATATTTCATTCTCACTGAAGTTACTCTTTTTCTTCCTAGAACTGAATAAAATGTTCTCCCCCATGTCAGGACCATTGTACTCACTTTGGCTTCTGGGATGTCTGTATTCAGAACATGCTTCATGGGATCTTTTTATGATCTGGCCTTACATACCAGTTTAAATGGTCTCTTAAGTGATAGATTATCCTGACAAGCCCTATGGTTGTCCCTAGCAATCTCCATCACAGCAGACTTTTTGTTTCTACATAGGATGCATACACACACACACAGTCACATACACACGGTCTAGAATTATGTAATGTACTGTTTCATCAGGTACGGATGTTAAGCTCCTTGGGTAGGAATATTAACTGTCTCATTTTCCATGTTATCACTGGCACATATCCTACAGTAGCTATTAAATATATAGTTGGCAAAAAAAATGAGTGAATGAAAGATTTCATGATTGGCTAACTAAAGAGTGATGTGGCCCTTAATGGAAAGACAGAGAACTGCACAACTAAATGTATTTCTTAAGGAAAGGAATATGCTGGATTTTATGTTAATTGAGGAAATATATGCAAAAATATGGAAGAAAAGTTTAAAATCACACCAGGAGCTCAATAATAAAATTAGGACTAGAGATGTATATTTGGCAATTATTTATATAAAAGTGACAGCTGAATGTAGCTGAAATTGGCTAGGAAGAAAAACCAGAAAGAGAAGAATAAGTTCCATGCTTATGAAAAACTCATTTAGAAGGCATAGGAGTTTGAAGAGGAGTGAGAAAAGTAGAGAAGGAAGAAAATTGTATTAGTACTGTAATTTGTATGGAGAGGTGTTTGTTACTCTCAGGAAGTATAGTTTTCTGCTTTACCCACAATTAAACTCACCGAATATTTTACAACCAAGATAAACTCAGTCAAACCTTGGAGGGGGGCATAAGCAGAAATCAGAGTATCTAGAGGTTAAGTTTTTGGGCTGTCTTAGAACTAGAAGATGCAGCTGCTCCTGTTCCTGTAAATATTTAGGAACAAGTTCCTAAAACTTGTTCAGCAGCTTTCTCGAAGTCTTCTATTAAGACTTCTCAGCCAAATAAAGGGATATACCCTGGTTCAGATATCAGACTCAGGGTACATTGCTTTCCAAAATGCTTATTTCACAGAGTGGGAAGATAGCCATTCCTCACTGCAGTGATGGAAAGAGAGATAAGTCAAGCCAAGGCAACAGTAATTTATGACCATCTTAGGAAATTGTACTGTTAATGAAGTGACAAGCCTGGATGGCCAAAGCCTGTGATTGTTTCATCCCCAGAGCCAACTTCACTCCCTCCAGTGTGCTTTAGTAGGAAAGACCCTCTCCAAACCAGAGCCCCCAACTAATCGTGATTCGGTGTCAGCCTCGAGTAACAAGATGGGAGGAACATGGGAATGTCAATGAGTATGTGGTCATGCTAAGATGGATCACTAACTATGGGATTTAAAATTCAGAACTGCAGTTTTAGATTGTATTTTTGATAGAAACTTAGGCTTTGCTTTTACATCTACACTAGCTTTCAAATTTTACAGGTTGTTAAACCTATACAGTGCCTTTCTTAGCGTTTTACTTTTTGAAATGATTTATTATTTGTCTCTTGCTATTGATGGGAATCATCCATAGGAGGTCGTATGCAAGTCCCAGCTTAAAGAGTCTTGATTGTGGATGGTTTCATGGTTATTCAGTGCGTAGACACTGGGTAATATGTTTGTTTCTCAGTTCATGAGTTTTACGACCTGTAGATAACACATTTGCAGATTTCCTCACTACACTGTGCAGTGTTAAGTTTGAAAAGTTCTCTATTTTAATATGTGTGCTCAGATTAGACTATTGGAAATAAAATGTGTAATTCATGCTTATGGTTAACACATAACCTGTAAGTTGAACTTAGAACATAAGTTTTATCACACAAAGCATTTATGTTGTGCTTACTACTGTCTGTCATTGTTTTAAGGGTTATATGTGTTTTTCTGACTACTAATGTGGGGAGCCACTTTCAATGCTCTACTGTTTTTACAATTGCAGCATGATACAGGCATTAACATTTACGCTAGAACCAGCATATGTAAGCTGCCTCATGAGTCGTGCAACATGTATATGGCTAGAACTCCTGACCAGTTTGTCTGAATGTTTACTCTTTGTTTCTAGACTGCAAAGAATTCTCTTTTTCTTCTGTATCTCACAATATTCCATCTAGCATTGTTATATGTTTGAGGGAGAAGAGGAGATCTTGCCATCTGCTAAGTCCACCTTCCTGACCAGGATTTCAGGTAGAAATATGAAGTAGGGGCACCTGAGTGTCTTAGTCGGTTAAGCGTCCGACTTCAGCTCAGGACACGATCTTGTGGTTTGTGAGTTCGAGCCCTGCGTTGGGCTCTATGCTGACAGCTCAGAGCCTGGAGCCTGCTTCAGATTCTGTGCCTCCCCCTCTCTCTGCCCCTTCCCCACTTGCACTCTGTCTCTCTTTCAAAAATTAATAAAACATTAAAAAATAAAAAAGAAATATGAAGTAAAAGTGCAGGGAATAGAAAATAGTTCCAGATGTCCCAAATAATTTTTAAGAAATCCAAAGGAGGAAGCAGGAGGTAAAGGATGAAAATGCTAGACTTGACAAAATAGCTATCAAGAATTTTAAGGATACAAGCAAGACATGAGATCAATGCCAGGATCGATAAAAGCAAACCCACACCCTAACCACAGCTTGATGAAACTTTAATGAATCAAAGATAAAGATGAAATGCTAAGAGGTATCAGAAGGGGAGGTAAGTCACCATAAAGAAATGAGAAACAGAATAATATCAGAAACAATAGATGCAATAAGACACAAGAGATAATATCTCCAAAGTGCTAAGGAAAAATGACTTTTAACTTGAGGTTCATAATCCACAACTACTATTCAAAAGTGAAGATAAAATAAATATGCCTTTAGGCATACAAAAATTCATAAAATTGACCAATCATGGACTTTTGCCTAACAAAATACTGAAAAATGCACTTCTTTAAGAAAATTAAAAACTAAATAGGGGCGCCTGGGTGGGTCAGTCGGTTGAGCGTCTGACTTCGGCTCAGGTCATGATCTCGCAGCTCGTGAGTTCGAACCCCGCATCGGGCTCTGTGCTGACAGCTCAGAGCCTGGAGCCTGCTTCTGCTTCTGTGTCTCCCTCTCTCTCTGCCCCTAACCCACTCGCATTCTGTCTCTGTCTCTCTCAAAAATAAATAAACATTTAAAAAAATTTAAAAACTAAATAAATTAGTTGATGCAAGAACCAGTAAGTCATTCTGAGTAAAAGCTATGTATGGTGACAGAAGCTAGACATTGTGGTGATCATTTTATAATGTATGTAAATACCAAATCACTATTTTGTACACCCAAAGCGTATATAATGTATGTCAGTTATACTTAAATTCATTCTGGCAAATTTAAGTTAAAGATACGTGTGCGTATGCACATAACACCGTGTAATACTTCTATGACCTTATTAAGAATTTGGAAATAATAGATGGTGAGAAAGGATCATGCTGAAGTAAATAAGAACCTGTTATGAGTCCTATATTGTTTGGGAAATGGTTAGCTCATAATTATCAGTATTGGAAAAATAGTTGGTTCCCTACCGCATATGGTGAAAAAGTTTCCATAGAAATACGGAAAAAGAAAAGTAATGAGTCATGGGATTATTTATCTTGGATCCATCTGATCCATCCCTGCCATAGATTCCACTTAGCTGTCTGTCACTGGTACCTGGCTTCAGCTTTCAAATGAAACTTTGTTTATTGTTTTAATGTTGTAGATTAAAAAAATTCTACTGTATACTGACCACATTGTAAGTATTCTTGCTTTCATGATCTGAGTAAAAGCCCTTGTGACTGTAGTCACAAGACCTTGATCTAAAGCCTGAGTTATCAGGAGCACTTGGGTGGCTCAGTGGGTTGAGGGTCTGACTGGACTACGGCTCAGGTCATGATCTGACAGTTCGTGAGTTCGAGCCCCAAGTAGGGCTCAGTGCTAACAGCTTAGATTCTGGAGCCTGCTTGGGAATCTGTGTCTCCCTTTCTCTCTCTGCCCCACCCCTGTGCTCTCTCTCTCTCTCTCTCTCTCAAAACTAAGTAAGCATTAAAAATTTAAAAAAAAAATAAAGCCTGAGTTATCAGATCTGATGCTAGTTGTATTACGTTATAAGACAGGTAAGGATGCCTATCTCTGCGTTTTCAAGGACCTCTAATATCCTATAACAATTGTCAATGAAAACCAAAACCCTCTTCTTTCATTTTAAAAGCTATCACTGAACAATAATAAAGCTTTTGACTTTAGGACCTTAAGGTGTAATGCCAAAAGCCTACTATTTGTCTCTCTGAACATACAGGCGGGAAAATAGATACCCTTTTATTGAAAATGCTGTGTTTTTATCTGACGTAGGATTTCTGCAATGCCTATCATTTAATGCACTTTGGTTTGCACTAATTCAGTATGATGAAACCCCTTTGAGACTGTGACTGTGTCTATAAGAGCGTGGAAAAATCAAATTAGACCATAAAATTTGGCCCATTCAATTTACATTAAAAGAGAAAAATGTGCTAAGCAAGATTTTCTGTTGCATGTTTATTGTGGTGAGGCTTTGAAATTTTTGGAGGAGGTTTAATTGGTGAGGCTCTCAAAGATAGCTCATTGAATATGATTTAAAAATATGAAATAATTTCATTTTTAAATCCATTCTGATAAAATACAATTAAAGTGAACAAAATAGAGGAAAAATAACAGATATTCTGGTCTTAGCCTATTCAGTGCTGCAGAACCCTGATCGTCTTTCAGTTTATAAAGAGATAGTGTATGTGGCATTGATTGACCTTGAGGAATCATACCAACTTGTCTTCAGAGAAGTTGAAGATTATTTATGTTCACCACATGGCAGCATCAGTGTATGTTTTGATGTTTAATCATATGCTTCATAGCATGTTTTGCCTTTACCAAACATCTTTCCTTGAAAAACTTGAAATTCTGTCCATAGTTTCTGCCTAGTATATATATTAAGAAATTTGAGAAGCCAAGATGTAGTGAGGGAATTAATTTCCCTGTGGATGTCCAACAAGAGCCTAGTGAGGCTGCTATTCAGGATTCATTGCTAATGCTGGATCTTCCAGTCAATAATGGAGTTGAGAGTAAGATATAGGTCTCCCAAAAGGAAGAGCTTAACTACTAAGCCAAAGAGTGTTCTTAAGTGCTCTGTGGTTAGTGATTATCCTCTACTTGCCAGGATTTTGAAATAATCATTCTTCAGGATGAATATTTGTGTAACAAGGGTGTATATGTGAGAAGCCATGGATGTGTGCAAAGTTACCCATTTTTTTGATTCCCAGAAGATTCTACATTTTTACTTATTATTTCAAAAGGGTGTGTAACTTCCTAGCAAGTCAATAAAAAGTCATGGGGAAATAGAATATAAAATATATTTTTCACATACCAGATGAAATATTCCACCAATATTAATGTTGTAAGTTTGGCGAAGAGTCACAGTAAATGAAAGATGAGTATTTTTATATTCATTAGACCATTTTATCCAAAGTATTAGTTTAAGATAATATTTCCATGGCTTGTACTATATTAAGACAGACGTTATGACCATCAAGGTCTCAGGTTCTATAGGAAGAGAATTCTTACATGTTTTCATCGCTACTCTACTTGCAGACCTGTAAATTCTCACCCCTACCCCCACCACTGCCAAGGTATCATTTAGAAAATCTGGGTAGCTAATTGAGACAAAAGCCTTGATGTTTTAGCATCTGGATGCTTACTTCACTTTTAATTCTCAGTTTTTCATCTAAGTTGTCAAAATACTCAATTCTACACACTGTCTTTTTTTAGATTATATATCCAAATAATTTTGATGCAATTTATACAGAAAAATACTTTACAGTATGACATAAAGAAGTAGGAAAAATGAAAATGAGAGTTAACTAAACCAGGAAAAATTAGATGGATTTATGACACAATGTGTCATCCAGTTGCTAGAGATCAACATCATATTTGGTTCTCTGATCCCTGGCAGCCCAGAAAAGAAGAAAACCTGGGCGGGCACAAGATTCAATGTCAGTGCAACAAAAATATACCAGTGGTTCATTAAAGGCAAAACATTCTTTTGGCCCTGAGAATTAAAGGAATGAAACCTGGGATTTTCCACAATGATGATACTCGTTAAGAGCCTCAAAAATGTACTCAGCAAAATCTCTATAAAGAAAGCCATACAACTATAGATATAAAGCATGTCACAATTTTCCAGATTCCATTGCCCTGGCAATGTAGACTAGACCATGATAACCCAGTTAAACTGTAATGCTGCTTAATGTTTGCAAATATACTATTCACTAAGGATGTCATTTCAAATGTTATTTTGAAGAAAACAAATTACCTATCACGCATACATTTCCCCATCTCTCCCCCACCCACACACATCTGTGTAAATTTCTCATATTAAGACCAGAGTGCTTAAAATCAGAAGGTAATTAACAAGGTGCTAATATGCATGACATAATTTTCTCCAAGGGTATGAGGTAATTTAGGACATAGATGTAGATCTCAGATATAGATATATACATATAGAATATAGAATTTTAATTAGATCTTAGAACTACACTAAAGCTTTCGCTAACATAAAATTTTTTACCTTGGTTGAAATGTTGCAAAAGTTGCCCTTAAAGTTTGATTCCACCATACATATTTATTAAAATATAGAGTCATTAGTTATAGGTATGTAAGCATTACACCTTATTATTTTTAATTATTTTAAGAACACAGGTAATTTCCATTAATCATTTATACAATTTTACTTAAAGAAAACCAAATTTATATAAGTTGGAAATCCTTTGTAACTTGACAAAACTTAAATTACCTTTTATGTAATTTACATGATATTACAGATTTCCCAATGAGAGAAATGCATAAAATGTATGTTTCAGATAGAATAATGACCAGTCCTCCAAAAATGCCTGTGTCCCAATAGCTATAACCTGTGAATTTAGTAGATTACATGGAAAAAGGGAATTAAGGTGGCAAATGGAAGGAAGGTTATAAATCTGCTGACTTTAAGTAGGGAGAATATCCTGGATTATCCAGGTTGGCCCGTGGTCATCACAGGGGTCTTTTAAAGTGGAAGTGGGTGGCAGAAGTGGTCAGAGTGATGCTTGATGAGAAAGAATCAAACTATCACTGTTGGTTTCAAAGATGGAGAAAGGGGGCCATGAGCCAGGGAATGTGGGCAGCTTCTATTGTATTAGAGGAGAAGGCAAAGAAACATATTCTGATGAGCTTCCAGAAAGGAAGATTTTTTTTGTTTTTTTAACCACAAAATTTATACTGATTTTGTATATAAGCATTAAAAAAACATACAGTATGCTTCATAAAATATAGCCGGATGCCTCATGTCTATAATTTTTATATTTGTCTGTAGCAAGAAGATCTCCAAGGATGATAATACACATTTCCTGCATGGGTAGTATAGCATATAGATAAGCATATAGACAGTTTGCTTTCATGCCTGAATTAAGTTTTTATATCAACTTCCTCACTTTTGATGATGGAGAAACTCTTTCATTGGATCTCCGAATATTCTACCATGAAAATTCAATAATAATGTTCATTCATCATTCTATCACCAGACTTAAATCATTCCATTTGAATCTTTGGATACTCAAAAACTAGGTTTTTTTTCAGAAACACCTAAAGATCTTCTGTTAGTTTCAGGGGGCTACAATTTTAATATTGAAAATGTTTCAAAAGGAAATGTAGGTTTTAGGGTTGTTATTGATTTAACGGCATTTGATATCTCCACAATCAAAGAGCATTTTTTCAGACATGAAAAAAAGAAATTGAATAATAATTCTGGGTCTTTAGTCACTAGAGAAGTATATCTCATTGAAATATTGTGAATATTTTGGTCCTAACTTTACTGCTACCTGGCACTTGGGTATTAATGTTCACCCCTAGTGATTTTTTTAAAACCCAAATGATAATTCAACTTCTTTCTGATGATTTCAATATGTATCTATAAAAGAACTGAGTGATTTGGTCTAAATGATGTGTCATTATGTGGTAAAACTACAGAAACTCTAAAGAGACTTTCTCTTATCTGCTTGTGCCGTTATTAATCTGGAAATTTGCATGATAAAGAAAATTATAATTAAGTGAAAAAAATGTATCACCCTCTTGCATGAATGCTTGCAGTAAGAAAACAATCAAGGGGAAACAAATCAGACAAAAACAGAACATCAACAGTAAAGGAGACAAAAAGGGTGGGAGAGATAATTATTTATTCACAGATAAATAAAATAAGGAAAGCAAAAGAGCAGATGGAAAACAAAAAAAGTCCAGCAAACAGGCTAACAATGCACTAGTCACGGAGATGTTCTTTGCCTCCATTGAGACAAATTCTCCTAACTTTTCTCTCAGGTCTAAATGAAGGAATGATATTAGCTCTGAAGTTGTTTTTGTCTCAGATAACCTTAGGAAAGACTTTCCCCTGCTTTTAAAATCCATCCTGTGGGACAAAAGGAGGTGCATTGCTTAGTACTTTTCACCATTAAACTTAGAAAAATCTACTCTTTACACAAATGGATATAGATATAATTTTAGCTTCAGTCTTTGGAGAAAGCAAAGTAAGACCAAGCTGTCATGTTTAAAGTTGATCAGAATTGATAAATCCAGTAATTCTAATCAAGTGCAAATAAATTTCAAATATACAAATTCCAAATGCCTTTGATGCTACTTTGTAAGTGAGGCTACTTTGTAATTAATAATTCATTTGTAGGACTAAGGATATACATTCTGTGAAGGCATAATCATGCCCCTTTACCCTGCACACAGTGATGGAAATAGCTATTTCTTAGCCAAATGATCTCTTTCCCTGAAGATACGAGTTCCCCGAAAGCAACTCTGCTTTTGTAATGGTCAAGTCACCCCCTCTTCCTCAACGTGGTCCCTGTCATTTCTCATCGTCAATTCTTCTTGCATGAAGTGTTCTAATATGTCCCCAAATGGCCTTTAGTCTCTATTTTACTCCCGTGCAATATGATTTCCACACTTCTTTCAGAATAACCTTTCGAAAGGACAAATCTGGATGTTTATTTTCCCTGCTTGAAGTTCAATTGTCTTCAGCTCCCATTGCCTTCAGCTTTTACTCCAAACATGGTGGCATAGCCATATAAAACCTGTATCACGTAACTCCTTCCTGTGATTCCCTTTACACAACAGCCTTCCTCTAGCCACACTGTATTTCTACAGGGCCATACTATCCAGTGCATTCATTCACTCAACACTTACTGAACATATTCTCTAATAACTTTTATGTCCTTGATATGCTCTACGTCCTGCAACACGTGGTTGTCCCTTTGTCTATTTGACAAGTTTGCTCTAATTCTTTAAACCTGAGTTGAAATGTCACCTGCCTAGTGACTAGTTCCTCATACTCATCTTGACCTCCAGGCAGAGGGTGTGTAGTAATCTATGATGCACTTAGATTTCAAAATAGAGTTCAAGGAGTAGCCTTGATTGCCAAGTTTCACAACTGGATGACTTTACACAACATACTACACATTTTGTGGGATTTACCCATCCTGCGACCTCTCACCTTTTCTCTCACGCTGAGCCATTGTGGCAGGCAAGTGTTTACTATAGAGTCCTGCCCCAAACTCCCTCCAGCTAATTGGGTCAGGAGTAGACTCCCAATTCCCCATTCCCCAAATTGGAATTGTGACTTATTTATTGTAGCTTTAATTTCTTCACCTATAAAATGGAAACACTAGTAATGCTTTATTATATTTGTTGTGAGGATTAGGTAATGAAGGGCAAATAACTAACCTAGAGTAAGTACTTAGTGAATGGTTCCTGACTTCCCATATTTATTTCATGTGTGGTTTCATGAGATGAGAAGACTATGTCTGAGGACTTTATAAATTTGTTAGTAGCTATTATTTCTGATGCAATCTATTATTTCTGATGTAATACCATACTTTCAAAACTGGTATGTGTGAATTCCTGTCACTAAAATGTATAGTGTTGTGGAACACAGACCAAGGGGAGTCATAGACCCCTGCTACACATTCTTGTGATGTAAATTGCAAAATTTGCAAAATTGCAAAATTTAGACATACATAGATGTATGTATAAAGGTTTGATTGGGGGGCAGATAACAAACAACTGGAATTTTCCCCCCATTCCCAAATGTCCTAGGGTATGAATTTATTCTCTCCTATTCTGAATAGAACCTTGGTGAAAAATGTTTAAAATAATTATCTAAAATGTTACAAACTGCACAAGTAGTACTCTTGTTGAAAAGCTGCTTCAGTTCCACAGTTCTTTGATTCATGGATTAGAAATAAACAAAGGGAAGACTTCTGAAAGTCTACACCAGGAAAAGGAAAGTCAATTTCCTACACTACACTTATCTTGTTCACTTACTTGTAATTTATATTCCAAGAACCTGCGAGGATTTATTTTTTCTCATCCTCAAGGGCATAGAGTTAGCAGTCTCCAAGATGCAGAAGTGGGTCAAACTAGGACAAAGAAAATAAATCACAGTTCACGGTCTAGGAAAACCCTGGCTCCGTTTCTTCAAAAAAGGAGGAAGTTTCATAAAACATCAGGTTGAAAGGTATAGGTAAATATCAGGAATCTGTTATGAAATGTTGATGAAGCTTTAACAGTTGAATTATATATACAGTTTCTGAAGGCCTCAGTATGAAATGTGACATTTTTATTAGAAGGGTCTCCTGTTATGTAGGGTAATGCTATAAAATCCTGTGAGATTCACTGAGATATTTAGAAGAAAACAGAACAAGCAAGAGGTGGCAGCTGCATCAGAAGAAGACGGTGTTTGAGAAAAAGTATAACAATATCTTTCACTTTTACTTTAATTTTAATTATTTTTGAGTAAGCAGGACTGTCACGTTGTTCAAAATTTAGAAGATATTCAGGGAAATATCTCCCTGCCATATATGTGCCCGGCCACTCATGCCCTGTCTGCAGAAATAATCAATATTGCCAATTTCTTGTATGCTCTTCCAGAGATATTTTATGCTTATGTGATCAAACATGCTTCTATTATTTTTATCCCTCCTGTTTTACACAAATGGTATCATTTCTTAATGCTGTTGTGCTCCTTGTTTTTTTCACTTAGCAAGAATCATTCCATAACATTACCTGCACTGTTTCCTCCCTTTATTATCCATCTATCATCTATTTATTTATTATTTTATTTTATTATTTTTAGAAAGAGAGCAAGACAGCATGTGCATGCAAGCAGGGGACGGGCAGAGAGAATCTTAAGCAGGCTCCCCACTTAGCATGGAGCCTGACAGAGTGCTCGAGCTCTGAAACTGTGAGATCGTGACCTGAGCAGAAATCAAGACAGATACTTAGCCACCCGGGTGCCCTCCTCTCTTTTCAAAGGCTGAAGCATATTCCATTCCATGAATGTACAGTAATTTTATTTACTTAGGAAATTGAATACTTCTAGTTTTTATTTGTAACCATTCAAACCACATCTTCTTAAAACAGAAGGGATAATAATTTGTTGATTAGCCGATCAGCCCAAGAAGGCCAGTTCTCTACCTAGCACACATTGAAACCATTTTTCTCTAAGGTCTAAGTTTGGGGAGGAGAGATGATGTGGAGCTTCTTCCTCCTCTAGTTACGTCAGGAATACAAACTTGCTACAGATCCCTTGTGCCTGTTCACAAAGTAAGGGCACCAAGGTGATGGGTTGAAGGTCCCCCAAACCCAAACGAAATCACCCATGAGTTATTACATCTTTTTGCTTTCCACAGAGGAGATCATAAGGCAGTTTCAACAGACTAGACTGGTTTTCTGAAAAAAATGAAGAATCGATTCCATTTTGAGACACAGAAAGTCGTTAAAACTTTTTCATGGTATTTATATTTTTACCCTTTATTATATTATTTTTTAAAGTTTTTTTTTTTAATATTGACACAGGAAATGACAGTGCAAGTTGGGGGGAGGGGTAGAGAGAGAGCGAGGGAGAGAATCCCAAGCAGGCTCTGTGCTGTCAGCGCTGAGCCCAAAATGGGACTCAGCTCCTAAACCGTCAGATCATGACCTGAGCCGAAATCAAGAGTCAGATGCTTAACCAACTGAGCCACCCGGGCACCCCTATATTTTAACACTTCGAATTACTCCAAATTAGATATCCCAGTTTTAATTTGGAAGGCAAACATCTATTTCTCTTACTTTCTGAATCAAGTTGTAGTTCATGTTTCAAAAAATCAACTATTTTATCAATTATCTGTGTAAAAAGAAACCTACAGAAAAACTCTCAGAGACCATTTCTCCTTGGTTATTTATAAGTCTCCTTAAACAAATGTTCCAGTTATTGGTAGATTCCAACTTGATAAGGCAAATAAAAACTGCATCTAAATTATGAATGCACAACTTCAGTAATAATCATAGCTAACAGTTGAGTGTTTGCTGTATCGACACTCTGCATTATTTTTTTAACATTCGGAAAAGTGCCAAGAAGTACTGTTATTATTTCCTTTTCACAGATAAATTTTCTCAGGATCACACTATTAGTAAATATCAATAACAGAGTCCAGATGTGGAGAAGGAATTGCTTGTTGTAAGCTCTATGCTTTTAACTATCATTTTCTCTAATTTTTATAAATGTTTCCCTTATATTCTAGTTTGGTTGGTCAAAATTATTCTTCATAGAAGGCACAACGAATTATTATTACCTTTATGTTTCCTTGAACACTGGTATTTCCTTTTATATGGTATAGGAATTAATTTAAGCAAATCTTTGCAGAGTATAAGGCAATTTGTTGGATATTCAGGAGGGGATGAGAAGATCGTTGTCATCTGATAACTTTAAGAGCTCATTATTGACCTGTCAGGTCGGCTTTCCAAATGCGCACTCTAATCATCAATCAATTCAGTGCATCGTGTATTGCTTACACCCTCTTGAATTGTGAGATTTGGGGGATTTCTTGTGTGTGTGTGTGTGTGTGTGTGTGTGTGTGTGTGTGTGTGTGTATAGAACAAACTTCATAAAATTACAGAGTAGTATCTCACCGGGAGTGGTTTTAAAAAACATGTCATATTAGGAAGAAAGATGCATTCGGAAGCATAGAGCCCTGAAAAAGCATCCACTTGGGAAATAATATACCTGGATTCAGGCTCATTGCTAGCCTACACAGTGCTGTCAGTGGATTATAAACAATCACTGGCATTTTCCTCGCCACCTGCTGCAATCCCTGGCCCTTGTGGGGGAAGGGGCAGAGAGAGAGGGACAGAGAGAGAATCACTAAGGGGATGGTGCTTTTCTGCCTCTCTCTCCAGATGGTGCAGGACTGAGCCTTAGCGCACAGCCTGGTAAATATACGGGCTCCTATATACTGCACAGTCTATGCAACTGAACATGCTGGCCTTAGGTGAATCGAGTTCTAACTCTGCTACTTACAAACTGGATGATCTAGGGTAAGGTGCTTGCCTGTGAAATCAGTAGTTGGATTCTTTGATTCCCAAGACTCCTTCTAGCTTTAACTTGTGTGAATCACAGAGCATCTCAAAGCACTTAGATGGGTGTTGACAATGGGTCTGCAATCAGCCTGAACACTGCCTGTCAAGGAGCATGAGAGAAAAAGGATCACATGTGTGTTGGGAGGATATAAGCTAAATGTAAACAGTGATTTTCCTTGTGTGGTGAACTTACAGGAGAATTCAGATTTTGTGGGCATCTACAGATTTTGTGCATAATAAAATTATATATATATTTTTTGCATTTTCTTAATACTCTGAATTAAAAATTTATTGCATTTAGGAATCAGAAATGGAACAATAAATGTAATGAAAGAACTAAGAAAACATTGGAAAGGAAGTAGGCACCACGGGTAATACTGAATTTGATTTTTTTATTTTGTCATGTTTATTTTGGGGGGAGGTTGGGTAGGGAGGATCTCCAGCAGGCTCCACACTGTCAGCGCAGAGCCCAACATGGGGCTTGATCTCACAAACCATGAGATCATGACCTGGGCCAAAATCAAGAGTTAGGTGCTTAACCCACTGAGCCACCCAGGTGCCCCTTTAAGGGAAAAAAAGAAAATGGATTTGCTGGTAAAGAAATAAAGAAAAGAGCCTTTGAGGGACTAGAAATCTGGGCCAAAATAAGACATGAAATGGGTGGTAGTTAAGACAAATGAAGAAGTTTAGTGGCCAAAACATGGTAGAGTAAGAGATGTCCAGTATGGGAAAGTACCAACACTATGACTTGATAAGGGCCTTGGAGCGTGTCTTGGAAAAGCAGTCACAGTAGGGATGCGGAGAGTGTGATAGGGGGTTTTCCAAGATTTTTCTCAGTTCCTGGATTATGTGGCTCCTCCTCCTTGCTCACGCTCCCCTCCTCATGTGTTAGTTTTTTGTCTCCAGGAACAGTGAGGCAGTAAGGAGAATGGAGAACAAAAATCAAGCACTTCCTTAACCCCATGCACCCTGAGTGTGAGTGACTTTGATTGGCACCTTTTCTGAGGAACCTGAGATGAAGCAACCAAGGGTTGTTTGCCCATGTTGTGGCATTTCAGCCTCCATTCGGTGGTTATGGTTAAGACCACTAATATATTTAAGAGAATTATCTTTGATAGCACCTCCAATCACACCATCCAGTAGATCACTTGCTCTGCCCACACCGAAAACTGACTCAATAATCTTTTCTTTTTAAACATGAAATTTATTGTCAAATTGGTTTCCATACAACACCCAGTGCTCATCCCAAAAGGTGCCCTCCTCAATGCCCATCACCCACTTTCCCCTCCCTCCCACCCCCCATCAACCCTCAGTTTGTTCTCAGTTTTTAAGAGTCTCTTACGGTTTGGCTCCCCCCCACCTAACTTTTTTTTCCCTTCCCCTCCCCCATGGTCTTCTGTTAAGTTTCTCAGGATCCACATAAGAGTGAAAACATATGGTATCTGTCTTTCTCTGTAGGACTTATTTCACTTAGCATCACACTCTCCAGTTCCGTCCGCATTGCTACAAAAGGCCATATTTCATTCTTTCTCATTGCCATGTAGTATTCCATGACTCAGTGATCTTAGGTACCATTGGCAAATGATTTGTATATCTGAAAAGGGGACACTTATGAATTTAATCTTATTAATTGGTGTACGTTGTATGTTAGACACCCAGTGATGATATTGTCATTTTAATGTTTAATCTCACTGTAGGAATTCTGGGCAGCTGTCAACAGGGAGTATCCCATGGCTTTAGGAGACACTAAGCCCTGTCATTTCTGTTTTGAAAACTTTCACGTTCATTGGGGTGGCCTCATGGTCTCCAATAATTTAAATCCTGCACATTCCATTTATGTGACAAACCCCTACTGTTTTAGAAGAATCTCAGGCACAGTTGTGACAGGTGGCCGTGTAATTCAGACAAGCTGTGGTGGTTTTTAGGTCAAACTATACAGACTTAACTTTCTTAGAGTTTCCTTTGACACAGATGTTGCTTTATTCTTTTATTGCCTAAACTTTACCTGTGGAAGCTATTTTTGTTGATTTTCTACAAGTGTTCCTTGAGGCAATAGCAACAGGGAGGGTTAAATCTTTACTTTTCACTGTCAAAACTGATAGCCTATAAAATATCCAGGCTTTTTTTTTTTCTCTTGAAATTATATTTACACAACTCTGTATCTCTACCCGGGAGTTAGGAACTTGTTAGAGCAGGCAGAGATGACCAATGCTTTTTCAGTCAACCTGGATTCTGAAATATGGGTCTTCATTGGCGTGGCATGTGGAGCACAGCTAGAATTGAAACCAGTGTTAACTAGAATGTCCTTTATGTGCTTCGCAAGAATTTTATTTGTAAAAATTTTTTTGAGTACATTTGAATTTAAAAAGACAAACAGGGTTTCACCATATTTGTTAACTAACACAATCGGTAGAAGGGAATTTTTAATGTGTATTTTTCAGAGAGAGAGAGAGAGAGAGAGAGAGAGAGAGAGAGAGAGAGAAAGCGAGCAAGCAGGGGGAGGGGCAGAGAGAGAGGGAGACACAGAGTCTGAAGCAGGCTCCAGGTTCTGAGCTGCCATTGCAGAGCCCAATGCGGGGCTTGAACTCGTGAGTGGTGAGATCTTGACCTGAGCTCAAGTCAGATATTTAACCGACTGAACCACCCAGGTACCCCGGTAGCAGAGGATATTTTATTCCATTCTGGGAAGCGTATTTGCTAAAGGACAAATGACAATTTTTCCTGTAAGTAGACTTTAAATAGTAGGAGGTAGACTTAATTTGGAGAAGACTTAAGAATTAGAGTAACTTGGGGCGCCTGGGTGGCTCAGTCGATTGAGCGTCTGACTTCAGCTCAGGTCATGATCTCACAGTTCGTGGGTTTGAGCCCCACATCGGGCTCTGTGCTGACCGCTTGCTCAGAGCCTAGAGCCTGCTTCAGATTCTGTGTCTCCTCTCTCTGCCCCTCCCCCACTCACGCTTTGTCTCACTCTGTTTCTTAAAAAATAAATAAATGTAAAAAAATTAAAAAATAAAAGAATCAGAGGAGCTATGTGATGTGATGAATATTACCTGGAGTAATTACTTTGATTATGGAAATATTTTCATAACATACATGTATATCAAAACATTGTACACCTTGAATATACACAAATGTTGTCCATCATACCTCTGTAAACCTGGAAAAGAATAAAATAACAAAATAAAATAAAATACTCAGGGTAACCAGCTCATTTGGTCTGCCCGGGACTTTCCTCGTTTTAGCACTGGCAGTCCCACATCCGGGAACCCCTGAGTCGTGGGCCAACTAGGAAGGTTGGCCGCCTATTCTACTCCTCTTGGCCTTTCTCTACCCTGCTTTTACCTCTTTTTATACAATTCTTAACACCCTAACCAAACAGACTCCATTTAAGTCAATCACTACGTAAAGTATTTGATAGAACCTGAATATTTTTGAGAGTACAATTGTGATACCATTTGCCAAGACCCTCTCAAGGACCAGTTCCAGGAGATGGTGGCCTTTCTGAGGCCTAACGTGGCAGGTATTTTCCACACTGAGAAACTCCAGCTTAAAATTGCAAATGAGCAACAGAGAGCATAAGCTAATGAGTCTGTGACAAGATCACTGCCAAATTGCTCGACGGCGTGCTGTAAGGCTACTTAACAAGCAACTCCTGTGAGTCCTTGCTGAGCCACCTTATCAGGACTTTTTAAAATGAAAGTGCCTAAAGACAACCTTTCCGAACCTGTTACAGCAAAGCCTTATTACCGGAATATGTGTGTGCTATTTTTTTTTTTTTTTTTTTTTTTTTACCGATGGGCTTGAGGAAGGGTGCTCTGAAGCCAGTGAGGAAATCACTCTCCCTCGGTAGACCAGGGCGTGCGGCCTTCCTAAATCCTACCTGCAGGTTGAAGTTGACAGGAAAATCTGTGGAATAGTTCCCATTTTATCTGGGGAGCTGCAGCAATTCGGGAGAATATAATAGTTTTCACTATGAATTTACAGCACAGCCGCCATCAGAGAAAGATAACTTGGTAGGGGTCCAGTAAGTTCAGTTATTCTGAATATCTAGGGTGCTAGAAAACTATAAGCAAGACGAGCCCAGATGTTGTTCCTTGGGTGACTTATGCTGACAGAATTCTCTTTTTTTATTCCCAGTGTCGAATCAGGAAAAGGGCATTTATGGCAGCATGGAAAAAGAAAAACAAAATCAAAACAGCTCTGGAGTCAACAAACTTGAAAGCTTTCTTTTTAGACTTGGCTGTTGCAGTGCATAAAAAAGCATAGTCTCTTTGAAGATTCATAAGCCCTATTAATGCTATAGGGAGATGCTTTTGCATATGTAAAGCGGATGTTCTTAGGAAAAATCTAGGGGACTAAAGTAAACTTCAATATTGTTTCAAGGAAAAGCAAAATCAACGAAAACAAATGGTGCATTTATTTAGGGCTGCTTTTCTTTGCTTTGGATTCAAACTGTTGGGCTCTAAAATGAGCAAACTACTTTCGATAGATAATTGCCAAGACTGTGAGTAACACACCCCCTCCCTGCAAAGAAAGTGGATTACATGTAGTGATTTCAACTATGCAAAAAGGTGAAACACAGACCCCGGTTTTGCTTACTTACACTCTTACCTCCTTGCCCTTTTAAAAAAGTTTCTGCAAAATCATCTCTCCAAACTGGTCTGACAGTTCCAGGGATGGAATTGCATCAGTGGTCTTGAGCAAAGTAACTTAGATTTCATTTGTAGAAAATGCTTAGGATGAGTCTATATTTACTCTGGAATATGCTCCAGGGGGTGTTGGGTTTTTTTTTTTTTTCCTCCTGGTTAATCCTCAATTTCAGTTTGTTTTCTGCAAATATGGTACTGAGTCTTAGAAGCAGATTGCCAAAACATTAATGTGAATTAAATGTCTCATACTAGTTAATCAATGTTTCACTGGGAGGGGGGGAACCTCTAAAGGGATTGACAAGGTTGTGACTTTTTATTGTTATTAGAATTGCTTGCAGAAAACAGAAAAGGGGGAAAAGTAGTATGATTCTCATTAGGTAAATTTTTGTCCTTGTGACTATGGCACTGGTATTTCTCATATTTCTAATAGACATTAATGTAAATTAAAAAAATATTTATCTCCTATAGTTTGAAATTGTGAGGGAATAATACTAAGGCTTGACTCAAAAGTCCCCTGCATTCCATTACCTTAGCAGTGGTTAAAGATGTAGAAAAGTTATAAGGGCAAGATTAATGATTTATAACCCTAAGCATGGAAAATATCATGAAGAACACAAAGATTTCACATTTGAGAAGAAAATAAAAGGCACTCAGGTGACTTTAAACAAACATACGTTAAGAATGCTGTGGCCACTCTGTGCTCTCATCTTGAATATCTCACGCTCACTTTCTTTTAAACTACGTGACCAAGGCATTGGCTATTCATTAGCCAGGAATATTGTGGAGCCCAGAACAAAGGCCTAGGTCACTTAGGGTTTAAAATACCCTATGACATGGGGCACCTGGGTGGCTGAGTCTGTTGAGTGTCTGACTTCGGCTCAGGTCATGATCTCACAGTTCATGGGTTCGAACCCCACATCAGGCTCTGTGCTGACCTCTTGCTCAGAGGCTGGATCCTGCTTCAGATTTTGTGTCTCCTACTCTTTCTGCCCCTCGCCCATTCACACTTTGTCTCACTCTGTTTCTCAAAAATAAATAAATGTAAAAAAAAAAAAAGAAAAAAAAAAGAAATACCCTATGACAACAAATTGAGGTGACACAGTAAAAATGATCCTATTGACAACAAAATGGTAGCATGTGAATTGAGGATATATAGATACTGAAAATCAGAGACTGTGGCATATACGAAATAAGTAAGCCTTCTATTTTCCCTAGAAATGTCAGTATGCTTGCATAATTGTTAAACATTATACATATATAAATATATAAAGTTAAATAATTTTCTACAGTTTTTGGCCATTCCTAGAAGTTTTAATATGTCATTTTCTTTATGATTTGTCATTTCTCTTCGTTTTTTTTCTCTTCTAAAAAAGGGAATTTAAAAATTGACCATAGTGGGGCGCCTGGGTGGCTCAGTCGGTTAAGCGGCCGACTTCAGCTCAGGTCATGATCTCGCGGTCCGTGAGTTCGAGCCCCACGTCAGGCTCTGTGCTGACAGCTCAGAGCCTGGAGCCTGTTTCAGATTCTGTGTCTCCCTCTCTCTGACCCTCCCCCGTTCATGCTCTGTCTCTCTCTGTCTCACAAATAAATAAAATTCTTTAAAAAAAAAAAAAAAAAAAAAAAAAAAAATTGACCATAGTTTCCCATTTTAAAAAATTTTTATGAAAATTTTTCAAAGAAAGAGGGCTTTTTGAAAAAAAGCTTCAAGAAGATAGAGGAAACCTAAAGTAACCTCTATATCTAAAGAATTGTACTTGGTGCAGAAAATTCCATATATATGTTCTTTCATACCTTCCAGAATCTGAAATTTTTTTTTTATTGGTCTTTCAGAATATTTTGGCACTTAAAAGATTGCCTTTGCCAAATTGCCCTAATTTTGTACAAAAACTTATTTAGATATAAGGAGTTTCTAGGGACAAATATGACATGAATGAAGATGAAAAAATTCAAAGCAAAATACTAGTCAATCAAATCTAAGCTTATACGAAAATCCTCAGTGAAACATGGGAAAGGGAGTTGATATTTCAATGTGATTATCATCCATAGCCCCTCTTCACAAGGTTCTCTCTGTAATATGGGGAAGGAATAATGACTATGTAATATTTTATCTGTAGCTGAGCCTTGGTTCCAAACCCCAAGTCAGGCCATGGGTCATGAAAACTCTCTGAAATCCATATTTTCCTAAGTTCATTTAGTTTACTTATCTTCCAAACAAATTTGCTAGAAGATCTGCTCTATTTTCTAGGCCATCTACTATCCCCATCATCACAGAAATGCTCGTACCTGAGACACAATATCAGCATCACAATCAAAAGAAGGCACCAACAGTGCACAAGGTTCTAATTTCACATCCTTCACATTCCACACTTTGTATTTTCTGTTTTCTTTTTCCCTTTTTAATAGCCATCCTAAGAAGTGTGAGGTGGTGTCTCCTGTGGTTTTGATTTATGTTTCTCTGATGATTGACATTTTTTCTATGTCTGTTATTCACTTTTCTGTCTTCTTTGGAGAAGTGTCTATTCAAGTCTTTTGTCCATTTTTAAATTGCGTTGGTTTTCTGCTATTGAATTATCGGACTTCCTTATGTATTTTGGAAATCAGCCTCTTACCAGGTATATGATTGGTTTTCTCCCCTTCTGCCGGCTGCCTTTCTACTCTCTTGATGGTTTCCTTAGCTGCACAGAAGCTTTTTAGTTTGGTGTCCCACTTGTCTATATTTACTTTGTTGCCTTTGCTTTTGGTGTCATATTAAAAAAAAATATTGCCAAGATCAATGTTATAAAGCTTTCCCCTTATGTGTTCGTATTAGTTCTCCAGAGAAGTAGAACCAATAAGGTGGGTAGTTAAATAAGTAGAAGTGGAGATTCATGGTAGAAATTGGCCAACAGGGATATGGAGGCCAGAGGGTCCCGAGATCCGCCATCTGCAAGCCACTGAGCCAGGAAAGCCCGCCTGAGTTCAAAGACCTAAGGATCAGGGGCCAATAATGTAAATTCCAGTTTGAGTCTGAAAACTTGAGAACCAGAAACGTCAATGTCTGGGGGTAGGAGAAGATGGATGTCTGAGCTTGATGAAATAAAGGGACAAATCCCCCCTTCCTCCATCTTTTTGTTCTGATCAGGCCCTCAGTGCTTGCATGATGCCTTCCTGGGTTGGTGAGTACAGTCTTTTTTCGACTGATCACACTTTTCGGCCAATCAGTCTACTGATTCAAATGCTGATCTCTTTGAGAGACAGTGTCAGACACACACCCGGAAATGTTTTACCAACGATTTGATGGCTCTTGACCCAATCAAGTTGATAAATCAACTACCACACTTTTCTTTTCGGGGTTTTATAGTTTTAGCCCTTAATTCTTTAGTCCATTTTGAGTTAATTTTTGTGTATGGTATAGTATAAAGATCCAATTTCATTATTTGGCATGTGAATATCCAGTTTTCCCAGCACTATTTGTTAGAGACTCTTCTCCCAATTTTTAGTTATGGCATTCTTGTCAGAGGTCACTTGACCATATAGGCATGAGTTTAATTCTGTGTTCTCTATTTTCTTATATTTTATGCTATATATTTTATTTTAGTGCCATATTGTTTTGATTACTATAGATGTGTAATTAGTTTCATTTTATTTTTTAAATTTTTGTCAGTTTTTATTTTAATTCCAGTTAGCATACAGTGTTATAATATTTTCAGGTATACAATATAGTGATTGAACAATTTCATACATCACCCAGTACTCATCATGAGAAGTGCACTCCTTGATCCCCATCACCTATTTCATTGATACCCTCTCCCCCGACCTCCCTTCTGGTAACCATCAGTTTGTTCTCCATAATTAAGAGTCTTGATTTGTCTCTCTCTCTCTCTTCTTTTTCTCCTCTTTGCTCATTTGTTTTGCTTCTCAAATTCCACATACCAAAGAAATCATATGGTGTTTCTTTCCCTGACTTATTTTGCTTAGCATTATACTCTCTTCCTCCACCTGTCTTTGCAAATGTCAAGATTTCATTCTTTTTTATGGCTGAATAATACACACACACACACACACACACACACACGTATATGTACATACACAACACCTTTTCTTTATCCATTCTTCTGTTGATGCACACTTGGTCTGCTTTCATAATTTGGCTATTGCAAATAATGCTACAATAAACATAGGGATGCATGTATCCCTTTAAATTAGTGTTCTAGTATTCTTTGGGTAAATACCCAGTAGTGTGATTGCTGGATCATAGGGTTGTTTTATTTTTAACTTTTGGAGGAAGCTCCTTACTGTTTCCCACAATGGATGCACCAGTTTGCATTCTCATCAACAGTACAGAAGTGTTCTGTTTCCTTGTCAACCCTGTTGTTTCTCGTGTTGTTGTTTTTAGCCATTTTGACAGGTGTGAGGTGATAGGTTATTGTAATTTTGCTTTGTATTTCCTTGATGGTAAGTGATGATTAACATCTCTACATGTGTATGTTGGCCATCTATATGTTGTCTTTGGAGAAACATTTATATCTTCTGCCGTTTTTAATTGGATTATTTGTTTTTTGGATGTTGGGTTTTATAAGTTCTTTATATACATTGAATACTAACCCTTTATCAGATATGTCATTTGTAAATACCTTATCCCATTCATTTGGTTGTTTTTTAGTTTTGTTAATTGTTTCCCTGGCTTTACAGAACCTTTTAATTTTTATGTAGTCCCAATAGTTTATTTTTGCTTCTGTTTCCCTTGCCTTCTAGAAAGTAACTTCTAGAAAGTTACGCCTGTGTTCTCTTCTAGGATTTTTAAAATTTCAGGTCTTACCTTTAGGTCTTCAATCTACTTTGAATTTTATTTGTGTATGGTGTAAGGAAGTGGCCCAGTTTCTTTCTTTTGTCTGGTGCTGTCCAGTTTTCTCAATAGCATTTGTTGAAGAGACTGTTTTTTTTTTCCATGGGATATTCCCTCCTGCTTGTCAAAGATGAATTGACCATATAGTTGTGGATTTATTTCTGGATTTTCTATTCTGTTCTGTTGATCTATGTGCCTGTATTTTTGGTAGTATCATAAGGTTTTGCTCACTACAGGTTTGTAATATAACTTGAAGTCCAGATGTCTCCAGCTTTGCTTTTTTATTTTCAAGATTACTTTGGCTCTTCAGGGTATTTTCTCATGCCAGGCAAATTTTAGGATTGTTTTAATTCTGTGAAAATGTTTTTGGTATTGTGATAAGGTTCACATTAAGTGTGTAGATTGCTTTGGGTAATACAGACATGTTAACAATATTTGTTCTTCCAATCCATGAGGTTGAAATGTCTTTCCAGTCATCTGTGTCATCTTCAGTTTCTTTCATCAGTGTTGTGTACTTTTCAGAGTATAGGTCTTTTAGCTCTTTGGTTAGGTTTATTCCTAGGTATCCTATTCTTTTGGTACAATTGTAAGTGGGATTGTTTTCTGAATTTTTCTTTCAGCTGCTTTATTATGGGTGTTTAGAAATGCAACAGATTTCTGTACATTGATTTGTATCCTGTGACTTCATTAAATTTGGATATCAGTTCTAGCAGTTTTTTGCATGGAGTCTTTTGGGTTTTCTATATATAGGATCATGCCATTTGCAAATAGTGAAAGTTTTACTTCTAACTTACTGATTTTGATTACTTCTATTTCTTTTTCTTTTCTTATTGCTATGGCTAGGACTTCTAGTACTATATTCAATAAAAGTGGTGAGTGGACCTCCTTGTCTTGTTTTTGACCTTATGGGAAAAGCTCTCAGTTTTTCCCCACTAAGGATGATGTTAGCTGTGGGTTTTTTATATATGGCTTTATTATATTGAAATAGGTTACCTGTTAACCTATTTTACAGAGGGTTTTGATCATGAATGGATGTTGTACTTTTTAAAATGCTTTTTATGCATCTACTGAAGTGATCATAGTATTCTTATCCTTTCTCTTACTGATGTGATGTATCACATTAATTGATCTGAGAATATTGAACTACCCTTGCAACCCAGGAAAAAATCCACTTGATCGTTGTGAATGATTTTTTAAATGTATTATTGGATTCAGTTTGCTAGTATTTTGTTGAGGATTTTTGCATCTCTTTTCATCAGGGATATTGGCCTACAGTTCTCTTTTTGAGTGGTTTCTGTATCTGGTTTTGATATCACGATAATGCTGTCCTCATAGAATGAATTTGGATCTTTTCCTTCCTTTTCTATTATTTGGAGTAGCTTGAGAAGAATAGCTATTAAGTGTCTCTCTCTCCTTCTCTGTCTCTCTCTTTTTTGTTATTAACTCTTCTTTAATGTTTGGTACAGTTCACCTGTGAAGCCCTCTGGCCCCGGGCTTTTGTTTGTTGAGCGTTTTCTGGATTACTGATTCAAATTCTTTGCTGGTTTTCAGTTTGTTCAAATTTTTATTTCTTCCTCTTTCAGTTTTAGTAGTTTATATGTTTCTAGCAATTTATTCATTTCTTCTACGTTGTCTAATTTGTTGGCATGTAGTTTTTCATAATCTCTTATAAATGTATTTCTGTGATGTTAATTGTATAAATGTATTTCTGTGATGTTATTTCTCATCTCTCATTTGTGATTTTATTTGAGTTCCTTCTTTTTTTCTTCTTAAGTCTGGGTAGAGGTTGATCAATTTTACTTACTTTTCAAAGAACCAGCTTCTGGTTTCATTGATCTGTTCTGTTTGTTTGTTTGTTTCTATATCATTTATTTCTGCTCTAATCTTTTTATTGCCTTCTTTCTACTGGTTTAGGTTTTTTTGTTCTTCTCTTTCTAGTTCTTTTAAGTGTAAAGTTACGTTATTTATTTGAGATTTTTCTTGCTTCTTGAGGTATGCCTAAATTGCTATAAACTTCCCTCTTAAAACTTCTTTTGCTGCATCCCAAAGGTTTTGCACTGTTGTATTTTCATTTTTATTTGTTTCCACGTACTTTTTTATTTCTCCTTTTATTTTTTGGCTGACCCAAAAAAATGTTTAGTAGCATGTTATTTAACCTCCATGTATTTTATTTCATAGTTGACTTCTAGTTTCATAGTCCTCTGGTCAGACAAGATGCATGATATGTCTTCGATCTTCTTGAATTTGTTGAGGCTTGTTTTGTGGGCTACTTTGTGATCTATGCTGGGAAATGTTCCATGTGCACTTGAAAAGAATACGTGTTCTGTTTAGGATGAAATGTTCTGAATATATCCGTTAAATCCATCTGTTCCAATGTGTCATACAAAGTCGTTTCCTGGTAGATTTTCTCCTTAGGTGATTTATCTATTGATGTATGTGGGGTGTTAAAGTTCTTTACTATTATTGTATTATTGATTAGTTCCTTTATGTTTGTTATTAACCGTTTTATGTATTTGGCTGCTCCCATGTTGGTTGAATAAATATTTGCATTGGCTTTTTTTCTTGGATTGTCCCCTTTATTGTTAGTGTCCTTCTTTGTCTCTAGGCATAGTCTTTGTTATAAAGTCTATTTTGTCTCATATAAATATTGCTACTCTGGCTTTCTTTTAACATCAGTTTTCATGACAGTTTTCTTTTTTTTAATTTTTCAAAATTTATTTTCATTTATTCAAGTATAATTATCATACAATTTTATATTTGTTTCAGGTTACAACATATTGATTCAACAATTTTGTATGTTAGTCTGTACTCACTACAATAAATGTAACCACTGTCTGCCACCATACAAGTTATTGCAATATTATTGACTATATTCCTTTTTTAAAAAATATATAATTTATTGTCAAGTTAACTAACATAGTTTACATCCTCTCACTTTGAATCTGAAGGTGAATTTGGGTCTAAAATTAGTCTCTTATAGGTAGTATAGAGAAAGATCTTATAACCCATTATAAGATGGGCTTTGGCTTTGGCTTTCACTGGAGCATTTAGTCCATTTATATTCAGTGTAATTATTTACAGATATGTATTTACTGTCATTTTATTATTTTTTTCATGATTATTTCTGAAGATTTTCTTTGATACTTTTTTGTCTTTCATGGTTTGCTTATTTTCTTTAGTGATACATTTAGATTTTTTTCTCTTTATTCTCTGCATATTTATTAGTGGTTTTCGATATATGGTTACCATTGTGTTTGTATACACCCACTTCTACATATAGCAGTATCTTGTGTTGGTTGTTGTTTAAGTTTTAACTCACTCTTGGTTGATTTTGTTGGGTTCACTTTGCCTCCTGGATCTGGATATCTGTTTCCTCAGGTTAGGGAAGTTTTCAACTATTATTTCTTCAAATAAATGTTTTGCCCCCTTTTTTCTCTCTCTCTCTTTTTTTAATGTTTATTTTTGAAAGAGAGCAAGTGGGGAGTGGGGGGGCAGAGAGAGAGAGAGAGATTGAGGGTCTGAAACAGTCTCTGTGCTGACAGCAGTGAGGCAGTGAGCCTGGTGTGGAACTTGAATTCATGAACCGTAAGACCATGATCAAAGTGATGATCTCATGACCAGTCATGCACTGAAGTTGGATGCTCAACCAACTGAGCAACCCAGGTGCCCCTCTCTCTTTCTTTTCTTCTGGGAATCTTATAATACAAATGTTTTTATGTTTGATGGAATCACTGAGTTCCCTAAGTCTATTCTCATTTTGCATAATTCTTTTTTCTCTCTTGTTCATCTTGATTACTTTCCACTACTCTTCTTCTGGGTCACTAATTTGTTCTTCTGTTTCTTCCATCCTGTTGTTCATTCCATCAAGCATGTTTCTCATTTCTTTTATTGTATCCCTTATCTCTGCTCTTATCTCTTACCTCTGTGTTAAGGGTCACATACATGTGTTCCACACTTTTCTCAAGTCCATTGAGCATCATTATGATCATTACTTTAAATTATCAGTTCATTTTAGTTACATATGTTTTGCTTAGTTCTCTGGCTGTGACCTTGTCCCGTTCTTTCATTTGGGATAAATTTCTTTGTCAGGAACACAGAATGGAGGTTACTCAAACAAATTAAAAATAGAAATTCCACGTGATCCAGCAATTCTGATTCTGGGTATTTTTCCAAAATAATTAAAAACAGAATCTTGAGGACTTACTAGCACATCCCTGTCAATTGTAGCACTATTCACGATAACCAAGATAGAAATGCAGTATATATATAATGAATTATATTCAGCCTTAAAAGAGAAGGAAAGCCTGTCATATGCGACAACATGGGTGAAACTTAAAGACATTATACTGAGTGAAATAAGTCACACAGGACAAATACTGCATAATTCCACTTCTATGAGGTTCTTAAAGTAGTTAAACTTATAGAAGCAGAGAGTAGAGTGATGTTTACCAGAGGCTGGAGGGAGGGGGAGATCTGGATGTGCTGTTGAATGGATATAGAGTTTTAGTTATACAAGGTGAAAAAGTCTAGAGATCTGTACAACAATGTGTACATAATTAATGATACCGTGGTGTATATTTAAAAATATAGTAAGAAGTTAAAAATATAGATGTGTGTATAATATTGTGTTTTTTACCATTAGGAAAAAAAGGCTTAGCAGATACAATCATATGTTTTCAATAACAATGTCATCCAGAGAGCAAGAGTAAATAGTATCTCATCATGCTGATAAAAACAAAAAGAAACAATTGATCATTTGAGGTTGAACAATAGAGTTGATTGACTAAATACCAGTAGCTAAAAATCTTTGTTTTTATAGCATACCAATAACCACTTAGAAAATATAATGAAAATGTCAAAAGATCTCCCTCATCATAACACCAAAAATATAAAACACCCTAGGGCAAAGTTACCAAAATGTGCATAATAACTACATAAAAAACAAACTATAAAACTTCCCTTGAGAAAGAAAAGATAAATTGAATAAATGGAGGTTGATGTCTGCATTTTTGAGAAAATATGTATTAATGTCTTTTTTCAGTGTTGACAGATGTCTACTTCTACTGTGGTGTCATTGCATTTATTTCAATACAGGCTAAAGTACTCTAACAGCCATCAAAACATAGTGACTTGAGTAAGAAAGAAATTGATTTCTCCTTAGTCTTACCATCCAGAGGTGAGAGGTCTGGGGGTATTAGAATGGTTCTGTCATCCCTAGCATGTGGCTTTCAAATTTGCTTTACATCTCCTATTTTCCACTCAGCTGGAAGAAAGAGATACAGACATTAGGGCAAGTAATGTTTACAGAGATACCCCAGAATTTGCCCACATTTCATTGGCAGGAACTTTGTCATGTCGCCACATCTGACTGCCAAGGAGACTAGGGAGTGAATGTAGCCTGTAGCTATTCCAAAATAGGGTGGAATCTCTAGTAACAAACCAAATAAGAACTTAGTGGCTTCAAAGAAAACAGTCATGTTATTATTTCTCAAACTTTCAGAGGCTCAGGAAATGAGATGGATCGGGGTGGTTTTGGCCTAGCATCTTTCTCGCAGTTGGAGTGATAAGAAATTGGGAGTTAGAGAGAGCTGTGGGGTGATGGAGCAGCTGGTGGCTGCTCAGACATTCCCCTGTCTTGTTATCCCAGAACTTTTCCATGTGGTCCCTTCACATGTACCAGCTGGTGCTTTCTCTCAACATGGCAGCCTCTGGGCATTTGGCTGGCTTACATGGCAAACTGATGCTCCTTAGGGAGACTTTGTGTTTGTGTGTGTGTGTGTGTGTGTGTGAATGTGGCAGAAAATTCATTGCCTTAATAAATCACTTTAAGAAACCTTAAGAAATCACCTAGTGTCATCTCCATTGTATGCTATTGGTAAACACAGACCAGTCTCACCAAATTCAAGAGGAGAAGATATGGAACATACTTTCAGTGGAAAAGTATCAAAAATCTGAGACCAAATTTTAAAATTGTCATGCTTACTAAAAAGAATGGAAGAATAGAAGCAGAGAAATATTTTTTAGTCTGTGTCAGTGCGCTTGTGTCCCATAGATAAACACACACACACACACACACACACACACACACACACACACACACGTGCACACACTTTATTTAGAAAGTTAACCCAGTGTTCCACACACTTTCTGTACCTAGCTCACAGCTAGAAATTGAATGCTCTTTTCATTGCATTAATTCCATGAAGAAGTACTAAGAATTGGAAAACTAATATTATCAAAGACAGACGCACCAATTTTCATGAAAGATTAGGAGCAAGAAAGCTTAAATAAACTTTTATTTGGAAAGTAGAAGGTATAGGGACATTGAGCTGTCTATCACAGTCATTAAATCCTGCTTGGAGGAAGACTCTTCGCCCCGGAGGGAGTAGTTTCCTTGGTTAATCCTATTTTGCCAATCTCTATAGAGGGAACCTCCTTCTCAGCAGTCCTTCATAGCCCCTACATGGCACTCCCTTTGCAGGTTTTCTCTCACTTATTATGCCCTGCAGCCATTCTTTCAGTGGCTATTGGAGAATGTGGAATTTGATGACCTAAGAGTTGCTTTGGAGCCAGCACAATCATAGGCTTCTGTGGTTAGTCTTGTAATTTATTTGGCAATACAATTCCCTCCAAAATGTAGTAGTCTCTGGTCTACTTGCTTCTAGTCAGTAATATGTGAAATAACCATTTGCAACGATCTCTTCTGGTACCATTTCCTAAGCTTGCTGAATCTCTTCTGACTTCGGATGGCTTTGGAATTTAGTCAGCCATCCCTCTCTGTCCTATAATTGGGGCTCCCTTGAGGGATTTGTAACCATGACTTCATGTCTGAAGGCCATATCCTTAATCTGATGTTTGCTTCCAGTCTGTTTGGGGGCCCTGAACTTCCTTCCTGCTGTTTCCATACAGAAGCAGTTGGAACTTTCAGCCCATTAAGGCTTCAGATTTCTGAACATTCAATCAATTTAAATTTCAGTCCACACTGGCAGACAGAGCCTCCCATAAACAGAGCCTGTTTTTTCTCCATCTCTGCTTACAGATTGGCCAATTTTTGCCTACGTGTCTCTTTCACTGTATTTTACTAAAAATAACAAGGTGCTGTCATTCTCCATTTTATTAACCAGTGCCCCTATTAGTATGGCTTTGGTAGGTAATGAAACTAGCTTCCAGGTTATCACAGGCAAATGTTCTGCCAGTGCTTTTCCTTGCCATAAAATGCGTGACCAGATAGAGGGCCTGTAGCATCATATGTGTTCATTCTAGTTCCTAAACAATTGCTAAGGCAATCTTTCATATTCTGTGTTTTTTGTTAGCCTCCTACATCTGAGAATACAATTCTGTTGGTTAGGTTTTGGGCCAATGTAGTATAAGAAATATCATCTACTGTCTTAAATAAAAGAGAAGTTTTTTTTTTTTTTCTCCCATGTATCAATTATAGGATGAATGGTCAAAGGCAACAAACAGATCGTAATGAAGGGACTCAGAAATTGCACTCACTACTCATTGCTGCCTCTCACAAGCATGGATTTAATCATATAGCCATAAAAAGTTAGTTGTAAGGCTAGACAGCCTGTCTGAAGCTAACATTTTGGGTCTTCTAATACAAAAGGAAGAAGGGAGAATAGGTAATAGGAGATGGTTAGAAGTTTCCATGACATCCAGGTAAAAAACTGACAACCTTTTTTGTTTCTTGAGAATTTAATCAAATTATTCTAAAATTGACCTGGCATAATAGACATGTGAGAAAAATTATAGAATCCTACAAACAAAAAGGAATAGATTTAGGGAGGATATTGGGGAAAGAATTTTTCCTAAAAAAAAATAAAGACTTAAGTATGTGAAATAACAAAAGAATACGTTGTCAAAATAGGAATATGTTAGACAAATAGCCTAAGGGGTATAATGCAGAGATTTATATTGCATGATTTATAAAAAATATGGCATATACTACATATGATATTTCAAATAAATAGTTGAAAGATTTATTATTAAATGATATTAAAATCAGGTGTATAAAATAAAACTATAAAAGTTCTAAGGGAAGATATAGTTGAACATTTATATAATTGTGGAGCAGAGAGAAATTTTCTAAGGGTGATAACAAGCTATAAAGAATAATAGAAACCATGAAGGACAATATTGATAGAAATGATTGACCAACTGTGCAAGTAAAATATGACCATAAACCTTACTAAAATGAAAATGGAAATCAGGAAAATCTGTGTGATTTATATAATATATAAAATATGTATATCTTTAAAAAGTACACAGTTATTGATCAACACTTTTATGGAGTAATGGGCAAGGACAATAGTCACACACACACACACACACTCAAATAAATTGTTCTGGAAACTTAAGGAAAACATTAAACCCTACTAGTTATTAAGGAAACAAAATGATGAGAACATTTTTCAATTATCAGGAAGTAACTAATTAAAATATCGAATGTTGACAAGTTTGTGATGAAATGGAAACATTCATACAGTGATGGATTTTAATTTTGCAATTATTAGAATATGATAGTACACATAAAAATTCTTAAACTAGTCACACCTTTTTAATGATCAGTCATAACCCTTGAGGAGTTATAAAAATGAACTGAATTGGAAAAGTTTATTACAATGCTCATCAGAATGCTTTTTGCAACAGCAAAACACCAACTTCAAAAACACTTCCTTAAGGAGGCTACTTATGTGATACATGCACAGAGGGAATTCCTAGGCAATGATAAAATTTGTGCTACAAATATATTTATGCAATATGATACAATTTTTAACTGAAAAAAGTTATGACATGATATATAATGTGTGTGTGTGTGTGTATATGTGTATTTATATGGCATATATATACATACACACGCTGGTAGAAAACATATATATTATTTTGTCTAAAATGATACATACTTAAGGAACTTTTTGGATTGGGGGGAAAGTAATTAGGTTAATTGAATTAGCTAGCTGAATCAGGTAAAAAAGAATACCCTTGTGAATTAATTATCTGCTGAATACAATTAGCTATGTAATTGGAAATGATTAAGAGGGGATCTTTTCACTGCAGCTGAGTGTTTTATTGAGATTGTACTTAATTATATTATATTGGTTAAATGTATATCTGAATAAAAATTTAATCAAGAAATATGGAAATGAACAATACTCATTTATACTCATTGATAGTATATACCATAATACTTTAAATGTCAACTTCCATTCTGAAAAAAAAAACATAAAAATTCAAAAATCATATATATGTGTGTGCATATATGTGTGTGTGTGTGTGTGTCTATGTAAGCTGAAACAAATACTGAGTGATTTTATTTTTAAATATAAGCCAAGGCTCCTTCTGTAAGCATTCTATAGTTTGGCTAAGATGAACCCATAACATTATGTTCTCTGATACCTATGTTCAATTTGAAATGTGTAAGGTAAGTCATCTAGTTAAGCAAAAGCTTGATAACCTAATGCAACAAGCTTGAACGTTAGAAATCGGCTAAAATCTTTTATGTGACAATTGGCTCACAAATATCTGCCTGGGCAGATGGTATTGGTTTTAAAAGAAAGACATAGTTTGCCTGGAGAATTTCAGAGAAATCTGGGCATCATTTTCAGACTCTGGTAAAGGAGAAAGGTGTCATTTCCTTGACAGCCCCAGCGGTTTCCCTGTTACTGTTTGCATGACAGATGCCATGAACAGATTGATGTGTAAAGAAAAGCGAGGTACAAGAAAATCATACATTAAAACTCATTAGCTGCCGATAGACATGCTCTGCTGGGAGCCACTCAGAAACATTTTTTGATGTATAGAGAATGTTTAACATTCTTAATATATGTGCTTTTTAATGTGGTGGGACTAGATTTACATATGTGGTGCTTGCCTAAATGGGAAGAAAAACATTGTAGCTTAAGGACAAGTAGACTTCCATGAATATGTAGCAGAAATGAATCCGTCTTAAATACAACTTTCAGGATAGAATACACTTTATTATTTTGTTTATTCTGTTGGCCTGGGTCTGTGGAGCTAAACCCTGGCAGTGGTTACTGCCAAAACAAACAAACAAAAAAACCAAACATTACTGAATATATTATATTATGAAGAAAAAAATTGAAAGCCACATTTCTGATTCGTGCTTTCTTCGACTTTTATTTTTATCCTTTTCTCAAGAGTGTAAAATCTAGACAAGTCCGATCAATTGGTGAAAATAATACGCCTCTTTTTGGCTAAGGTTGTCGTGTCATTGACCCAGGATTATTTTTAAGAATATTTTCTGGGGAAAGGGCTAGAAAGATGACCGCTTACTATTAACCCAGAGAATGGTTTGACACATGTACAAACTTAGGGCTTTGTGCTATCTACACCATATTTGAACGAGTTATTTTCATTCACAACATGAAACAAGTTTCTCAACACGAATCGTGATCCACTGATGTCTATCATAACGAGCACTCTTTAAAAACCAAGCTACTTACAATTTAGCCCTCCATTGTGAGGGTGGCCACAGGTGCTAAACCCGTAAAGAGGCATGAGACTACTGCCCCTGCAAGCCTCAGAGGTAGAACTGACAGAAATGGCAGCCAGCATTTACCACTCGCTAAATGCCAAAGCCAATTTGTCTAAATGGCAAGTAAATGTGCCCCATTATTCTCACACACACACACACACACACACACACACACACACACACACACACACACTGAACCTCCTGTGAAATTATTTATAGAAATAGATCAACTACAATCATGGATTGACTAAGGTAAATGTTAATGCACGATAACATAGCAGAAGTGTTCTTCATCTTCAATTTCCTCTTTGACTTGCTTCCATCCTGAATATTATTTTTAGCAGAGAAAATGGAAGCTAAAAAGAGCATGCTTATTCCTGCCTCTTCTCTCTCCTCTTTTAACATCACAACACTCTCTCCAGACAATGGGTGTGTCACTTCTTACTGAGCATCCCAAGATGCTGCCTCCAACTCTGGGTCTTCAAGAAACCCTGCCTCCTTTCCCCGACCTTGAAGCATTGCTTCTCCTAGTTCTTCTGGGTAGAGGTTTATAATCTTGCATTCCATGTGACATCTTCCACGGACCATGTCACAGTTCTGCCTGTGTTACTTCTTAACCCAAACTGTCCACTTTTACAAAACTATTTCCACCTCTGAGGCTCATTTCATCCAGCTGTGATACCCTCAAAATACCTTTTACTCTTCTTTACCTATGTCCTAACTATTCCCTTGCTCATTTTGAAATTTTTCAGTTGGCTGAACTTCTGTGGATGCCTCCATGTTTGACCCAGGAATCCCAGGAATCAACACCAACAACTCTTGCCATCTGTTCTTAAAGCCTTACCATAGGTACTGTTATCTCTTATAACTGCTCTAACTCAAATTCAGACATAAAGATGATTAACCACAGCCTTCTACATACATTGATTGATGTCATTCTGATAACTTGTCCCTTTATTTTACCTTTATATCTTCATTTGTCACCTCCTCCATGGTTTCATTTCTTTCTTGGACCTTCAGCTAAGGTCCCACTCCTTGATCTTGCTTTTCTGAGACAGCTTCTCTGAAAAGTCTTATAATTTACCATCTTTGTTCATACATCTAGACAGGTGAAAGTTGCCATAGAAATCACATAACCATACATTTTGATGCCGCTAAAAAATGATTTCAATTTTCTTTGGGTCTATAATACTAATCAGCTGTGACAACCCCACCTAGTCAATTTATCCCAGTGGCTGTGTTAATCGGCACTTTTCAATTGAAAGAGACATAAATAAGGTATATAATGGCTCATGTATTTGAAAATTTGGGCAGTGACTTTCAGCCTTTAGCATTCCTGAGAATCCCCTGAGGGTCTTGTTAAAACTGCTGGGCCTACTTAAGAGTTTCGATTCAGTAGGTCTAAGATGGGAACTAATAATTTGACTTTCCAAGTTGCCAAGAGTGGGAACCATACTTTGAGAACCACTAGTCAAGGAACAGCATTATCTTTCAACATGTTGGGATACAAGTGTTCAAACATACCATATGAATATATCTATTTTCTCTCTTCCTTATTGGTCCTTTGTGTTGGCTTCATTTTTCAGGTAATGTCTAGTCCCATGACAGAAAAAAATGTTACCAAGAGTTCCAGGATTGAATATCCTTTTTAACTCATACACCCAGAGGAAAAAAAGCCTGTCTTTCCCCATAACTTTTATAAAACCCCAGAAAATAAACTGGAGGGAGTTGGGTTTACTACAGCCAACCTAGACGAGTTATATCACTAGGGACCTGGAAAGGAGGGCCCCAAAGAGAGAATGTGGGTTAGATTGATGACCTCTTCAGTGTGTTTTGCATCTTTTTACTAGGCTCTTAAAACATTCCTACACTTCTGCCTTCCTTTCTCTTAGTAAAGGATCTTATTAACAATTTAGCAAAAACAGCTGAGGTAACAAAGAAAGTCATGCTTTACCTCTTGGGCCCAACATTTAATTAAAAAAATGCATGTTTAAGGCCTGTAGAGTATGTGTGGCAAAGGGAAAAGTAGAGAAAGCCAGAGTACTGGAGAGGAAAAGAATGCAGTAGTCCAGGCTGGATAGCAAAAAATGAAAACAACAATGATTGAAAAGCAAAACAAAACCAAAAACAAAAACTCTGATGTTGTTTTCCCTGGGGTCAGGAAATTATTAGATCACATGATATATCTTCACCTTATTTCAATCTTTGAGAAAATTGTTTCCTTTTTCATAACACAAATACCATGAAAAGAATTTCTTGTTTCCAAAGGGAATTTCATTAATCAATTTTCCCTTCACATTTCTCCATTTTAAACCTCATTCTTTTATTCTACCAACTTCTAATAAGTCCATAAATTTAGTCAAATCTATCCAATTTACTATATGTGATTGTAAGTTTATGAGTTTAGTATAAAATTAGCTTACACTGTACCTGCTTTTCAAAAAACCAAACACCACTTAGATATTCACACAGCAATAAATATCCATGTATTTCATTGTTTTAAAGGCTAAACATCAGGCCTCCTGGGTGACTCAGTTGGTTAAGCATCTGACTTTGGCTCAAATTATGATCTCATGGTTCTTGTGTTCAAGTCCAGAGTTGGGCTCTCTGCTGTCTGTGTGGAGCCTGTTTCAGATCCTCTGTTCCCCTCTCTCTTTGCCCCCCCCCCCAAATATATAAACATTGAAAAAAAAGGCTAAACATTATTTTACTCCATAAATTACAACATAAATTATTTAAACATTTCCTAGTTGTTGAATATTTAGGTTGTTTCCAGTATTTTGTTACCATGACCAATGCTACAAATGACATCTTTATTTATATTTTCATATTTATTTGTTTAGTTCTAACAGTATAGAATTCCAGATGTGGAACTTGTTGGTAAAAGAATTGACATTTTTCAGGCTTTAGATCTATGTACCTTCCAGAACAACCACACTGTTCACCTGAAGCTTAAGGGTTCATAGTCTCATCTATCTGTTCACACTGGGTATTAACCATTCTTTTAATGCTGGCTAATCTGTCAGGTGTAAATTATCCCTTGGTGTCAATTTATTTGCAGATCTTTGAGAACTTTTGAAGATGAAATATTTTTCAACTTGCCATTTTTATTTCTGCTTTGCCCTTTTGTTCGTTTGGGGTGTTTCTAATAAAATAAATCAACGCTTATTGAGACTTATAATGTTTCAGGTCTATCCTAGGACTTTATAGGCATTATTTCATTTAATCATCACAATAACCTTATGAATATATACTGTGATTCTCATTTTGCAAATGGGATCCAAGAATAGACAGATTAAATCATTTTCCAAACGTCGTAATGTAAGTAGCAATTATAGTCAGTGTTCAAGCATATTGACTTTTAAATTCCATTTTGTCCAGCCTACTATAATCGACTCTTCTTGGGCTATTTTTTATATCATACATAGACTCTTGTGGAAGTCTTCTTTGATTCTCACCTTAAGGGACTCAACTTTATCATGAAGTATATATCTGCATAGATATTTCTATAGTATAAATCTGATCCTAATTCTCCCTGAACTAAAATCCCTTAAATGGCCCCACATTTCCACACAGCAAAGCCCAAACTATGTATCAAGGCCACAAATGCTTCCATGGTTTGGCCCCCATTGGGTGCATTTTTAACCTTGTAAGTTGCATGAAACTCTTCTCAATCTTACTGTCTATTCTCCAACATAACAAAGAAACTTACATTCACACTTAATGTAAGTGTTCGCATTTGTTGTTGTATTAAATACCTACCATCATGCTCTATCCTGCCAGCCACCCCCCAACATGTACACATACATTGTTATCCTACCAATATTTCTTTTTCAAACATTTTAATAGCCTCGTCTCTAAAGCTTTTCTTGTGCTATCCATCCATTTTTGCCTCTTAAGCCCACTGCTTTTTCTATTTAACCTCTTTTCCATTTCCTACCTACTACATTTATTTAGTAATTAATCTCACTACACTTGATTTTAATTTTGAATAATAGGGTTTGTCTAATTAATCCCATATCTTGCATTTTTCTAGAAAAAGGCCTGGTGTATATAGGTACTTTAATGAATAAATAAAAGAATGAATATATATTATGTGTTCACTGGCCAACCCTTTTCAAAAGGTCAAAAGATAAAACTAATCCATCACTTCAAAGTAGCCATTGAACTTATACTTTCATAAGTCATAGGTTTATACTTCATAGACCATACTGTCATTTAAAAACATTTTTAAATTAACAACAGTATATATCAATGTGTATTATAACTTAATATTCCAAAATGGGATATATTAGAAGACCTGCCAAATTAAACAATAACAATAACATCCAAAGGAATTGAATGAATTTTTGATTAAAGTTGCTTTATCCTTATATTCATTGAAGTACCTATTTATAAATCTAACATCTCAAAATGTGCATTATTCAATCATTTAAACATCATGTCTCATCTAATGCATAATAGTAAAAGTATATATTATTTATCATAAATTCTCCATGAAGTTTTTAAGTGAAAGTCAATTTTAAGTATATGGTTGCAGAAATAGTTGTTTTATCTAGTTACTTTTACTTAGAATCCTTAAAGCACTTTTAAAAAGATGCACTGAAACAAATTGTTTTAGTAAAAATATGTAGACATTACATTATTGAGCTATCCATGCATAATTTAGATAATTGCATTTAGAAGATATCCTGTTTGATGAAAGTCTGTAAAAGGGAGATTAAATACTGTGTATTCTTAGAAGATTTTCTTTTCAAGAATTTGTGGCATGTTGTGATAATTTGCATAAAACTATAAATATTAGGCCAACTTACCAGCGCTGCTATGAAGAATCTTATGAGCTGCTTATGAAAATTGCCCCATTTCTACTTCAGATTCCTGGAGAAATTGACTTACAACTAGTCAATTTGTACATTAAAAGATACCTTGTGCAATTTTAATTATAAATGGAAGTCACAGAATCCATGAAAGCAGACACTTCCATTTTGCATGGTGTCAAAATAATCAGTCAAATCAGGAAATAAACGAGGGAGGGAGGAGAAGGTGAGGGAGTAAAGGGGAAGGGAGTTAGGTTGGTAGTTGCATACTGTAGATATCATCAGTTGGCGCATGAAACACTTTTGAGTTTAAAGTGAACATGGGTAGAAGTCATCAACTTAACCAAAAAATTATGAAACATTTATAAGTCCACAATTTCTCATACAAACAATTGGGAAACGAAAAATATGGAAATCTGGAATCTTTCAGATTTTATCAAGGAAACATGGGAAATATATTTTATGATATATAACATCTCAGTGGGGACTGGGACACCCCATAATTAAGCACTTTATTTATTTATATAACATATGAAACATATGACTTTTCAAATATCATAGAATAAAGACTGCCATGGGGCGCCTGGGTGGCGCAGTCAGTTAAGCATCCGACTTCAGCCAGGTCACGATCTCGCGGTCCGGGAGTTCGAGCCCCGCGTCAGGCTCTGGGCTGATGGCTCAGAGCCTGGAGCCTGTTTCCAATTCTGTGTCTCCCTCTCTCTCTGCCCCTCCCCCGTTCATGCTCTGTCTCTCTCTGTCCCCCAAAAAATAAATAAACGTTGAAAAAAAAAAAAAGACTGCCATTAGTCATACGGGAATTTTGGATCAGTTTTGCCAGCAAATGTGTTCTGGTGAAATTAGGTTGTGTTGCCAAATGAGATTTTTAAAAAGAAAGCAATAACAAAAAAGCTCACAACTTTGTTTTTCCTAGAGTTTAGGTCTTAGGACTGTAGCAAAGGATTGCTGTCCCATACTGCATGATTGTGGTGCAATACCGAGTGTATATTCAAATTCCTGTTGAAGAGACATTTATATACATGAAAAAAAAAATAGACTGTTTGTGTCACTGTAACATATAACCCAGGGCTTCAGCTCTGTGGTTCAGGTAGTATGACAGCAAAGGTAAGCTATTAAGTCAGTATACATGGAAGGGACAGTTAAAAGTAATGTTTGTGGTTGCCTGGGTGGCTCAGTCGGTTAAACATCTGACTTCGGCTCAGGTCATGATCTCACCGTTCCTGAGTTCGAGCCCCACGTCAGGTTCTCTGCTGTCAATGCAGAGCCTGCTTTAGATCCTCTGTCCCCCTCTCTCTGTGTCCCTCCCCCATGTGTTCTCTCTCTCTCTCTCAAATGAATAAGTAAAAACTTTTTAAAAAGTATAATTTGTGTGTTGATGTGAATAGGGGGTCTTGGCAAGCAAAATTCAGAAAGATCACAAAGTTCTTGCTGCAGTTGCACAGATGCTTATGGTTTGAAAAATCAACAGAGATTCTGGTATCTCTTCTCTCCAACTGAGGTCCTGTGGATGAGTGAGGAGTTCATGCAACAGCACGTTACAGGTATCATATGAGCCATATGCCTCATCTTCTGTGGCAAGTCACCAACCTTTGCCTCAGCACTGGAGAAGGCCTCACTGAGGAAGTTCAGGCTCCATTGAGTTTTGGGTGGGTGAATTGTCCTCCACTCAGACCACTTAAGGACCGCCACTGTGCTTTCACGCATGCGTGGGAAACCATGACAGTGGACCTGCTGCTACTGGTTATGTTGGACCGTGGTGACTCACCACCAATGGCTGGGTCTGTGCCCAGATGAGATTGGATAGACCAGTGTGCAGACCGCATCAGCCCCGGTTCCGGCTGTGGTTGCTACACTGAGTACAACCACTGCATTAATTGTCTGCGTTCTGCTTCTTAGTATGTTTCCTCTCTTTTCATATCTTCCATTTCTCTCATTTGTATTCACCTGCATGTTTAGGCCCCCTTGGGTAGAGTGAGATGTGAAATATGACTTGGAATTTATGGAAACAGTTTAAAAAAAGGAGTTAATGTTTTATTTAATAAAGTAACAGCCATGTAAAATATAGAAGAGCATGATTAAACTTGAGGTTTTCCCATAAAAATTACAACTCAGTAAGTAGATGTTGTGAGCCGTGGATGGATATTTCAGCTGTGGATGATGCAACAGCTTCTTGTCACTGAAAAAGAGGAACTCCGTACAGGCAACAGTTGTAGTCACAATATTTGCCAAATTCAATACATATAAAATAATAATGGAGGCAGTCATCTCTAAAGGCTGGCAGACAGCAGACCAGCTGAGCCAAAGCAGTGAAAGAAAAAATATTTTTCCCCCAAAACAAAAAGAAATTGGGTACCATCCAACCCACTGGTTAAGAATAAAAGCCTCAGTTGGAAGCTAAATGGGGAGCACAGAAGCACTAGTCTAAACAGAATTAAAAAGAAAAAAGTTGAAGAGAAAAAAAGAAATTCTAAGACCTTAAACATGACTACAGCTCCTCAGGGTAAAGATATTTTCCCACTGCAGGTGACCTTTAGAATGTTACCATATCCATACAATTTAAAGGAGAACATCTAACATCTACCAGAGACAGTTTGATTTTTATTTCTTAAATCAACTACTGAAAATTTATCCTAAGGGTCTATGACTCTTTTCTGTACAGTGTGTGGACCTAAAATCATTTGACAAACAAAGCGTTGAAGACTCTGATCTTGTGGTTAGATCTGGGGCGTCTTCACTCAATACTTGAGAAAAGAATAATAATAAATTCAATATGTTCTGCTAAAACTATGCTTCAGATATTTAGGTAAACAATTGGTAACTCCAGAAGTTGTAGCCTTATTTGCTTTAACCTTGTTGTTGTTGTTGTTGTTGTTGTTATATTGCTGTTGCTTAAGAAATTACTGAGTAAAGGGGCACCTGGGTGGCTCAGTTAGTTAGGCATCCAAGTCTTGATTTTGGCTCAGGTCATGATCTAGTGGTTTCATGGATTCAAGCCCCACATCGGGCTCTGTGCTGAGAGCCTGGGGCCTGCTTCGGATTCTGTATCTCCCTCTATCTCTGCCCATCCTCCCCTCATGCTGTTCCTCTCTCTCTCTCTCTCTCCCAAAAATAAACAGTAAAAAATAAAAAAAAAAAAAGAAATTACTGGGCAAAGTACTAGTAACTATTTTGTATTATTGGTCAATCCAGGGAAAGATTGTAGTTCTTGCCTTGGTGATGGTATAAAAATGGGAATTAGATTTAGGGTTTTTACATTTTACCTGACATAAATTTAATATTTTCACGTTTCATATCACATGTCACATTCAACTGAATTTAAAATCAGAAGAATTGCACAGAAAAACGACACTCAAGGAGTTCTCAAATGATATTTACTAGTAAGTTTATGTATTTTTTAAATGAGCCCAGTTATGTTTTTCTTCAATGTATTCACTAGAAAGTTTCCCTGAAATGTATTCCTAGCAGTTCTACAGTTTCTGTAAATTAAACACACTCTTGTTTGCTAAGTGAACCTGGGCAAACAAGGTGCTACTTTTGACTTCATTTTTTCCCCCTTTATTTGAAAGGAACGTTGACTGTCCTGGGCTAAGGTGGCAGAATAAAACCAGATCACAGAAGTTTTCTCACCGAAGTCTGACAGATCTGAACTCGTAAGAGTGGACTTTAGCAAATTTTCTATCACTGAAATACAGTTATTTTCCCTAAAAACATGGAGAAACAAAGGAAAATGTCTTCCTGGTCAGACTGGTTCCTGATTCCCCGCACCAATCCCCAGAGGCTGTACTGGGGAAAAGGGATAAATAGGAAAAATACCTCGTAATCTTCACTAATTCACTTCTCTTCCCAAAGCACATGTAATCAATTAGAATAGAAATGCACTAGGGTCATAGATGAAAAATCACCTAAAAATAGAACATCTAGCCAATAACTAAGGATGTCAGTATCTCAACGTTTCAGGAGTAGATGCAGGATAAAGTACTGAAGCCTGCCATTTCCAGGGCTCCAAGCTGGGAATGGTCCAATTTCAGGGATATTCTCCTTAGAAATAGGAGATGCTTTTGTGTATGTTTTAGTTAACACTCTTATAGGTCATTTAGCATCATCCCCAAAAAGGTATTATTCCATCTTCTCAAACAAAAACAAGAACAAAAACAAAAATGGTTGTTTATAGCCTTAGCTTACCATCCTCTATACTCCCTGTCCCATTCCCTTAGATTATAGAAAATCAAGAAGCTAGAACAGGTTTAATGTTACAGATTAGAAAGGCTTTTTTTTTCTGATAAGGTGGAATAACTCAAGGAGAAATCAATTGAATTTTACTAGACCAAATAAAAGATAAAACTAACTACTATTTGTAAAAGTTATAAGAAGAAGAAGAAAAGAGAAACCTGGCATTAAAGAATACTGAAGGGGAATACAGTGTACAAAAAAAAAAATACCGTAAGTCAAGAAAGAGAAGAAAGCATAACAAAACCACAAATTAAAAATAGCAGTTTACAAATAAGATAATAGCATGAAGTGATATATGTGAGGTAGACACACACTACATATACTCATAATATATGTGTGTACATATGTTTGTACACACAGTGCATGTGCATGCACACATAAACACAGTAAAATTAGTAAAGTTCATTTCCTTTATTTTAGAGCAAGGAATTGATTATTTAAAATTAAACCGTAGCCTATAACATAAACACAATATGTTCTGCCAAAACTATGGCTATTTGCTTTACTATTTGCTTTAACTTTGTTGTTGTTGTTCTTGTTGTTGGTACATTGCTGTTGCTTAAGAAATCACTGAGTAAAAGGGCGCCTGGGTGACTTACAACTTCTTGAGGTTTTTGAGATTTATTCTCTTAACCTAGAGAAATCACTCTCCTCCAGAGACAAATCTGCCAATTCTCTTTAAAATAAATTAAGTTCCCCCCCTCCTCTGGTCTACATGACAGGATACATGACTCCAAATAGATCCTGAATGTGGCATCTTAAAGCTTTATCTACCAGATACACACAGTCATGTGTCTTTTTCAAAACCTCAAAATCTCCCAGGGAAAAAGGCACTGACCCAGCTTGCATCAGTACTTTACTCCTAGTTGAGTGAACATACATGCACAGAATTTTTCTCATTAAACATACATGCCCAGCAATTGGTCCCATCACAGCCACATGCCTGGGAAGATTAGATATACCTAGTAAATGAGGACTGCAGACTGCTAAACTCCTCAGGTCTCTATTACTACCTGAGTTTTCCACCTGTTTCTGCTGGGAATCGTGATGCCTGTGAAATCCATCAAGTCCTTTAACTCCAGTTATCCCTAAACACAAGTAGATATACAAACTCAACCTGTCTTGTTCTTTTCCTTCTTGCTCCACCTTCTCCCCATTGTCCTCTGCTTCTCCCTTTTACTGTCACTCCCATACTTCCTTTCTGTTCTCTAGAATCCATCTTTCATTATAAACCCACACCTTAAATCTAAGCCTCTTCACATGATTTTCTCTGAACATAGTTGACATAATTTAACTTTGGCTCTCAGCCTCAGCATACTAATCTCCCCTGCAGCTCTCCTAAAGGGAACACTATATTCTCTTATCCTCCTACACTACTGAGAACACAGGAGTCTGAGATGACATTGGCGTCCTCCCAGGTTCCTATTTCCAATTTCAGATGGTTCTTCGACTTTCCTTACATATAAAGCACTTCCCTCCTGAGGTTCATGACTTCAGACTACACCATCTTCTATCACTACTTATAACTTCTTTTACAGAGTTCCCATCCTTTATACATAATTGATGTTGGCATGTAACTCATGTTATTCTCTATCCAGGAACTTTAATCATTAGGATAAATGTGAACCATCTTCTACATTGAAAATGTCTTTACCAGGATTCAATCAGTTTAACCCACTCACCCTCTTACTGTTTGGGAAGCTCTGGGCTTTGTGAGCAGCCCAAACTATTATACCTCTGATTACAACTTCGTTTGTCTCCACCTCTTTCCATTCGTATTCTAAGTAAATGTTTTTGATTTCACTGAAGCCTTGTTTCTCCAACCCAACTCATTTTGTCTCTATCAACTTCCTAAACTAGTACAGACATCATGCTACAATTCAACTATTCTGTTGTCACATATTCAATTCTTTGTACCCTGTTCTCTACTATACTTATTGTAACTTTTCTCTTTGGATCAATATAGCCATTCAACACTTCTAATCTTACACCCTGGCTACTAAGCACTTTTGGAGAAAATCACATGGGAAGTAGATCAGAGCCACTTCAAATTCAAGGCATTTACTCTTGGTTTGTCAATATTACATACGAGCAATTTTCCATATTTATCATCATCTTTTTAGTATTTTTGTAGTTAGGTGTCCCAAATGGTAACCGTTCTTTATAAATCTCTTTCTGGGACTCCTTGATGGTTTTCCTATACCTAGGACTGAAATAAATAAGGTCAGTATAATATTGATATCAGTTTTAATAATTTCTGAAGATCTAAACACAAAGCATTCATATTATGGATAGCCACAAGTCATCCAATTTATCTTGAAAATTTTTATTTTAATTACCAATTTTAAAATTAGAAATACAGTATCTAATTAAAAGGAACATGAGAGGAGAGAAAATAGAGGCAGATTTTCAAGAATTTTCCCACCTAAAATTACAGCCAATCCTCATTATTTGTGGATTCCTTATTTGCAAATACATTTACTTGTTAAAATGTACTTGTAACCCCCAAATCAATACAGTGCTTTTGCAGTCATTGAAAGACATACACAGTGGGGCTAAAATTCGAGTTGCCAGACATTCATGTCAGCTGAGGAGAAACAAGGTGACACTGCCTTCTTATTATGACTGTAATACTATAACCATGCATCCTTTCTGTGGTCTTTTTCATGCCTTATTTTTTGTGCCTTTTGTTGGAGATTTCACCATATAACATGGTCCCCAAGCATAGTGCTGAAGGGCTGTCTCAGGTTTCTAAACACAAGAAGGTTGTGATGCACCCTGCAGGGAAAGTACAGAGAAACTCATACTCAGGCATGAATTACTGTGTTGCTATTTATTAGTTCAGTGTTCGTGAATCACAAATATATACTAAATATATTTGTGTCTTTGAACAAGCACACATAAAATAAGATTATATATTGGTTAGTTGATGAAAATGTCGTGACCAGAGGATTACAATAATGGTTCAGTATTGACTAATTCAGTTAATACTAATACTAAGTACTTAGAGACTTAATAAAAGATAATTACCTGAATAATGAGAATCTACCATATGTAGATAATGATATTAAAGGTATTTGAGGAGATGTGATAAATGACCCGCTCCTGTATTCCTGGTGGTGACACAAACTGAACTATTACCTATTGGAAACAATACCTACAGGAGCTGCCAATAACTAGTACATCACTCAGAATATCAGATGGATGAATTTACTATGACCAATAATCTGTTTATTGGGCCATCAATCAAAGTCTTGATGGTTTTCATGTCAGCTTTCTGGAGGTGAGCCAAATGGCTTAGCAGAGCAAAACAGGTGTCTGTCTTCCTCCTAGTAGATAAAGCGTGCTTAATAAATAACACAACTCAGCAATAATAATCTCTAAATAAAAGTCACTGCATCATAAAACGGGCTTACCCCCAAAATAGCAGAAGCTTAGAGATATTCTCAAAAAACCCACAGGGAAAGTGAAATGTAGGGATTCAAATTTAAAGGGATCACTTTATGCCAGGCAGCACGCTAAAATTTTATGTCATGTCCCTTAGTCTTATGACTTCCTTATTATGACTGATAATATCAGTATTATCAAATTCATATGTAAATGAAACAACAGAAAAATTTAGTCAAATATCTTAGTTCACCCAGCTAAAAGATGGAAAAGCACAGCTAGCAACTATTATTGTTCAGAGATCACATGCCTTTAACTTAAAAATAAAAGATTTTTATTCTTTTTGCTTCTTACCTTTCTTATGGGTCTGAGAGGGCTCAACCTTCTTTTTAAAATGTGATTCAAATCCTTTTAGAAATTTTGAATAGTATTCTGAAATCTATGAAGAATTAGTGTAAAGTAATAGGATTATTTTCCTGTAGGACTTCCATTAGAGGACATCTTTTTAAAACTTCATTGCATTACAAAAGTCCATTTTCAAGTTCTTTGATTGTACTTTACCTAATATTTCTTTTAGAAACAAAATTATAATAGATGGATAGACACTCAGGTACAGAAAATTACTCTTAACATTATGAGTCAATTTTACTTTTGTCAATCCTATATCATAATAGAGGAAGTATCACCTAGTATGTTTCTATAGGTAGATGCATTTTGAATTCCAAGTTACTATAGCAAGAACCATTAGCCTGAACTCCTTGAACTCTCAGAAACTCCTCATTCCAACTTGCTGAATAGCAGAAAAGAAGAATTTTCCAATTACAGGTACAGATTCTTTCCAGGGAAAGACTTAGGGAGTAAAATGGAGCTTAAAAGGAGTTGAATTAGAATACTTCTGAGATTTTCATTTGCTGCCATGGACTAGGCTGGCATTTGCTGTAATCCACGACCGCAGCTCACTGCTTGATAAACCATACGTTACATAGATGAGCCCTTAGTTACTGGAAAGGTGTCTAGACAGTTAGTTGGAAATTTGCATTATCTGCCTCATATTTGCTTCTGTCATCAATACCACAGTGCTTTAAAAATCTGGTTATAGTATGGCAACGTGTCCAGAATGTTAATTTCTTCCTTAGGAGTAAATCTCATAGAAAGAAAGATTGAAAACCTTGATATTAAATAAGAAACTACTTTGTAAACATCAATCCCATCCTAAAAGTCAAAATATAATGTGTATAAATATTTCTGCCCCTTACACCTTGAATTTATTTCAAATTTACTTAGTGTGTATGTACACGATCTAAGAAAACTATCTCTGAAGTAGTAGAATATGCATGTGAATAATTGCAAATTATGGCAATAATGGTGAACTCTGTGTGTGTGTGTGTGTGTGTGTGTGTGTGTGTGTGTTTGTGTGTGTATACACCAAAGAGGAAGAGTTTATGTATAAAAGTTGCTGCCATATGTAGGGCAGGTGTGGTGGTATCCCAGTCTAACACTAAAAATGCTTCATAGAATAATACATTTCCTAGCATTTGAATAGATTAAAAGCAATAGAAATTGATTGTTCCATCCAGTATTTAACTTGAAATATTGACTAGTGTACCTGATGTATGATATTTCCATTGAGAGAGGTATAGAGTTCTTGTCTAGAAGATAACCAAAACCAGCTTCTAAAGAAACTACAAAGTTTCTCTCTTTGAGCGTTCCTTTTTAAAAAGTTAATGTCCATTATTTAGACAAAATGGTTCTCAGAGTTTGTCTTACAAAGAGGAGTTCAAGAACATCTGCACTCTATGTATTGGTGTTTAGACAAGGGTACTTTTTTTTTTTAATTTCATACATCAATTAAAATTTTGTAATATTCCATGCAGGATTGCACATATTTTTTAAACATGTGTGTGTGTGTGTGTGTGTGCATGCGCATGCACATGCATGTGTGTGCAAGAGAAAATATTAAAAGAAGCACAACTAAAAAGTTACTCTCCAGCCTTTGACCCAGGATTGTACACATAATAGTTGTACACTGCAAAACCTTCACCAGGGTGGAACAATAAAAGGAGAGTGGATCAGAAAAAAACAAAGAAACAAAAAGCCCTGAAATATGTCTGTGGGAACATATTCATTCCAAAAACATTTGAAATGTGTATTACTACTGCAATTCTCTTTTTATCATTCTTGTTGCTGATAAATACTAAAAGCATTCCGTTTTAGATAGCTAACTTTTTAACATATTTATTACTGTATATATTACTACTATATATACACACATAATGTTTATATTATATATTATATTTTGTTATTATATAAATATATATAAACATATATAACTATGAGATGGGGTTAAAATAAAGGTATATACTAAAGACAAAAGCATTATAGGACACAGACCTATTGGTGGCTCAAGATGGTGACGTAGGAAGATCCTGAACTCACTTCCTCCCACATACATACCAAATCTACAACTACATGTGGAATGGTTTCCTTTGAAAAAGACCTGGAAACTAACTCAACAGCTCCTCCGCAACATAGGATAAAAGGTCTACATCAGAAATGATAGGAGAGGCAGAGATATAGTCTTGCTAAAAACCCTACTCCCAGGGTATCAACCATTCATTGGGAGGAATCTCACAAACAGGGAACTTCTCCCTGAGGAGCAAGGGGTTCATGCTCCACATTAGGTACTCCAATCCTTAGGACATACACTGGAGAGACAAGCTTTGAAAACCAGTGGGTCTTATGTCTAGGAAACCCAAAAGTCTGTAGGGAACTGAGATTTCACACTGAAAGGGCTCATACATAGACTAACTCTGAAACCCAATGCAAAAGCAGCAGTTTAAAACATGCCCTGAGGATGAGCACTGGGTGTTGTATGGAAACCAATTTGACAATAAATTTCATATTTAAATAAATAAATAAATAAATAAATAAATAAATAAATAAATAAATAAATAAATAAATAAAATGTGCCCAGACTGTATGTGAAGGAGATTTATTTTATATCTTATAATCTTAGTGTCTGAAAGAGGGGCAAGGGTGTTTGGGGACTCTATCTGGGGATTGAGACACTGGTAGACACCATCTTTGTGTTCCCTGTCATGCTCACCATCCTATTGGCATGCACAATTTTGTACTCTCTTTTTACCTTACTAACACCTGTGGGGCTGTCCTGCCCCTGTGCTCTCCTGTGGCTCTGCTAAAGCCAGCAGACATGTGCACAGTCCATGCATCCTTTAAGTGGCTGGTGCTGGTGACCAGGGCCAAAACAATTGGAGACACAGTTCTTGGCAGGCTACCACCCCCGGGAATGACACAGTAAAGAGACTGTAGCAAACCCCTAATCTTTCAGTGAAAATATCCTATTTACTTGTCCTGGAGCTTCAGCCTGAGGGACAGCCTTCAGGCTCACATTTACAGAATGTAGAGGTGATGTCAGGAATGTAGGCTGGGGTCACTATCTTTGCACTCTACCTAGACCTTCCTACAGCTCACTGGTACTCCAAAAAAGGAGTTTATGCACTTTTCCTGATTTTGGCAATATTCATCAGGAAATACCTCCAGATTACATGGTCTGGGGGCAAGCAGGATTTATGATTGCAGTCCCACAGGACTGCATATATTTGCACATTTTAAAAGCTGCTGGCTGAGGGTTTAACAGCTTTCAATGAGCCTGAAACTAAGTGCTGACTGAGATCCCTCCCTTTGAAACACTGACAGACAGGTCTTGTTATACCCTAAACAACTGGGACATTTCAAGAATAAATCAGATCGTTTAGACCAATACAAGGGTTCAAGAGACAAAGAACACCTAGGGCAAGGCTAAAGGATAAGATTAATCTTCTACACAAAGCCACTCCTTCATGACCAGGAGAGAAGCTGATTCACCTAATACATAGAAACAAACTCAGAGTCAAGTAAAAATCAGGAAATAGTGGAACATATTTCAAACTAAAGAGCAAGATGAAATCCCAGTAATAAACCTTCATGTAATGGAGATAGATAATGTACCTGATAAAGTGTTCAAAGTAATGGTCATAAAAATGCTCACCTAACTCAAGAAAAGGATAGATGGACACCCTGAGATCTTCAACAAAGAGATGGAAATAAGAGAAAATACCAAAAAGAAGTCACAAATCTGAAGAATATAATAACTAAACTGAAAATATACACTAGAGGGATTCAACAACAGCTAGATGAAACAGAAGAAAGGACCAATGATCTCAGACCAGTTAGACTCATCCAAACAGAGAAGCAAAAAGAAAAATGACGTGTATAAAAAAAAAAGTGAGGATAGCTTAAGGGACCTATAGGATAGTATCAAGTAGATAACATTTACATTATAGGGGTCCCAGAAGAAGAGAAAAAGAAGGGGTCAGGAAACATACCTGAAGAAATAATGGCTGAAAACCCCTAACTTAGTGAAGGAAACAGACATCCAGGTGTAGGAAGACCACAGAGTTTGAATTAAAATGAACCCAAAAAAATCCACACTGAGACACATTTCAATGAAATTTTGGAAGTTAAATAGAGCACCTTCAAAGCAGCAACAGAAAAGCAACTTGTTACATACAAGGGAAAACCCCATAAGGCTATAATCAGATTTTTCGGTAGAAACTTTTCAGGCCAGAAAGGAGTGGCATGACATATTTAAGGTGCTGAAAAGAAACTTCCAACCAAGAATACTTTCCCTGTGAATGTTATAATTCAGAATTTAAGGGGAGATAGAGTTTTCCAGATAAGCAAAAGCTAAAGGAAATCGTCATTTGTAATCATATCAAGCATCTTTTTTTGACTACCAGAGTATAAAACTAGAAATCATTTAAAAGAAGACTAAAAAATTACAAATACATGGAGATTAAACAACATAATACTGAACAATCAATAGGTCGATGAAGAAATCAAAGGGGGAATTAAAAATACCTCAAGACAAATTAAAATGTAAACAGAACACACCAAAATCTATGAGACACAGCAAAAGAAGTTCTAAGAGAGAAGTTCATGACAATACAGGCCTATCTTAAGAAACAAGAAACCGCTTTAACTTTATACCCAAATGAACTAGAAAAAGAAGCACAAAGTGAAAAGTTAGAAGGAAATAATAAAAATTAGAACCAAGATAAATGAAATAGAGACTAAAAATTCAATAGAGAAGGTCAATGAAATTAAGAGTTGATTCTTTGAAAAGATAAGCAAATCTGACAAAACCTTAGCTGGACTCACTAAGACTAAAAGAGAGAGGAACCAAATAAATCAGAAGTTACAAGTAATACCACAGAAAGACAAAGGGTCACTAGAGACTAGTAATAAGCATTTATATGCCAACAAATTGGACAATGTAACCTAGAAGAAATGGATTTCTAGAAACATACAATCTTCCAAGATTGAGTCACGAAGAAATAGAAAATTTGAGTAGATTATTAGTAAGGAGTACTTATACCTGATTACTAGGAATTAGTAATCAAAAACCTCTCAACAAATAAGCTCACGACCAGATGCTTCACTGGTGAATTCTACCAAACATTATAAGAAGATTTAATACTTATTTTTCTCAAACTCTTCCAAAAAATTGAAGAAGTGGGGGTGCTCCAAACTCATCTTATGAATCCAGCAATACCCCGATACCAAAACCAGGCAAGGACACCACACACAAAAAATAAAATCATAGGCCACTATCCCTGATGAAGACACACACACAAAAAAAAACCTTGACAAAATATTAGCAAATGGGATTCAAAAAATACATTAAAAGGATCATATGCCATGTTCAAATGGGATTTATTCACAGGGATGTATGGATGGTTTTACATCTACAAATCCATCAACAGGATCGATTACATTAACAAAATGAAGGATAAAAATTATACAGTCATCTCAATAGATGCAAATAAAGCGTTTGACAAAATTCAATATCTGTTTATGATAAAAACTCTCAACAAAGTTGACATAGAAGGAATGTACCACCACATAATAAGGCCATATATGAGAAACTCATAGGTTATAACATACTTAACAGTGAAAAACTGAAAACTTTTTCTCTAAGATCAGGAACACAACAAGGGTGCCCATTGTTGCCACTTTTGTTCAACATAGAATGATGAGTCCTAGACAGAGCAGTTAGGCAAGAAAAAAATAAAAAGCATCAAAATTTAAAAGGAAGAGGTAAATCTGTCACTATGACAGATGACTATGATCACTATGACGTGATTTTATATACAGAAAACCTTAAAAACTCCACCAAAATCTTATAGAACTAACCAATTAATTCAGTAAAGTAGCATAGTATAAAATCAATATATAATCCAAATGAATGATTCATCGACTAGTGAATGGATAAACAAAATGTGGAACCCCATAAAATGGGTTACTTTTTTGGTGATAAGAGATGAATCACTTATATATGCCACAAAAAGTATGAACTTCAAAAACATTGTGATAAGTGAAAGAATCCATACAAAATACTACATATTATATGATTTAATTTTTTAAAAATCCAGAAAAAGTCAAATTTGTAGAGAGAAAATACATATTGCTGTTTGGGGTTAGGGTAGATGCATATATTAACTTCAAATAGACATGAGAGAATTCTTTGGAGTGATGGAAATTTTCTAAAATTGGGTTGTCAAGATGGTTGTACATCATAAACTTACTATAAATTATTGTACACTCACAATGGTTAGGTTTTATGGTAATAAATGACATCTCAATTAAGCTGTTAAAAAGCATCAATCTTGTTAAGAAAGGAAAAGAAAAAGAGAGGATGAGAAATCAAAGCACATAATTTTCAGAGCCCCGCTAAATTGCCTTTGTTTTACTGTGTGAATTAATCTGAGTTGAAGCCCTGTCTCCAAGTCTCCCTTCCTAAGGAGGACATGGTTCATCCTTTTGTTGCGTCCACGCTTAGGAACCAGAAGAAATATGTTGGAGTGGTGACTCTACTAATATGAGCTGAGTGATTTGGGGAATACTTCCTAGGGCTCAATTTTCTTATATGATGTGAATTATTTTGAAGAAGATATTTAAGGAAAAACAATTACTAAAATACACGATAACACCAACCTAGCATTGCTTTCCTCCCAGTAGTACTTGCCCCCATAGCTGTTCTCTGTTAATGTGAACGAAAAGTCAGGGTACAAAATTTCTCCATGGTACTTAAGGGGTGTATGGAAGGCTCCCTACACTAAACATGCTCAACTACCTTTTGAAGCATCTGTATGTCTTCTTTTGACATCCCCCCACCCCACACATATGCTGCGTCCAAAGATTATTCCGTTTTCAAGAGGTTACTATTAAATAGAAAAGTTTAGCTAAATCTAGACTCTGGTGATATGTAACAAACAGTAAGGGAGATCCATAGTACCATGGCAAGTAATGAAGACTATTCTATAACTCATAGGTTGGGGTCACACAGTTCTTGCATGAGATCAGGCATTCCCACAATGACAATACTGTCTCTGGGTTCTGGTTCTGGATGATTGAGAATGCACACAATTTTGCCTCTTCCTTCCCAAATCTTAGTGAAGGAATGATGAATATGTATAGAAGAAACTATTCATAATAGCACTGAGGATGGAAGCAGGAACCGCAGTGTTTCAGAAATTGTGATGAATTTTGAGAACAAAAACCAATTGATACATACTGCTGAAAAACTAGAGAAAAATATTGGTGCTAAACTGGGAGATGTCCTTTTCCAGCATAGCTGTGAAGAGACATCAAGCTTGAAGTAGGTGGACATTCTCTACAATCACTGGGCTAGTACAGCTAACATATATCTTTATCTTCCTTGGCTCTTAGCCTTTGAACATACACACACATGCATCCATCAGGAGGGAGAAGGGGAGGAAAAGTGAGCAGAGTCCTTTGCTTCTAGTTAAAATGAAATGAGAAAAATCTTGCTCTAGAAAGAAATTGAAAAATATGCCAGGAAAGACAATGTTTTTAGTGGAAACTTTGATACCACCAAAAAGTCCTTACTTTGGCATTTGAATGGATGTAAGGATCACCTGACTCTCTACACGCAATGTGTGTGACCCCCAAATCCACTCCCCAAAAAACTTGACAGTCAGTATCCCCTTTGGCTCCACACAGACCTGTCAATCTCTGTCTTCTGGGGAAAGGCAATCATGAAAACAGACCTACTCCAGGTAGAAAGGCTTGTGCCAGTGACTTTTATTAATAACATTCCCCTTTGTTTATAAATATAAATAGCAGTTAAGGACCACCAGGCATTTATGTAAGCTAAAAGCCAAAAACAAAAATAAAAACAAAACACAACAGTTGATCTCGGGAAGATCAAACATGTTTTTGGTAAAAGAGAAACTTTTTTTTAATGTTTATTTGTTTATTTTTGAGAAATAATGCATGTACGAGTGGGGGAGGGGCAGCGAGGGGGGTGGGGGTGGGGGGGAGAGACAATCCTAAGCAGACTCCTGCTATCAGCACAGAGCCCAATGCTACTGGGGCTCAATCCCATGAACCATGAGATGATGACCTGTGCCAAAATTAAGAGTTGGACACTTGACTGGCTGAGCCACCCACGCACCCCAAAAGAGAAATATTTTTAATAAACATTATAATTAGAGGAACTATTGATACATGAAGTAACCTAGATGAAGCTCAGATGCATTTTGCTAAGTGAAAAATCTAGATTGAAACAAGATACCATATGATTCCACTTAATTCTGGAAGAGGCAAACTCTAGGGCTGGAGAACTTATCTCAGTTGCCAGGAATTGGGGGTATGGAGGGGCTGCAAAAGGGAATTTTTGGAGGATTGATAAAACTCTTCTCTGTCATGATTGGAGTAGTGACTATAAAGCTCTATCATACTTCATAACGCATGGAGCTAGAAATACAAAGAGAATTTTGCTATATGAAAATACAGAAATAAATTTAAATGTCAAAGTAGCATTCTCACAAACAGTAGAGAAAATAGCATGTTCCCAAAAACAAGAAGAAACTACTAGAATGAAGGAGCATTCTGAAAGAACAAAATAGAAGCTTCCCAAATACTATTGATGAAGTTAAAAAAAAATCCTTCCCTGTCCCTCCTTATCCCTCCTTTTCTGTGCATGCATCTATGTGTTTATGTGTGTTTGGTTTGAAAGTTTTGAGGAATAAGTATGTTAGACAAGTTAGTACAGTGGTTGTGGAAAATTTAAAGGATATAGAGGAAATAAAGACAAAGATAAAAATAAGGATAATTTGAAAGCAACGTTAAGAGATTGGGATATACAACATCGACATGAAATATATTTTCAGAAAGAGAAGTTAAAAAATAGGAAGGTAATCCATTAATAAAAAAACAAATCTCACAGCTTCAAATTGATATTTTGGTTAAGTGCTGAGCAGGGGGAAACAAATGGGGGCTGCAAATTAATACATATCCTTGTGAAAATGTTAATACAAAGAATAAAAATGCTTTCAGCATAAACCATAAAGTGGTTTGCGCAGAAAAGGCTAGCTAAGAAATGGTTTGGGTGTGTGTTTCATCAGTTTTAAATTTCATCAGATGAATTAGCTTCTTTTTGGTGTGGACACCATGACTATCACAAAAGATCACCTACAGTCCCACTTCCCAGAGCTTATAATCTTTTCTAGAAATTCAAAAGGTATCTAGGTATGGGCATATACTTTTATTGACAGCTTTCTGAAGCAAATTAGTCATTCAAAAAAATAAATAAATAAAAGTGAGAAGCCTGTTGTTTTCATCCACACTGCATGCTAAAGCTTTAGATCTGTGCCACACAAAACCTTTCCCAATATGATGTCTTAATGATTAGCAATTTGGAAGGTTTAGTCTGTCATTGAGATCAGACACTCTTTGTTTGTGTGCCTTTGTCATTACTTCATCTTGTCATATAAGCAACACTATGTTTTAGTCTAATTCTCCAAAAAACACCATAATCAATGGAAATGATGATAATTAGATCAAAAAGCTATTTTTTTTTTTCTGACAAAGAGACTGTAGGCAAAGTCTCTGGTAGAGGCTACCATTATTAGCAGGTGCAGTGAGCTCTACACTTGTCACTGAATTATAATACTAGAGAATGCTTTTGGTAATGCACTTTTTTTAGGAGCTTTAAATGTGAAAGGAAAATAGGGAATATGGAACAATGTGTTGCATGTTCAACTTACCTAGTCTATTTCATATTGCACTGATACTTACATGCTTGTAACCACAAATGGCATAAAGAATATTAAAAGAAAATCATGAAAATGATAGCGAATTTTAGTACCAAGTATACAACCAACTAGTTAAGAATTCTCGTTGATAAATGTAACTGGTACTTCATCAACCAGTTTTTGGCATTAATTAACCGGCTTTTCCATAGTCTCTAGCACAATATCCTTAAAGTCCCTAGAAATCCTTGCGTGATTCTGAATAAAAGAAATGTTAAATGCTCAGTACACTTCCCATTAAGTCATTTTAGCACCATAACTGGACATTCTCTCACTCATAGGTTGCCACCTGGCAGCTTATAAGCCAAAAACACGATGCTAATGGTGTTGTATTGCGGTAGATAGTGTGCAAACCAGAGTTGTCAACATTTAAAAACCAGGATATTTTACCTCAGAACCGGAATTTCTCTGCTGCTTTTGACAAATTTGAAAAGTGGGCTTGCCTTTCTACAGTAATTTGCTGCTAAATAGCAGCTGACATTGTTTAAAATGACGTATCCTTACTGCTTCTCCACAGATCACCCCCACTGCCATTGTGGTACAGTGGCTCTCTTTGTTCATTTACATTACATTTGCCCCCCCCCCATAGCACTTGAATAAGTGACCCCTTATGTTCTCTCCATCAATTAATAGAGAAACAAAGGCAGAAAAGGAAAGTGATGTACCTAACCTGATTTCCTGCTCTAGGGAGTATGGACAGACCTCTGTAGCAGGGTGTTTCCATTCACAATTCCATGTTAGCTTTTTAATTTTTGAAAAAAAATCAATCGCTGCATTTTGTATACACTTGATAACAAGCCATGTCATTAGTCTTCCTGAAGTTATTGTAAACAAGAGTTTATAATCCCTGCTAAAATAGAGACATAAAAATAATCTTTGGCAAGAAATTGATCTGTGATATAGCTAAGTACTTCATCACTTGAAAAGTCCCAACGAGTACAGTAATTTGCACTGTCAGGGTTTCTGTGTGATCTTCACTGCATTCTATGAAGATGTTCGATTCCCTACAAAATCCTTTCTAGTAATTATAATCGGGGTAAGAGGGAAACCTCTTTCTGAATCTGTCTTCTTATAGCAACTGAATTTTTCCAAACCGAACTCAAAATATATGAGAACTAAGTTTTTTTTTACGTATAGAATCTTTTTTTTCTAATAATATAATTAAAAATATGTATTTTATTACCCATGAAACAGTGTTTTCAAAACAGCTATCTCCAAGGCAAATAAACATATATAGAAATATGTAGGGTATTTTAGGTAGTTTTAAGTTTTTGCATATACAAAAATAATAGGAATTAAATTTTTTAAAAATGGAGAAATAATTGGGAAAGAGCACACAGGTGTGTTCCAGAGCCAAGCTGTTTTAAGAAGGGATACGTAGAAATGCAAAGTGGTGTAGTTGCTGTGGAAAACAGTATGGAGATTCCTCCCAAAATTAATAATAGAACTACCATATTCTCTAGCAATCTCACTTCTGCATATTATCCAAAAGAATTGAAATTGGGATCTCAAAGAGCTATTAGCACTCCCACATTCATTGCACATGGCCAAGATGTGGAAATAACTTGAATGTCCTTTGATGGATGAATAAAGAAAATGTGGTCTATACATACAATGGAATATTATTCAGCCTTTAAAAAGAAGGAAATTCTGCAATATGCTACAACATGGATGAACTTCGAGAACATTTTGTTAAGTGAAGTAAGTCAGTGACAGAACTGTAGTGTATAATTTTATTTTTTTAGGTGTTTAAAAAGGTCAAATTCATAGAATTGGAGTAGAATGGTAGTTTGCAGGGATTAGTGAGAGGGAGAAATGAGGAATTAATGATCAACAGACATAAAATTTCAGTGAAGCAAGATGAATAAACTCTAGACAGCTACTTTACAACATTGTGCCTATAATTGACAATACCATATAGTACACTTAAACATTTGTAAGTAGGGTAGGTCTCATGTTAAGTAAATGCTCTTACCACAATAAGATATTTTTTAAACAAAGAGTGGTAGAAATCGTTCGAAACAAAAACAGCTCTTATTTTACTCCAAAATCACATGTGATAGCTTTCCACATTTATATAGAATGTTCAGCTCATTTAATTTAGGCCACTATACAAGCTTGACGGATTTATTTTTTAAAGACTTTGCTTTAGTTCCATGCTGAGTATCAAAATAAATAATGCATGCCTGTAGTTATAGAGCCTCAAATGATCTGTTATTATTGGGCTCAAGGAATGTATGTACTGGATGTAGAGTGGGAGAGAGGAGGAAAAAGAGTGAAATTGTTATTTAGCCCTTATCATGACCATATGGTCTCATATTATCCTGCCATCGTGGGTCAACCTACATGGTAACAGCCAGGTAGCCATAGTGTCAGCTGATATCTTGTATATAAAAACAAGAATCTACAGTTGCATGTTTCTTTTTCCCCACCTACTTATGGGAGTCCCCAGGGAACACATATGGGTTCTAGACATCCATGATGGTTGTGAATCGTGACCTCAACCAGACTTCTCTCTCTAGATATCTACTTGAGGGTTCTACCACCTGCCATCATCTGATGGTCTTCTTTAGATTTGCTGCTACTTTGCACATACATTTTGTTTTGTGCTAGATACAGTTCTCTCACACACAGAAATAAAAATTTACACACATAAGTTAATTACGTTTATTTATGTTTATGAACAAAGGTAATTACGTTTTAAGAAGTAAGATATCCATTTCTAGTGTCCACAGACCAAAGAAGTTAGTTAGTTCTCTTTATTTCCCAGTCAGCTGCCTCTAGCAGGGGCAAGATCCCTTTTCACTGAGAGAAGAGCTTTGGAACTTAACCCTAGTTGAAAACTCTACCCTACTTATCCCAGAAAAAGTTATTTTTCATCCTCTCTTTTAATAAAGGCTTCCCTCATTTCCTGCTCTAGGTGATGCCCTGAAGGAAAATTGTTCACCATGAAACACAAGATATGTTCTGGCCTACATGGTTCCACAAAAGCAGTCAAAATAGTTGCCAGTACACTTCCAAAGTCTGGATTATTTAACCTTAAATAACATGCAGGGGGAGGGTGGTTGAAAGTTTGAGCTGAGACAGGGCAATCCAATCGGAATCCTATTCACAACATTACTTCCAGCATAAGGTAAAGATCAGTTCCTTGGATTGCCAGATTACCTGTGATAGCATTTTGTCTAAAAAAAAATACACTTTATCATGGGCATTTACATTTGGATCCTTACCTGGGAAACTTATTTTGTAACTCTGCTGTATCATAGTCTGGCTACCATGGACTGAATATTTACGTCCCCCTGCTCACTCAACCACCAAATTTCATTTGTTGAAATTCTAACGCCTCATGTGATGGTGATTAGGAGGTGGGACCTTTGGAAGTATTTAATTCATAAAGGCAGAGCCCTCAAGAATAGGATTTATGCCCTTATAAGAAGAAAAATGAGGCTTGCTATCTTCAGCTCTCATCTCCTCTATAGAGAATGCAAGGAAACAGTCATCTCCAGACCAGGAAGTGGGCATCACCAGACACTAGATCTGCTGGCATCTAGAACTTAGATCTCCCCATCTCTAGAATTATGAGAAATGTTATTTTCAAGAGCCTCATGTATGGAAATTTTTATAGCGACCCCAACTGAAACACTGTATAAATGCACACCCAACTTACACTGCTTCATAAAACACATAGCATCTGAGTTTGAGTTTCTGCACAGTGTTATCTTTGCGTTTTCTCCAGAAAAAAATAGGTGAATGAAGTATTTGCTTTACTTTTGTGTAAATGGACATACCATTGTGATTATTTCTTTATACAAACAGGGCACAATAGCGAATTGGTACTACTTCTCCAGGAAACAGAACTATAACTGATGTTTTCTGGAACACTCTTTTAATTTCAAAACTGCACCCCTGCCTTTGTCACTCCATTACATTCAAAATGAAATAGAGCATAGTAAAAGTTGTTACAAGTTTGTTGAACTTCCCCCAAACAGAAATTTCTTGAATCCCTAAATTTGATGCTCTAAACCTCAGGATAAAAATGGATTTCTTGAGCACTAAATCTCAAGCACTAAATGAATTTCATTCAATCAAGAAATATTTATTTAGTACTTTCAAAATACTGGGCTCTGAAGGACATAGAGCTAAAGCTATAAATAAATCAGAAGTCATCACTGCCCTCCTGAACCTTCTAGTGTAGAAATTATCTAACACTGTGGTTGTGTTGTTATTTTAGTGATTTCAAATTCCAAAATTTAGTATGTGAGCAATTTAGAAAACATATAAAATAAACAAATGTTGACTTAGGCGGACCTTAATAACTCATACTCATTTAAGTCTTTGTGTCTCAAAAATTATTTCATATAAAATATCTATTTCTTCTCACAGTGCTGTTGGGTAGGTCAGATTGTTCCTCCTATTGTCCTGGTTCATGTAACAAGGCCTTTCAGTTGGCTAATAACAATTCATCTCCTTTCTCCTTGTGAAAGCTAAATATAAAGAATAAAGGAGGATAATAAGTGGGATGATAATCCTAAGAGAATAAATTTGGCAGATGACTCACTTATTACCTCAGTAGAATATATTGTCTTAGTCTATTTAAATCCCTTTTCTGTTTGTTCTGGTACAAGTCCTGACTCATCATCCCAAAGAGTAGAAACCCCAGTAACCAGCACCACCGTTAGTAGCCAGGGTGAACAGATAACTCACATGAGGCAAATCACATTTGTTCTTCCAACAGACCTGGGTTTTCAGCTCTGCTTTGGTTCTGTGGACTGCTTGGAATCCATTTTTCTTGTTTCAATAATTTATCATAGATTTCTATTATTTATATCCAAAGAACTATAATGGAGACAGTCACCCAGAATCCTGTCACTTTATTGGGAGAAAAAAATGCCATGTACAGTCTTGCTTAAGTGGAATTTAAGAGAAACAAACACTTGCATTGCTTTTTATGACATCTTCAGTTCTGACTTGAACATCGAAAAAACTGGGTATCATGAGAAACCTCTACCTTCTATCTAATCTTGTGTCTGTTCTCAATGAGAGTGGAAGGTGATTAAGTAAGTAAGGTGTTAGGTGAAAAACTTCATTAAAAATTTCATGTTAAGAGAGAAATGCTAGAGGTTAGTCTAGTGGGTTTTCATCATAGGTATTTTAAATAGGTAATTCTATCAGTCTGAAGTTTAAGTCATTCACTCACAGCTGTGTGGCTCTCGCTTTCACAATTAAGGTCACTCTTCCACAGAGACTAAATTGAACTTCCCCTTTCAAAATAGCATAATCTCCAAATGTATTTCCTACACTGTGAATATACGATTTCAGATAAGCAGCAGATAAGCATGTGGTTGAAAAGTATGTCACCTAACTGCTCCAAAACTTTATCAGTGGACTCACCTGATGAACAGTTGCCTAGTTGTCCTGTATGTGACCCCTTTCTGAAGTTAGGATGTGATCTCAGCTACTGAATTGTATCTCATTAAAGGGCAGCATTGTATAACTTGTTTAAATTTGTTTTGACTTTGAGCTACAGTATCCCATAAGAATATACTTAACTGTCGGCAAGAGTTCTACTTTACAATGACAGAGACCAAAAAATAAATAAATAAGCAAACAAGCCCAAATCAATGAATTCATCCATTCCTCCATACCAACAGGTGTCTTTGATGTACTGAAGGTTATATAGCCCTCTTTCTTGTCAGTTTACTGTCAGTATCATTATTACTTTTCTTTGTACATGTTATTAGCATTATAGTTATTTTATTTTCATTGCCTGGAAAGAATGAGCTGGTATCACAGAATCGACAGAGGCAACAAATCCCTGCCTTATGCATTCCAATGCCTGACTCGGCAAAGAAACCTGAACTTCAAGACAGGAAGCACGCACATGGTGCAATAAGAACAAAGCAAATTCTTTCAAGGAAATGAAGATGACAGCCATGCATAAAGAAGGTCATTCATAAAACTTTTGAAGAAGTCCTTTCAAATTCAAACTGTAGTTTTATTATTGTTATGAGAATTATATTTAAAATCAAAGTGTTTACTTATTTCATGTTTTGAAAAGTATGAAATAATTTGAAATTGTCACTGTAATATCACATTTTTTTTTTACAAGCAGAGACTTTTTTTTTTATTTTTGGCTAGCAAGACACTGGAATTACAATGAGCCTATATGTGGGTATGTGGGAAAACATAGCAGTGTAATCTCCTATGCTGTGGAAATTGCACCTTAAAATATTTATGCACACTTTTATCCTTTCAATATATGTGAACCCTGAAGTGAGTTGAATACTTTGGGGATTTTAACTCATGCTATGTTGTGATGAAATTGTTTTCCTTTTTTTTTTTAATTTACTTATTTTGAGAGAGAGAGAGAGAGAGAGAATATGAGCGAGCGAGCATGAGCCAGGGAGGGGCAGACAGAGAGAAGGAGAGAGAGAATCCCAAGCAGGCTCCATGCTGCCAGTGCAGACCCCTACATGAGGCTCAAGCTCCTGAAACGTGAGATCATGACCTGAGATAAAACCAAGGGTCAGGTGCTTAACCAACTGAGCCTTCCAGGCTCCCCAGTGATGAATTTTTTTTTTAATTTCAGATTTTAGTCAAGTAAAAAGATACCTAACAGTAGAATTAAAGGACCTTTGTAACTTTCGTCAGTTCTTACCTCTCCAAGTTTCCTCACTTATAAACTGAGGATAATACCCACATCAAAGCTCCTGTTATTCTAAAATAAAATATGGAACATGAAAACAATTCCAAATAGAATGGTTTGCTCATGAATTGCCTATTGCAATTACTCTATAGAGACATGTACTAAGAATCAATGAGGAAAACTTCTACTCACTTTACATAAAATATGTTACTACTGACATATAGATAGTCACATCTACTGTCAGGCCCTTTATCAGATTCTAAGAATACACAAATGAAAATTACATAATAATTGCCTTCAAAGAGCTCATGGGCAAGCAGGGAAGACACACTCTATACAAATAACTACAACAAGGTAAGTACTATGCTAATATTAGCAAAATCTTGCTGTGAGGAGAGCACATAGATGCGAGTTATTTCTGACTGCATTACCAAGGAAGGTGTCACTGAGATGGTGTTTTTAAAGCTGTTTCATAGAATGAACAATTTTTTTCCGAGTGAAGAATAAGAAAAGATATTTGAGGCAGAAGGAGCATCTTGAGTCAAGCGGTAAAGACAATTTAGGAGAGATGGTGGGTTTGGTATGAAAATTGGAATGTAAGTGACAAAATTTAAGATTGGCTTTATAAAGCCGTATGAATTTCAACCCATATGAACTTGCAACAAGTACCAAGAAGAACTAGTTTTGACTCCTATCATGTAATCTGTTAATGTGGTTGATACTGTTCTTCATTGCATCAAACCAGAAAGAAGAAATTTTTCAGCGGCCCAGAAATTCACTACCTGGATGAACACTTTTGAAAATAAAAGCTAATAGTTCTGTAGTGAATATTATTTTATCTATATTGGGGAAATTTGTGTTTTTCCAATACAGAATATATATGCATATGCCATATATGTGTATGTATGTTATGTGTATATATACATATATACAAACACACACACACTGATAAAAAGGGTATATATATTTAAATTTTACATAGAATGATTTTTAATCAAACAAGGCCCACAATTAAGTGTGTGTCATAGAAAAAAAATTGGTAGAATTGATTTGGAGAGAGAGACACTCAACACAAGGCAGTTAGTTCAGGAGAGAGATGATATAGTTCTAAATTATGGCAATATGTGTGAATGCAGTGTTGGGAATATATTTGATTAATGTTTAAGTGGAGAATCCATTGACTGGGGTAAATAATTGAATGGGGTGAACTAGCAAATGTAGAAAAAATACTAAGTTTTCTTAGCTTAAGTAAAGTGAATGCAACACAACAGAAACATAATTTGGAAAAAAAGTGTTTCAGACATCTTCAGTTTGAGTGCCATATGGACGTTCAGGGATTGAGTTGTTGAGCTAGTAATGGAAAATAATCTCATTCGTACTATTTTGAAATGTTTTCTGTTAATTAAAGTAAGAATATCTAAAAAGTGTTGTATCAGCCATCTCTTTGTAACAACCTAATTCAAAACTTAAAAAAAAATGTTAATGTTTATTTTTGAGAGAGGAAGAGAGACAAAGCACGAGTGGGGAAGGGGCAGAGAGAGGGAGACACAGAACCCAAAGCAGGATTCAGGCTCTGCACTGACCGCAGAGAGTCCGATGCAGGGCTCAAGACTCAAGAACTATGAGATCATGACCTGAGTGAAGTTGGACACTTAACTGAGCCACCCAGGTGCCCCTAAAACTTAATGACTTCTAACAATAAGCATTTACTATTACTCCATAGTCTAAGAGTCAGCTAGGTAATTTTCCTGATCTGAGGCTCAGTTGATATCAGATGGGTTTGCTTATTTTATTTATTTAGTTATTTATTTATTTATTTATTTATTTTACTAATTACCAGATTAGCTTGCTAGAGAATGGCTTTTCTAGCATAGTCTCCTTCACATGTCTAACATTCATCTGGCTATCCAGATATGACTGAGATGACTTAGTTCGTCAGACTAGCTTATACTTGTCCTTATGGTGGTTGAGCAGAGTTCCAAGAAGGTTAGTGTTGGTGTGGAAGGCCCCTGGAAGCTTAGCCTTAGATCTCACAAATTACTTCTGCCATATTCTATTAGATAAAGCAGGTCGCAAATCCAGCCCAGAATCAAGAAATGAAAATATGGGTTCTACCTTTTGATAGGATGATCTGCAAAGTCACATTGCAAAGTGTGTGGTGTAGGGAAGGATGCAGAATTTAGGCCACTTTTGTAATAAATGAACCAATTATTAAATGCATGTGTAAGTATATGATTACTTAGTGTTAAAAATAATCTAGTAGATAATCTTCTCTTTGAGAAAAAATTCCCTAGCCAGTTAATCATGTGTGTGAAACTCTTAGAGCACAGAGAGCTTGAATAAAGGCCACACTTGATTTGATCAGAGCCATGTGATAAAGTAATTATGTAATCATGCATTAATTACTCAACAGATAAATAATTTGTGTTTATTTTTAAAATCCAGAATGGATCACCTGTTCTTTTAGAATCTTTTAACTGAAAGAGAGCTAAAGTTCAACAGTGCTTCAAATGGTGTCACAGTTTACCTTTAACTAGTGCCGAATGACAAGTGTTCATCCAGTGCCATTAGTGAATAGAGCAGATAAGTAATTAAGGATAAACCAAACTAATCTATCAAGTGTGAGGATCACTGTACTTCTAACAATTCGATGTGTCCCAAGAGTGCATAGGCAGCATACTAAACAAACACAGGATTAAACAACAACAACAAAAACCACAACACAAACTACCAACAATGAATAAATTCAGAAATAAGAAACCCTAATTATTCCAAGTATGATGAACATGACGGTACACACAATTGACCAACTGAGACATTTTTGAGAGTAAAAGTGGACTGATAAATTAGTGAGTGCAAGGGGGCAGAAAGACAGATGCAGACAAAGGATCTTTCGCTAAACTGGGATGCATGGTCCAATAATGAACAACTCTTCAAGCAAGCATTGTATGGTTTACTCAGAAACTGAGAAATATTTTTAATTTACTTACACGGAGCCAAGTGTTTCATCTTTTTGTGCCTCAATTTTATCTAAGTATTAATCTGATTACTTTCTTTGCATTTTCTTACCTCTTATCTTTCATTTACACTCCAGAGGTCATTTTCCACCCCACTTCTCTAACCTACACTATTACACTTCCACCTACCTACACTTCCACCCCACTACACTCTAACCTACAATATTAAACACTAATATTTAAGGCAACTGAAGAAAATTCTCTGATCCATAGTCAAAGAACTACCTTTTTTTTTAATCCTGAAGAATCTAGAGGAGAGAAGCTTAGGAGACAAGAAAGGAAACCAGAAGAGTGGCAATTCAAAAAAGAAAGGACAAAGTTGAAGTTAACAAAGGGCTCAGGAGGAGAATAAAAGGAACAGTAAAGAATACTGCCCTTTACCCTCCCTTTGCTGACTCAACATCTGTGGACAAATTGCTGGGCTCTGGACATGGAGGTCCTATTGAGAGGGTTTAGGGAATTACACCCTCTGCCTGGAGAAGAGTGAACCTGCAGGAACTGAACAGAACAGGGGAGCAAAGTTCTCCCTTGGTGAGGCATGAAACTGTGAGGGTGGTAATGGTCATCAATAAAGGGTCTGGATAGATAAGGAAGACCTGGGTCTTTATTAATGAAAGGATCTCGAGACACATAGTAAAGTAGAGGTTTGCTCCCTGGTGAAATCCTAGCCCCTAAGGTGGGACTCTTCAAGGACTTTGGGCCTGATTTGGTTCCTCTTTCGCCTTGAAGTTTCAGAGAGGTGAACTCTTCAGTTTCTCAGAGTAGATTGAACTCATTATCAATGAATGCCTAGAAAGTTAAGTGAGTATTTATTGCAACATGATCAGGAATAACATACCAGTTTGTATCTTAACAAACACTCAGAACAACAAAGTGAATTCACTGTGAGATTCAAATGTATGATTGCTGCAACTCTAATAACTGAGATATTCATCTCCATACTAACATGTGTCTCCATACACCTGTGAAGAGTAGTTAATATATCCTCTGCCATAATCTTTCCTTGTCACCTACTCTATTTCTGAATGAATAAGAAACCAGGAAATGGGCAAAAATACATTTAAAGGAATCCCAAGGAAACCTAAATGATTACTGAACTACTTGGAGAAATGATGAGAGAAGGGTGGTCAAATCTTTTTCTAAATTAAAATGTAAAAATATCCTATGGTATGTAAGTGACGGGGACTTGTCCTCTACTTTGTTCACTATCCCCAATCCCTAGGATAGTACCTAGCAAGGGCTCAGTAAGTATTTATGGAATGACTTTTAATTATAGTTTTTTATTTCAAGTTTTTATTTTAATTCCAGTACTGTTAACATACAGTGATATATTAGTTTCAGGTGTACAGTGTAGTGATTCAACCTTTCCATACGTCACCCTGTGTTCACCTGGACAAGTGTACTTCTTAATCCTCATCACTTATTTCCCCTGTCCTCCCATCTACCTTCTGTCTGATATCAGTTTGTTCTGTATACTAAAGAGTCTCTTCTTTTCCCTTTGCTCATTTGTTTTGTTTCTTAAATTACACATGAGTTAAATTATATGGTATTTGTCTTTGACTGACTTATTTCACATAGAATTATACTCTCTAGCTCCATTCATGTTGTTGCAAACGTCAAGATTTCATTTTTTATGGCTGAGTAATATTCCATTGTACGTAAGTACCACCTCGTCTTTGTCCATTCATCTATAGATGGACATTTGGGCTGCTTCCATATTTGGCTATTGTAAATAATGCTGCAATAAGAATAGGGGTGTGTGTATCCCATTGGGTTAGTTTTTTTGTAATATTTATTTTTTTGGTAAATACATACTAGTGCAATTACTAGATCAAAAGGTAGTTCTATTTTTAACTTTTTGACAGACCTCTCTACTGTTTTCCACAGCAGCTGCACCCGTTTTCATTCCCACCAAGTGTGTACAAATGTTCTCTTGTCTCCATATCTTTGCCAACACTTGTTGTTTCTTGTGTTTTTGAAGAAGTGTGATGTGATAATCTCATTGTTGTTTTGATTTGCGTCTTCCTGATGATGAGTGATGTTGATCATCTTTCCATGTATCTTTTGGCCATCTGTATGTCTTCTTTGGACAAATGTCTGTTTAAGTCTTTTACCCACTTATAATTAGATTTTTTGGGGGGTGTATTGACTTGTTTCAGTTCTTTAAATATTTTGGATACTAACTCTTTATTGGATATGCCATTTGTACTGTCTTCTCCTATTCAGGTGGTTGTCTTTGAGTTTTGTTGACTATTTCCTTTTCTGTGTAGAGTTTTTTTATTTAGATGTATTTCCGGTAGTTTATTTTTGCTTATATTTCCCTTGCTTCAGGAGACCTCTCTAGAAAAATGTTGCCATGGCTGATGTCACAAAAATTAGTGCCTTTGCCCTTTTCTAGGATTCTTATGGTTTCAGGTTTCACATTTAGTTCTTTAATCAATTTTTAATTTATTTTTGTGTATGGTGAGAGAAAGTGGTCCAGTTTCATTCTTTTGCAAGTAGCTATCCAGTTTTCCCAACACCACTCACTGAAGAGACTTTTTCCTATTGCATATTCTTGCCTCCCTTTTTGAAGATTAATTGACCGTATAAGTGTGGGTTTATATCTGGGCTCTCTATTCTGTTCTATTGATCTATATGTCTATTTTAGTGTCAGTACCATAATATTTCAATTACTAGAGCTTTGTATTATTTCTTGAAATCTGGGATTGTGTTACTTTCAGTTTTGTTCTTTTTTTTTTCCCCAATATTGCTTTGGCTCTTTAGGGTCTTTTGTGGTTCCATACAAATTTTAGGATTGTTTGTTCTAGTTCTGTGAAACATGCTGCTAGTATGTTGATACAGATTGCATTAAATCTGTATATTGCTTTGGGTAGTATAGACATTTTAGCAATATTTGTTCTTCTAACCTGTGAGCATGGAATATCTTTCCATTTCTTTATGTCATCTTGAATTTCTTTCATCAACGTTTTATAGTTTTCAGAGTACAGGTCTTTCACCTCTTTGGTTAAGTTTATTCCTAAATATTTTATTGTTTTTAGTGCAATCATAAATGGGATTTGTTTTCTTAATTTCACTTTCTGCTGCTTCATTATTAGTGTGTAGGAAGGCAACAGATTTTTGTGCATTTATTTTGTATTCTGTGACTGTACTGACTTCATGTGTCCTTTCTAATGATAATTAATTAATATAATACTACCTTAGGTTTTGAAAAATCACATTTTAGATGAATTAAAAGCACACTGACACATGTGAGAAGATGGAAGATCAAGAGATACAGAAGACTGGAAGCTGTCTGTTAAGAAGGCAGGGATATTTAGCATTAAAGAATAATTGGAATAGAGCATTGTAAACACTGTCTTAAAATACTCAGAAATGCATTGAATAGGTAACACATAAGTAGACACATTCTGTTGCCCTAAACAATGATGAGTAGAAGTTATAGGGAATTTCAGGTTTACACAAACAAGAACAAATTTTTATATGTGTATCGATTTCTATTGATGTCTAATATTTTACTGAAGTCAAATATGTGGCTTTCCTTTAAGCCTGTCCTGAAAATTCTACATGTGAGATTTTATTTATTTAGCCATTAAATTCTTTTTTTAAGGGTTGAACATTCTTCCTTGGTGTAGTTCATGATTACATACCTATTTCTAGGGGGAGAAATTTGATTCCTTTTGTTTTGATATTAAAAACCATTTAGAAAACGTGTATAGGAAGATGAAGTATAAGGATATTAATAATAGTTAATACCTTTACACTACCTTTTTCAGCGCAGTTCAGTTATATTTGTGTAATTTTCCAAGGAATCCAAGTCCTTTTTGTATTTAAAAAATATTATTTGATTAACCCTTAGCTGGAATGTAAAAGCACAACACTAATCAATAAGAGAATGGAGTTCAATTTTAGTAGCAAATACATTCAGATAGCCATGAGATTGGGGAGATAGCACTTAAAGTTATGTGCATTTAGAAAGGCCAATGTCTAGTGCACATGAATGTGGATGGGCGTAGCTGATTTAAGGAAAGTTAGACAAGTAGGTATACAGACTTCTCATATAGTCACAGAAAGAAGTGGAAAATAGTTCAAAAGTAATCAGAAATTCATCAACAGATTATTTTCCAGTCATTTTCCTATTATATATAAAACATTTTGACAAAACTTATATCTGTATTCACTTTTGAAAGATATAGTTATTATGTAAGATGAGATGGAAATAAAATAGACAATTTTTACTTTAGTAACCACTCATACACCCACACCTCTACCTTGATACCAATGTTTAAAGACTTCCTTTAGGTACTCCAAATTCTGGTCCTTTTCTCATATTTCCCAATAAACTTAAGGAAGAATTATTTATACCTGCCTTTTATTTCTTTACTTCCTTTTCACCCCTATACCCACCTCAATTGGACTTCCATTCCCATCATTTAAATAAATAGATTTCCCTTGGATCACTGATAGATTTATCCGTGACTGTAAGTTCTAGGGTCACTTTTCACTACTCATCTTACCTGACTTCTGTTGACTATTCCTTTCTTGATTAAACATTCTTTAATTTCAGTCGCCTTATTTACTGATTTCTTCAGTTTCAGATCTTTCTCCCTGGACATTAAATATTGGAGTTCCTTACATCTTGGACTTGGGCCCACTCAAATTTTTATGGAAAACCACTTACTCAGGCAATCTTTTCCAAATCCACATTTTCAGTTATTGATACAAATTTATCTCTCCAACACCAAAATATATGTTCGCCTGCCTACCTCTAGTATCTTTCTTTCTTTGAAGATCTTTTAGACTTGGTGTGTCTGAAATGTAATTTGTGATCATTTCCCTTCATCTTATGTTCTAACATTCTCTAAATTGGTTGAGTGCATGACTACCATACACACAAATCAGAAATGTAGGTGCCATTTTTGACATTTTCTCCTTCCCCATCACCAAGTTCTATCAATTTTCCTTCTTAAACAGATTTTGAATACATTATTTTCTTTTCATCTCCACCATCACCTATCATCCAAACTACCATCACCTTTTTTCTGGACTATAGCTATAGCTGCTGTATTTGCTCACATGCATCCATTTTGGCTTCTACATATTCTGTTGCACCCAGCCTCCGTTAAAAAAAAAAAAACAACTGCAAAACAAAACAAAAAAACACCATGTCACTTTCCCCTGCCATATTTAAAACATTCCAATCACTTTCCATTTCTCTTAGGATAAATGAAAGACCTTACAATATTAAAAAACAAACAAAACCTCTGTCTTATAAATCTTTAAACCCTTATTAAAACATTGTAGACACAAGACAGAAGTAAACTAGTAAGTTATTTTTATTTGATGTTCATTGAGCACTTACTATGGACATGAACTATAATAAACCTTCAAAAGTATCTCACTTAATCTCCATAAATCTAATAGAATGAATACATTCATGTATCAACTTTATAGAAAAGAATATTTAGGTTTCAAAATGTCATGAATATGGAACCCTGCTTATCTACAGTCTCATAACACACTCGTCTTTTCTTGATTGTCTGCTTCAGCCATACTGGTCTCCATTCAGTTCTGCATTCTAGGCATGTTCCTTCCCACACAGGGCTTTTGATTGTGTTGTCCTCTCCTTCCAAAACCTTCTACCTTTGTCCACTGACCCTTCAGCTAGTTCATAATCCTGAGGTCTTAGGTCAATTGTTGCTTCCTCAGAAAAACTCTCCCTGACTTCTCTGACAATGAATTTCCTCCAAATGTAAGCTCTTTTAGCCCCATACACTTCTCCTTGCAAGTATTTAGTACTTTATCACAGTTATAATTCACACTTTTGTATGAGGTCCTTTGATTTATCTATCTCTGTCGGTCCATAATAAGCTTCAAGAGGGCAAGGGAAGTTTTTCCTTTTGTTAAACCCTTTAATTTTAGCACCTAGCATGGTTGCTGAATGATTTGGGTTATGTTACCTTGAGAAGTAATACATTGACTATCATGTACACGTGGATTTTATCTTTTTCTTTTTTTTTTTTTAAGTCTTGGTACAGAAAACAATGCTTTGAGAAATTATGATAGAAAAAAAAATCTGAGAGGGTCCTGTACCTGGGCAGGTTCCCTCATAGCACTGAGGCAGTTACTGAGTTATAGAGTAAATGTTAGGGTTTATGCCATGTGTTTGCAGGGAAATAAGTCATGATTGAATTAAAGGCAATATATATTTTTAGGAAACATAGCTTACTTTATCGCAGCCCTCTAGTGAGCGGCGTGAAGTATAATAAAAATGTAAGAGCAACAGCAAATATACAAACCTTTTGACACATCTTTTAAAAAACTTATAAAACATATTAGAAATAAGACAAAAGTAAACTAATAAAATTTATTTTTATTTGGAATTCACTTAACACTTAATATGGACATGCATTATATGATAAACTTTCTTTTATTTTCTTTTTTTAAATATATAATTTATTGTCAAATTGGCTTACATACAATACCAAGTGCTCATCCCAACAAGTGCCCTCTTCAATGCTGATCACCCATTTCCCCCTCTCCACCACCCCCATCAACCCTCAGTTTGTTCTCAGATTTTAAGAGTCTTTTATGGTTTGCCTCCTTCCCTCTCTGTTTGTAACTATTTTTTCCCCTTCCCTTCCCCCATGGTCTTCTGTTAAGTTTCTCAAGATCCACATAAGAGTGAAAACATATGGTATCTGTCTTTCTCTGACTGACTTATTTCACATAGCATAATACCCTCCAGTTTGATCCACACTGCTGCAAGTGGCCAGATTTCATTTGTTTTCTTTGTCAAGTAGTATTCCATTGCATGTGTAAACCACATCTTCTTTTATCCATTCAACAGGTGATGGATATTTAGGCTCGTTCCATAATTTGACTAAAGTTGAAAGCACTGCTATAAACATTGGGGTACATGTGCCCCTATGCATCAGTACTCCTGTATCCCTTGGGTAAATTCTGAGTAGTGCTACTGCTGGGTCATAGGGTAGTTGTATTTTTAATTTTTTGAAGAACCTCCACACTGTTTTCCAGAGTGGCTGCACCAGTTTGCATCCCCACCAACACTGTAAGAGGGTTCCCGTTTCTCCACATCCTCTCCAGAATGTATAGTGTCCTGATTTGTTCATTTTAGCCACTCTAATTGGCAGAAGGTGGTATCTCAGTGTGGTTTTGATTTGTATTTCCCTGATGAGGAGTGATGTTGAACATCTTTTCATGTGCCTGCTGGCCATCTAGATGTCTTCTTTAGAGAAGTGTCTATTCATGTCTTCTGCCCATTTCTTCATTGGATTATTTATTTTCAGGTGCAGAGTTTGGGGAGTTCTTTACATATTTTGGATACTAGCCCTTTGTCTGATGAGTCATTTGCAAATATCTTCCCATTCCATCGGTTGTCTTTTAGTTTTGTTGATTGTTTCCTTTGCAGTGCAGAAGTTTTTTATCTGGATGAGGCCCCAATAGTTCCTTTTTGCTTTTAATTCCCTTGCCTTTGGAGATGTGTCGAGTAAGAATTGCTGCAGCTGAGGTCAGAGAGGTTTTTGCCTACTTTCTCCTCTAGGATTTTGATGGTTTCCTGTCTCACATTCAGGTCCTGTATCCATTTTGAGTTTATTTTTGTGTATGGTGTAAGAAAGTGGTCTCGTTTCATTCTTCTGCATGTTGGTGTCCAGTTCTCTCAGCACCATTTGTTAAAGAGACATTCTTTTTTTTTCCATTGGATACTCATTGTTTAATATAGTGTTGGAAGTTCTAGTATCAGCAATCAGACATGAAAAAGAAATCAAAGGCATCAAAACTGGCAGAGATGAAGTCAAGCTTTCACTTTTTGCAGATGACATGATAGTATACATGGAAAATCTGATAGACTCCACCAGAAGTCTGCTAGAACTGATACATGAATTCAGCAAAGTTGCAGGGTACAAAGTTAATGTACAGAAATCAGTTGCATTCTTATACACTAATAATGAAGCAACAGAAAGACAAATACAGAAACGGATCCCATTCACAATTGCACCAAGAAGCATAAAATACCTAGGAATAAACCTAACCAAGATGTAAAAGATCTGTATGCTGAAAACTATAGAAAGCTTATGAAGGAAATTGAAGAAGATACAAAGAAATGGAAAAACATTCTGTGCTCATGGATTGGAAGAATAAATATTATTAAAATATCAATATTACCCAAAGCTATCTACACATTCAATGCAATCCCAATCAAAATGACACCAGCCTTCTCAATGCTAGAAAAAATAATCCTAAAACTTGTATAGAACCCACAAAAGACCCTGAATAGCCAAACTAATACTGAAGAAGACCAAAGTAGGAGTCATCACAATCCCAGACTTTAGCCTCTACTACAAAGATGAAATCATCAAGACAGTATGGTATTGACACAAAAACAGACACATAGACCAATGGAATAGAATAGAGAACCCAGAATTGGACCCAAAAAATGTATGTCCGACTACTCTTTGACAAAGCAGGAAAAAGTATTCAATGGATAAAAGACAGTCTCTTTAGCAAATGGTGCTGGGAGAACTGGACAACAACATGCAGAAGAATGAAACGAGACCACTTTCTTACACCATATACAAAAATAAACTCAAAATGGATGCAGGACCTGAATGTGACACAAGAAACCATCAAAACCCTAGAGGAGAAAGTAGGCAAAAACCTCTCTGACCTCAGCTGCAGCAATTTCTTACTTGATACATCTCCAAAGGCAAGGGAATTAAAAGCCAAAAGGAACTATTGGGACCTCATCCAGATAAAAAGCTTCTGCACTGCAAAGGAAACAATCAACAAAACTAAAAGACAACCAGTGGAATGGGAAAAGATATTTGCAAATGACATATCAGACAAAGGGCTAGTATTCAAAATCTATAAAGAAGTCACCAAACTCCACACCCAAAAAACAAATAATCCAGTGAAGAAATGGACTGAAGACATGAATGGACATTTTTCCAAAGAAGAAATCCAGATTACCAACAGGCACATGAAAAGATGCTCAACATCACTCCTCATCAGGGAAATACAAATCAAAACCACACTGAGATACCACCTTCTGCCAATTAGAGTGGCTAAAATGAACAAATCAGGACACTATATATGCTGGAGAGGATGTGGAGAAACGGGAACCCTCTTACAGTGTTGGTGGGGATGCAAACTGGTGCAGCCACTCTGGAAAACAGTGTGGAGGTTCTTCAAAAAATTAAAAATACAACTACCCTATGACCCAGCAGTAGCACTACTCAGAATTTACCCAAGGGATACAGGAGTACTGATGCATAGGGGCACATGTACCCCAATGTTTATAGCAGTGCTTTCAACTTTAGTCAAATTATGGAACGAGCCTAAATATCCATCACCTGTTGAATGGATAAAAGAAGATGTGGTTTACACATGCAATGGAATACTACTTGACAAAGAAAACGAATGAAATCTGGCCATTTGTAGCAGTGTGGATGGAACTGGAGGGTATTATGCTACATGAAATAAGTCAGTCAGAGAAAGACAGATACCATATGTTTTCACTCTTTTGTGGATCTTGAGAAACTTAACAGAAGACCATGGGGGAGAGAATGGGGGAAAAAAGTTACAGAGAGGGAAGGATGCAAACCATAAGAGACTCTCAAAAACTCAGAATAAACTGAGGGTTCATGGGAGATGGGAGTGAGGGGAAAGTGGGTGATGGGCATTGAGGACGACACCTGTTGGGATGAGCACTGAGTGTTGTATGGAAACCAATTTGACAATAAATTCCATATTAAAAAAAATGTTTCATAATCCTATCTCTCATCATCTATAAAGACTGTACGTCTTATTGTAGAATATAAGTATATTAAACATATATTAAAAAAAATAAAGCCTTTACCCTAAAAAATATGATAAATCAAGTAAAAACAGAAGTTTAAAAAAATAATTCAAATTAACAGCATTATTATAATACATTATTACTTGCAAAATTAAATTCCTAAAATGTGAGTTCTGTATTGATAGCTATAGCTTAAGCTGTTTATTATCTGCATAGGTAGATTCTGCTACATTTATAATGGGCTTCAAATATCAGTGGTTTAACACATACAATTCTATCACATGACTTACATCGTTGATTCTCTAGGGCAGATTTCACCATGCTAATTTGGGATCTCCATGCTTAGCACCAAAGCAGATAAACAACTAGAGTAATATACAGAATAATTTTCCCTGCCTCATCTTTGAGGTGACACTGTAAACCATAATGATTACCATGTATTAAATGCCTGTGATGTGCATGATAATTATAATATATCAGGCATTTTATTTTTTTTAATTTTTTATGTTTTTAATGTTGATTTATTTTTGAGAGACAGAGACACAGCTCAAGACTAAGATAAGAACTAGTCACATGGCCCCATCTAAATATAAGAGGGCTGGCTGCTGTATGTCCCAAGAATGACATTATCATGTATATTGGTGAGTATAAATAATGACTATCATGATTCCAAAACTGAAATGCTGTACTCTTAAATGGTTTCAAACTGTATTACCATGCACATAAAATAAGTTTAATTTCTGTTATTGGTAAATTACTAAACATGAATACAAGATTAAATACAGATGTTTGTTATTGTTTTAATATTGGAACTATGGGCAGTAAGCTCTGCCTTTCAGTATCTTGAAACTGAGAGACTGCCATTTCTATAGATGCTCTCTTGGCCCCAAAATAATCGTAAATACAAAATGCAAGTATGAGCCATGAGCTCCTAGACAATATTTGGTTAAAAGGTGGTCACTGAGATGATTCAGAATAAGAATTTTTTATTATCTTCAATAACTCAAAGTAACATTGGATAGAGAAGTCATGGCCACATGTGAGAATACGTTGCCAACCCCACAGTTTGAGAAACAGTGTACTGTCTACAGCTATTCTCACTGTAGAGCAAAGTGACAATATGAGTAGAAAATGAATAAAAAAAATGTTCAAGAGCAAGATGATTGTGGAGTGGAGTGGTAGTGAAAGGATTCATGGGCAGGAAGGATTTGAGCTCAGCCTTGAAAAAATAAGAGGCCTTAAACAGAAAGGAGAGAATTGGAGTCTCAGCAGGCTGAACATCATAAAAGAAGAAGGGGAGAGAGCAAGGTTTGTTCATGGGTTAAGAAGGTGAATTTATTTGGAATGAAGAGTTTGTTCTGAAGAGTATTTCCTGTTTTCTTTTATGTATAATGAAAAGCTAGAGAAAAATTCTAAGTGAAAAACTGTGCCTCCTTGAAAATGGTGCTTTGGACAAATAATGTAATTTTCAGTGATTAGTGGTGGCGACACTGTAAACCATAATGATTACCACGTATTAAATGCCTATGATGTGCATGATAATATATCAGGAATTTTATTTAAAAAATTTTTTTTTTAATGTTGATTTATTTATGAGAGACAGAGACACAGCTCAATTGGGGGAGGGACACACACACACACACACACACACACACACACACACACACAGAAGCCAAAGCAGGCTCCAGGCTCTGGGCTGTCAGCACAGACCCTGACCCGGGGCTCGAACCCACAAGCTGTGAGATCATGACGTGAGCTGAAGTCTGATGCTTGACCAACTGAGCCACTCAGGAACCCCCAGACATTTTAGATAAAATATCTAATATCTAATTTCATGATAACCTGAGGCCTAAAAGTTAGATACTCCTTGTTTTACAGGTAAGGAAAGAGATCTCAAACATGTTGGGTAACTTCTCTACAGTAATAGTAAGTGCCCTGAAAGGAGGGATTTAAATCCAGTTTGATACCAAAATTCAAATTGTTTCTACTATATCCTGCTAAGTGAAAGAGGGCTGTCCTTTTCTGGCCCTCTAGTAAGCAAATTCTATTCATCAATAAATTAGTCAACCACAATGGAGTCAGTCTTTACTGAGGGAAATCAATTTTGTTTCTTTCACAGAACTGAGTACATAAAGTTTGCACGTGATCAACCTTGTTAACAATAAAGTATACCTTTTTGTGACTATCAAGAGAAAAGTAACCTAGTTGGAAATATTTCTATTATGATAAGTTAGCATCTATCAAATACTCTGAGTATGGCATTAGGTTGCATTCACTTTTATCAGAATTAGGAAAATATAGGATATTAATAAAAAGGAAATAGTGTTCACCTTATCAGACATTTATTATCCTATACTTTTTTTGTTCGTTTTCCTAGAGACAAATCAATAAAATTTGTAGTCTCAATGAGATAAATAATTGTGTTACTGCATTCCCAAGCCAATTAATGCAATCAGTTTTCCCCTGCTCCTTTTTATTAGTTGCTCTGAGATACTTAGCAGGTAGGTATAAAATACTCTCAAAGGCATGAAATGGCCCTCAGACTTTGGTGGCAGATAACGGGAGCAATCAACAAGGAGGCACTAGTCATCATCAAGGAGACTTCAGTAATAAACTAGGAAATAATGAAAGTCATCCTTAGGGAAGTGGAATCAATATCCAAGTTCAATAGACAATGACATAGAACTTTGTTTGAAAGGTGGAATGTGGACGAAGAATTGGCAAGTAGAAAAAGAAAACCAAAAAAAAAAAAACAACTTTAAAGGAGGATGCATTCAATTTGAACACATCAAGGGACCTAGCAATAGGAATATTGCCTGGGGTTGCTTCTCCTTGTAATTAGCTGGAAATGTATTGGTGTATTGTGGGAGGTGAGGGATGGAATATGTAACTTGGTCACTTCCTTTAACTTATGTGTCAGAATATCAGGATGGTCTCCTACAACATAGGAACCTGGGCTCTTCTGATATGTTACTGGTTTTTATTAGGTACTTAGTGACTATGCGTTCAACAGATGAATAAAGAAGGAAGGGAGGGAGGGAGGGAGGGAGGACAGGAAGAAGGGAAGAAGGGAGGGTTACCTAGTGAATTTCATTGTTTAAAAGGGGTGCAGATCCATAGTTTTCTTCTGCTTGAATCTAGTAAGAACTAACTTTGTGGAGGCAATACTGTAGAGAGATACCAATTTACTTCAGAAAGTGCTTGGCGCTGTGCATAGAGTGGCATTCAGCATGTGTATCAGTCAAATATTCTGTTGATTATTCTCTAAACACAGACTGTTGGGCCGTGAACGCCTGCCCATATTTTTCATGGGTTTAAGGAGAAGTGTTTGAGTAGCCAGTGTAGCCAACAAAGGAGTATGGTCTGGGCCATGTTTAATTCTCTAACATCAACTGATGGAGCTCTTTGCCAGGGCTTCTACATTCCTGACAGTTTGGCAGTTTCTAAAACAGTGATAGAGAATTTGCTGAGAAACAACACAGCACAGGCGTTAAGAGCAGGAAGTCTGGAGCCAGAGTGCTTGGGATTAGAATCCTCCTTCTACAGTTTACTAATGAGGCAAGTTACTTAACTTCACTGGCCCTCATAGTTCTCCCTTTTAAAATGGGACTAGTAAGGGATGTCGGGGTGGCTTAGTCAGTTAAGTGTTTGGCTCTTGATTTCAGCCGAGGTCGTGATCTCATGGTTGTGAGATCGAGTCCCATGTTGGGCTCTACGCTGAACACGGAGCCTGCTTGGGATTTCCCCCCCCTCTCTCTCTCTCTGCCCCTCCTCCCTCAAAATAAATAAACATTAAAAAATAAAATGGAGCTAATAATAGTAGCTTCTTCCATGTGTTATTATGAAAATTAATTAACTATAAAGTGGTTGCAATGGTGCTTGCCCCTAATCACATGCTGAACAATATGAAACTAATTGAAACTGCATACATTTCTACCAAATAAAATAAAAACACAAAGAAATAGGGCACTCAATCTAGCTGGGAAGTTTTGGATAGACTGCCAGTAAGGAATGACAACCAAAAGGGGTGGAGACAGGAACGTGGAGTGCAGGGTGAAAAAAGATTGGCCTGTTTTGTCTGGATAAAGTATGGGATAGACTTGAGAATGTTTATAGAAGAATGGAAAGATTCAGAACGAAGAGCAAACCTGCAGATAAGAGAGGCAAACCCCAGAGAAGGTAGCAGGGGATGAGATCAATGTCATAGGTGGAATAATTGGCTTTAAACAGAAGCGGGGACAGATAATTGCTCTGGGTTCTTTTGTGCCCCTTTATCTTCAACCTGCATTTCTGTCTAGAAACAATGAACTATATTGGGTGTCACGAAAGCCTTAGTTATTGAAAGACACCCTGTGTCACTGATTTTTCACGAATTTTCCCTACTTTGTATGCTGTTAACTTGATGTTTAATCCATACACCTGCTGCTTTGTGTGCTTAGCACGCCTTTTCCTTTAAATTTCATCTCTCCCAGATAGAGTTCTCAATTAAGTGGGTCTTCAGCCAAACAATTTTTAATTCCAAGAAACTACTTTGGCATTTCCAGAAACATAGTAAACACAATTAAGTGGGCATTGCTTGCATTCTCGTTTCCCCCTCAGTGGAAAGTCACCACTGGTTCCCACTGCTTGCTAATAATTGCCTCCCGGAGCTAAGTACTAACAGGGCAGTGACTATGTCTGTTTAATCTACTACTCAAATCATAGCAAAGTTTTATGAGGTATATGGGAAATATATCCCATTTGATAATAATGATTACCCACCATTTTTATAAAGGAAAGCTGTTAAAATTGCCTTTAAAAACCAGGGCACAGGAAATGGACTGTTTTGTCAGAGCCCAGTACAAACTTCAACCTAAGAATTGTTATCTTATGAAAAATATTCTAAGATCTTTTAATTACAGATTTAACTCTCTATCCTTCTATTTGAAATTTTTCTGAATTTTTCTGTAATCTGTCTCTTCAGCCAACAGCTAAAACCATGCTAAACATAGTTTAGTCTCTTTGTATACTTTGTCTCCGTCTAGGCATGTTCATGTTTTCATGATAACATAAGCTCCATCTAAGAAAAAGCAAAACTTCCAAGATATGTTTGGTTTCGCCTTGCCTCGCCCCGACAAATATGTGTCTCTTTTAATTTTATTCTCCATAAGATGGAACAATGAGTTTGAAAAAACAACTTCAGCTATATCATCAAAGAACTTAGGTGTTTAGCTATGACATTCCCATTAAGTCTACAAAAGAGAATGACTAAAGTCATCTCCTGACTTTGTGACTTTAACCATTAATAATCATCAAAACACTGTGAAAAATGATTTCAAGATCAAAGCAAAACATAGCAACTTCAAAGCAGACAGAGAGCTAGGTGCTGAAAAAGCAGGGTCCTCATAATATAACCCCCATTAGAAGGTTGTAAAAAATCAGGTAAACAAGACCTGGGTCTGAAATAGATCTCTCTAAGAACGTCTGCAGCAATCTACCAAGTTTATATTTCTCAGAATTTTGCACAGTTACTTTCAAAATCACTTCTGCCCCCTTCCACAGATGAAATTCAAGTGTACATTTTGTGATCGTTAATCACCTAAACAGAATGATAAGTCAACCAGAGGATTTACCATTTAAACTTGTAATTTTGAGAGGGAAAGATAGTGCTATTAATAATTATACCTCAAAAAGAGCATTAATTTGATATGTGCTAACAAAATGGAAAGTGCTCTACTATAGTACTGTTATATAAAATAGCTTTTTTTTCAAATAACCATTGAAATAATTTATTTTGCTCACACATCTGAGTACTAAAATAATCTCTTCATTAAGAAATTTAATAGCAAGTCATTTCAAGTGTTAAATTGTTTGTGGAATTCTTTAAATACTTTACTTTGGAGTTCTTTAAACAGTTTAATAGGAAAGACCTTTAACATCATATAGCTATTTTTTTCTGATAATAGGACCCCATTTTTCCTTCTTGAAGAGTTTCAATGTTTGTTTGTTTGTTTGTTTAGGTGCACATATGTATCTTTATTCTTTTTTTACACTGTATGTTAGCCAACTTGACAGTAATTATATTTTAAAAAAAAGAAAATAGCCTTTTTAAAGATGAAATATTGTTCCCTTAGCCCTAGATTAACATTTCTTTTGAAATCTTACCCATTTCTCAACAATTTACTTTGGGTGTTTCCCATTAACCAATCTTAATAATCACAAGTGTAAGTCTATTCCCTTTAAGTTACAAGAACATCTCATACCACCCTCAAGACACAGATTATATTCAACAACAGTGAAATGATTTCCAAATGTTAACACTACTATCATATCAAAAAATTCTTGATGAAGTCAATGTGTCACATTTTATATCTCACTCAATAATTGTTGGAGACTTGCTCATGGAGAACATTTTATTTACCAAACCCTTCGGTCATCAAATACATCAGTTGTAGAAAATACACAATTAAGAACAATAAATAATTGTAAAAATGGCTATACTTTTAGCTACTTTTTTCACATAAAGTTATTTCAACATGATAGAAATGTTGAATTTTACTTTACCATTTTACACACAGCTGTTTTCTGTCTTTTTCTGTCTTTACCTTTCTGTATGATTGTGTATGAGTATCCATTTTTCAAACCATCCTTCTAACCATTTTTCTGTAGCAGAGCGTATATAATTGCCATCAGAATCTATGTCAAAAATTTGCCCTGTTTGATCTTATTTCTATGTTATACAATCTATATGATTGTGGGTGAGAGTATAAGTTGAGATCGTGTCCTACTTTAATCCATTATAATTTATCATCGGATATTTAGACTGGCTCTCATTTTTTCACTGTGTTAACACTGAAGTAAATATTTTAAAACATGGATTTTTACAACTCTTAAAATTCCAAAATAATACCCAAGTGCATGATTACTGGGCCAAATAGTAAACATGAAAAAGAAGAGATAGTTGCCTTTGAAAAAAGAGTATAAGGGCCAAGACTTTTTAAGCAAATTTAATTGTATCCTAAGTGACTTATTAGAAACATATCTTATTTATATATGTTTAACGCAGTGTGATTTAAAAATAAGTGATTCATTTATGATATTTGAATAATGAAAGAATATCTAGTTGTTGAGAAGTTGAGTTCAGCTCTCTTTTATTATGAGTATAAGTATCTGACTTAAGAATCCCATATCTTTAAGGTCTGGTTTGATTCATTAGAAATGAATGGATACACAAAAATTCTATAGATAAAATGGGTAAGTTAGCAAATAAAAAGTGACAGTATTACTTAAGCATAAAATATGCAGTATCACAATTCAGCATGAAGAAAGACAATTTATTCCAGCTAACATTCTCTTAATATCAGTGAGACAGTAAACTAGTTCCCTCTTTACATGCAGAGATTTTTCTGTTGTAACATTTTCATGTAAATAATTTTGTCATTATTTTATTGCAAGTGGTGGTTTATTATTTTGTACTAGGCCTGATGCAGAGGAAATTGTATTTAAACCTATTTCTTAACCCCTAGTGTCTCTTCCCCACACTCAACTTCTCTTCCTGTCTGTTTATCAACTGTTCATCTATGCACAGTTACATAAAGGGCTATAAAAAGGAAGCAAGAAACCTACTCTCTGAAAATTGATTATAGTAGGATTTTGCTGATAACTCTCTTCTCAATTTGTTGAAATAATCATTTGGGCAGAAAGCAAAGAGACTTTTTTTATTTCCAACTAAAATGTTTTGTGGCTATCTTATATGTACATTCACAAAATTAAAAACATCTTGATATTCGTATTTCTATGCAAAACAATAGGTGTAAATATACTAAGAGTAATTTATACACCAAAAGGAATCAGAGAGATGTGAAAAGTAAAAGATATGTTCACGTTTATAAAAGAGGAGGAAACTTGAATATAAATGTTCAAGTTCTTATCAAAAAAATTTTTGAAGGCATATGACAGCAAATATTACTTCCTAGTAGTGAAGGATAAGAGAAATTAATGGCTTGCATTTAAGTAGGAGTGTTATCAAGAAAGCCAAACATATGCTCAAAATATATGGTCATCAAAACCTGACCTCAATGCACATTTCCAGTGTCATTCATCTTCAATCCAAGTCTTGTGTCCAAATCTTGCTACAGTGAACTGGCCATCTTTCCCAGAAAAATCATCTTACTTCCACATCGTACTCTTGTTGAATATCTGCCTCTTCCAATTCTTCTGTTTATGGAAACTCTCATAATTGAAGAAAGAAACTCCCCCCAAAATAAGTATTCTATGATATACTTAATCCCCATAAAACTTTCTATGCACCCTCCTATTTATTGTCCACAGGCCAGCATTCTATGAGTCGTCCTCCTAACAGTAGCAAAGTGATGCTCTTTCTATGAAGTAAGGGGAAGACTTTTCAAGGCAATCACGTTAGTTAATGTATGTAATAAGGTTAAATTACCTCAAAGAACTAATGTTTTAGGGAAAATGTGATAAGTTAGCTGAGATAAATTATTTTAACTATAAGTTAAAGTCCAAATTTTTTACATGAAGAGAATGAATTTAATTCCCAAATATCATTTAAGTAACTGTTATATTCACAGTTTTATGCTAGACCTAATATTACAAACATAAATACATGTAATCTAAAATATACCACTTTAATGCAAGACATTTTAAATGTTAAATGTGATAATATGCCCCATACTCAAGGTATATGTTTTAAATTAGGTAACTCCACATGATGGAGCAGTTCTTTGACTAAGAGCATTAAGTACTCTTTTACAGAAGAGATGCTACCACTAATAAATCAATAAATTTGTGATGATGGAGTAAGGGAGAAAAATCCGAATAACTGAATGGACCTAATAGTATCCAGAATGCAGATCCTTCTGCCACAAGATTGCCCTGAAGGCAACCACACTTTATATACAATATTGTGTATTTACTTACAGTATTTGTGCTTTTAATAATATTAAAACATGTGCATAAAAATAATTCTACTTAAATATCTCATTTTAAAATAATTATTGTGTTCACAATTATATTTTTACATGTTTGGACCATCTGCTTCCTGTATGAATAGAATTCCAATTTTAGAAGAGTAGTCAAAAACGTCATTGAAGTTTTAAAATTTATCTCCCAGGAAAACATTTAATATATAAAAGATGTTTGCATTAAACATTTATATTATATTGAGTGGAGTCAAACAAATAGCAAAATTGTGTTTTTCACTCATAATTTTTCTACCATATCACTTTTTTCTTCCAGGTAGGTTGTAGGTTTCAGTGGAAAAACGATGCTACTGTGTCTAGCTTTACATAGAGGAGAGGGAAAAGAGATAATGACTTTTAAAGGGAAAAATTCAAAGGTGCTCTTTGTATCTGTTGGTTTCTTTCTTGAATAAATTATAGTGTCACCAGATGCTTACTCTTAACTTTGTATCACCAAACACAGTTTCCCAGGTCCCAAACCACAATGAGACTTATTTCCTCCAGTCTCCAGGTATAAACACAGGAACAGAATTCTTATGCATTATTCATTTTACTGATTACCATTTCTCCAAATGTCTCCACAGAGCTTGAGTCTTGTTCTCGGACAGAGAGATACAAGTGAAGTGGTTGACACCAAAGCCCTCATTAGAGCACAGATGACTAGTGTAAGCCTAGTATGGTCATTCTGACCTTGACAGTGGTCATATGGTCTAATTTGAACAAATGAACTGTAAGCATAAATGAGCTTAGTAAATCGCAGAGAGATTTCCTCATTCCAAAAAAAGAAAGGACAAGGAGAAAAAGGGGGAGGGGTGGGGGAGGGAAGAGGAGGAAGGAGGCACCAGAGGAGGAAGGAAGAAGGAAGAGAAAAAGCAAAAGAAGAAAGAAAGTAAAGCAATGGAAAAAAAAGATGAACATAATTTTGTTTAGAATTGAATCTGGAACACTTGCTTCCATGTTTCCTACTGGAATCAAAACTTAGGAAATTCTGACACATTACAGATATCAGAGCTAAGAATCACAAAACAAAACAAAAGTATGGCTCCACTCCACTATGACACTATTGAATCATAAAATCAAACATAATTGCCCAACCTTTAGACTTTGTTTATTGAGATGATAAACTACCTTAGTTTGTGTGTGTGTGTGTGTGTGTGTGTGTGTGTGTGTGTGTGTGTGTGTGGTGTATTTTTTAATTAAGATTTTATTTTTTAGAGCAGTTTAAATTTCACAGCAAAATTGAAGGGAAGTTATAGTTATTCTCCTTTCTTGTAATATCTGTCTGACTTGGGTATTAGAGTAATGCTGGCCTCATAGAATGAGTCTGGAAATATTCCTTCTGCTTCTGTCCTCTGACAGAGATAGTAGAGAACTGGTATAATTTCTTACTTAAAGGTTTGCTAGGATTCACCAGTGAATCCATTTGGGTTTTTGTGCTTTCCGTTTTGGAAGGTTATTAATTACTGAGTCAATGTCTTTAATAGATGTAAGCCTATTCAGATTGTCAATTCCTGTGTGAGTTTTGGCACATCATGTCTTTCGAGGCATTGGTCTATTTCATCTAGGTTGTCAAATATGTCTGCCTATAACTAGTAATAGTATTCCTTTATATTCTTTTTAATATCCAAAACATCTGTAGTGATCCCCTTTCTTTCATTTCTGATATAAGTAGGCTGGGTCCTTTCTTTTCCTCTTATATGCCTAGCTAGATGCTAATTGATTTCATTAATTTTGTCAAAGTACCAGCTTTTGATTTCATTGATTGTCTCTATTGATTTCCCATTATCAGTTTCATTAATTTCTGCTCCAATTCTTATTGTTTATTTTCTTTGGCTTACTTTGGAGTTAATGTGCCCTTTTCTTTGTAGTTTCCATAGATGGAAAGTTAGATTATAGAATTTATTTATTTATTTATTTATTTATTTTCAAATATATGCATTAAATGCTATAAATTTCCCTCTAATTACTGTTTTCCCTGCATTCCACAGATTTTGATAAATTGTGTTTTAATTTTAATGTATTTAAAGTATTTTAAATTTCTCTTGATATTTCTTCATTGACCCATGTCTTATTTAAAATTATGTTGTTTAATTTCTATGTATTTTGGGATTTTCCAGTTATATTTCTGTAATTATTTCTAGTATCATTGTGTTGTGGCCTGAGGACAGACATTGTATAGTTTCTATTACTTTAAATTTATTAAGGTGTGTTTTATGGCCCCAAATTTAATCTCTCTTGATGAATGTTTCATGTAAGCTTCAGATAAATGTGTATTCTGCTGTTGTTGGATGAAGTAGTCTCCAGATGTCTCCATTATATCCAGATAAGTGAGGGTATTAATGAATTTAACTGTTTCCTTACTGATTTTCAGCCTGCTGGATCCATCCATTTTTGGGTGAGGGGTGTTGAAGTTTCCAACATGATAGTGGATTCAGCCATTTCTCTTTGCAGGTTTATTTGTTTTTGTCTCATTGTGAGACACTCTGTTGTTAGGTGATACATGTTAAGAATTATTTCGTTGGAAAATTGACCCTTTAGTCATTATGTACTGCCCCTCACTATCCCTGATAACTTTCCTTGCTTTGGCAATGACTTTGTCTGAAATTAATACAGCTAATTCTGTTTTCCTTTGATTAAGGTTAGCATGATACATTTTCCTCCAAGTGTATTTTATTCTATATGTGTTTTTATATTTAAAGTGTGTTTCTTGTAAACATATTTTGGTCTTGTTTTTGATCTACTTTGACAATCTTTGTCTTTTAATTGGTGCATTTAGACTATTGACATTCAAAGTGATTATATACTTGGATTAATATTCACTACTTACTATGCTTGTTACTGTTTTCTACTTGTTCTTATTCTTAATTTCTATTTTTGCTTTCAACTTTTTTCCTACTTTTTGTGGCTTTAATTGAACATTTTATATTTATGTTGAGCATTTTCTCACCTTTCTCAGCACAATAGTTTTACTGTTATAATTTTTTACTTTGTTTAGTGGTTATCCTAGAGTTTGCAATATACATTTACAGCTAATCCAAGTCCACTTTTTTTTTCAATTTTTTTAATGTTTGTTTACTTCTGAGACAAAGCATAAGTCGGGGAGGGGCAGAGAGAGAGGGAGAGACAGAATCAGAAGCAGGTTCCAGGCTCTATGCTGTCAGCACAGAGCCCGACGCGGGGCTCCAACTCACAGACCGTGATATCATGACCTGAGCTGAAGTTGGTCGCTCAACCGACTGAGCCACCCAGGCGCCCCCAAGTCCACTTTTAAATAACACTATACCACTTCATGAATAATGTGAATGCCTGATAATAACAAGATGATCCGAGTTCCTCCCTCACATCCCTTGTAACATTGCTATCATTCATTTCTTTCATATATAAACATGCATAAATATATATGATATATATTATACATATTTGTTCATGCCAATATTCTGTATATTTCTTGAAGTATGCAACCATTTCTCTAATTATATGTATATTAACATCCACGGTAACATATTTTAGAAACACTCTAATACCTCTTGCTATTAGCTAAAACTAGATTCCGTGCAAAGAAAACTATAGTGTTTTGAGATAAATACCTTGTTTATTTTAAATTTGCTTAATTTTTATTAGAATCAGTCAAACTTACAATATGAAGGAAAATATAGTTTTATTTTCTCACTAATTTTGTTTTTCTTTAAATCTCATGTAATGAATATAGTCTGATATTGATGGGTTTATTAGTATTTTTATTGATGAAATCATTGAGAACTTCAGGTACCAAAGTTGAAATCAATGGTGAAACTTCTTTTAGAAGCAATTGCACTTGAAAGCTGTTAATGGAAATTGTATCGTCCTTTAGAATTAAATGTGTTAAAGATTTTACTTCTATTTCCAAGGCTTAGAAAGAACAGAGTTTGTACCATTAATGTGAAATTATGCCAAAATGTTTTAGCACCAGAGATAGACAAAGAGATTCAGAGTAATTGTGTTTTAAAATTTGATCACTAAATAAAAATTCAGTGAGGTCAATTTATAATTTACATAGATTTGAAATTTTCAGATACATATTTGTATTATCATTGAACATAAATCAATGAATAAAGAAAAGCTGCAAAAACAGTTAATGTGGATATTAAATTTGGGAAGGAATTAGACTTGTATCCTCACAGAAATACCCTTCTTTAAATGTAAAACAGAGCATAAAAAGGCCCATTTCTCAATGGCATCATCTTAATTCAAGGGATAGCTACAGCTCTCAGAGCTCTGCAACAGGCAAGAATGACCTTAAATGGATAGGATTTTTTTCCCCTGTTACTAGAGCTGAATGCATCTGAAATAGGGAATTCATGAAATTCACTTCACTATGGAAATCATCATATAAATGGGATAGTCAATGGAAATTTCAGCTTATATATAGCAACAAATTATGTCATTTACAATGGTGGTACAATTTTCATCATGTATATATTTTCTATCTTGATTTAAATGTATAAAAAAGATTTTAGAGGTTCTAATATTTTAACTACTTTTAAAAACCAGAGTCCATTGGAACACCATTTAAAATACGCAGTTAAAACAGAGTTTGAAATGGCTTAATACAACAGGCCTCCAAAAACACCAAAATACGATCTGTTCAAGTGGTAGCCCAGCATTTATCTGCTAAATTCAAGGAAAGGGAGTCCTGAGGAAAAGTCATTCTGTGTCAAATCCCACAACTTACATCACTTTCTTCTTTCCTGAACTCTCAAAACAGTGTTTGTTTTTATCATTTGCTTACTTAAGGAAGCACTAATCTTTGTTGGAACTATTTTATGTGTGACTGTCTTTTCAGTTAAATTGTAATCTCCTTGAGAAGCAACGCCCATAGCTCACCTTTCCTTTGCTCCATCCACAGAATCCAACCCACACATAGTTGGTCCTGCCTGCTCAAAGCACTTTGCAGAAAACTCGTTTGGTGCATCTATCAGCCACAGAACCTGCCTCCTAGCTGGTAGTTGCATTAAGGAATATTGAGATGCTGGCCCTTGGATAGTACCCACACTCAGCCCAGTCCCTGGTACACAAAAGAAATTTAGTATATAAGGACTATGAATTAATCTTGTTTCTGCATTCTTCCTCTGCCTGTCAGAGTAGAAAGTATCAGTGAAAAGAAACTTTCTATTCCACAAAACAGCTTTCTTACTGTTTAACTGCCAAGATAGTATTTACACTTAGCCTAATTCTTTTTGTCTTGTGACTTATACATATTCATACTTGTTTTATGCACTGAGCTTAAAAGGATAACTCTTATTTCTCCTGATGTTTAAGTAGCATTTTACCTCCCAAGGAGCCTCTGAGCTCTTATGCAGGATTTTGGGTTTACATGAAAATATTTTTAATGTTTCAAAAAAATACACTTATCATAATGATCATTTTTGATATAACATTTCAAGAGTGCATACAATACGTGGTTAACTATGTACAACTATATAAATAATTTAATAGTTAATCATGATAAACAAATCTACACATAGACTTTTCAACAAGACATTTTCACTAACTTTCAAAATTAATGTATGAGACTTGAGTACATACAGTTCAGATTCTCCAGTGAAATATTAGAAATAGAGGTAATGATACAGCTCAAATTTGAAAAATTCATTACGTGATTACTTCTTTCTCTCTTATAATGTATGAATACGGATCCAACAATACAAAATAACTTTTTTTCAGAATGCCATAAGACAAATAGATTTCTTATATAATTATTAAAAATATGCTTACCATGGTCTATTTCATATATAGACTTCTTTCATTTTAAAATATTTCAGGAAAGAATAAACCTTGTTTTGTTTTAAAATCTATATAACAGGGGCGCCTGGGTGGCTCAGTCGGTTAAGCGTCCGACTTCAGCTCAGGTCACGATCTCGCGGTCTGTGAATTCGAGCCCCGCGTCGGGCTCTGTGCTGACTGCTCAGCCTGGAGCCTGCTTCCGATTCTGTGTCTCCCTCTCTCTCTGCCCCTTCCCCGTTCATGCTCTGTCTCTCTCTGTCTCAAAAATAAATAAACGTTAAAAAAATAAAATAAATAAAATAAAATAAAATAAAATAAAATAAAATGAAATAAAATAAAATAAAATAAAAATAAAATCTATATAACTGATGAGTTGAGATTCCAGATGACTAAAGTGAAATAGAGCCAAAACTCTGAGATACACGATACAGGTTTTTATGCTGTGCTTAACCATCATTGTGTGTATATTTGAGATTTCTCAGTCTCTCTAAAAATCCTGGGGACTCAGAAGATGATAAAAATCCAGCCCAGAAGTCATTTCAAGTCATGAATTTGCTTTTTGTGGTTCACTTCCAGCTTAACTTCCCTTTATGTACAAAGAATTATACAGCAATTTGCCACAGAACTCCACAGGCATTCACCCATGAGAGGATTTGTTTAAGTAGTGGCATCAGTTTTGGCCACAGGAGAGCCAGGTATACATGCAATCAAATGAAGTACTTATGACTTCCCATGTAGTCAATTCTCTATGGTCCTTCACTGTGGTGAATTACCTGTTTGACTTGCTTAAGATTATGTTTTTGGTGAAACTAATGTTTTAAAACTTAACCTCAAAGAAAGATAGTGCCTACAATATATTGTTAACATAGTAATAATTCTTCAAAGAAAATCTACACATGAGACTTTACATTTTGATAAAATCAAAAGATACACTCACTACACATCGACCCTAGGAGAGTTTTCTTCTAACTCATCAAGTTTCATAATCCTGAGAAACATATAACAATAGTATGTATGTGGCATGTTTTACCGCAAAACTTTTGAATTTTTATTTAATGCTGAAATGGTCCCCATTGAGATGTTAAGATTCCCCTTTACAGTTGCACTGATACTGTAAAAACATACCCACACACTCATGGAACCTCAACTCAGCTGTGGTTCTGGCCTGGGTTTGGTGGGTAAAAATGGATATGTTAATATGTTTGTGACTCATACAATCTGAATGTTATTAATAAGGATGAATATATGCTATGAGATAAGTGTTGATTTGGCTATCGACATTTGTCATTGCTTACTTTCTATTCAGTTTGACTAACGTACCTTTCCTTGGGAATTCCAATGAGAAGGTAGTAGGAAATTAACTCCATTGCTCCCAAATTACTCTAAATTTATGAGAGTCATTAGCGCTCATGAACAATGCACTGACATCTTTAGTGATAACCTTATAATGGATGGAGGTCATGTCCAGGGTAGTTTTGTTGTAGCTTTGGGTACCATTCAATATTGTTAAGCATGCATTGATAATACCTTGGGGGAAAGCTCATAATACTTAATTATTTTGCAATATCTTTAATCATTTAAATCATAGAGATATCCTATGGCCATAAAGCTATTTTTGTGTGGTTTTAAATTTAGCAGTGATTGTTGCTGAGCTCTGGGAAGAGAACTCCTCTCCTTGTCTAATTCAGAACACTAACCAGAGTTAGGAAATAGTACTGTGGGACAAGTAAAAATAAGGAGGTTAAGAACAATTCAAGGAAGTCCAGAACTTACAGGTATGTTTGGTGTATTGTATAGTTCACTGTAAAGTGTGAAGTTCTTTACTGTGAATCACCTTAGAATCATCTAAGAAAAGAGAGTCAAGAGCAAGCCAAATTATTTAGTACTGAGCTACTGTGCAAACCCCTTTCCTAATGATTCTGCTTTAATTTGTTTTATATATTGGTTTCCACATGAGGTGTGGGTTGCTGTTTTGGAAAATAGAGTTCTGCTGCTAGTAATGTAAAAAAGCTGCAACTAACATTTCCTTCTCATTTAATTGTTCAGGAAAGAAATCATGTAAGATAATACACATGTAACCAGAGATGTCAGAGATGGGAAACAACTAGAGTCTCTTTGATTCTAGTGTTTTTGTTGTACCACCTTGTCTTTAATTAGAGAACACCCCTAGAGGTAAGAACAGAGCATAAATACAGTATTCATTAGTTTGACACATCTCAACTTCTGACCTTCTACCCATACCAATGTCATTTTATGGTGTGATTCAATTCACCTTGGAAACATCTTAATAAGCTCATTGTACCGATGATATTCTACAAAACCTATTTGTCTACACTCTGTCTATATGGACATAAGTGTGTAAGTGCTGAAATCTCTAGTTCCTCAGAACTTTGGGAGCACAACAAAGTGATAGGCTGACTGTCCATGGAGTGCGATTCCCAGGTCTATGACTATCACTTCTTGCTATGTGACCTTGGGCATATTACTTAGCCCCTTTTAGCTTCAATTTCTTTGTCTATAAAATGGTTATAAGGAATAGATGAGTTAATGTTTGAAAAGTACTTAGAATAATGCTTGACCCATAATAAATATTCACATCTGTAAAATAAGTAAAATTATCACCTTAACGAGATAATACAGCTCTTAGAAATGGAAGTACAAGTGCGCGCACGCACACACACACACACACACACAAAATACATGACTATCTAGCAGTCTTGTTTGGTGTTTCAGAGGATACCAAGTGAAGGTTCTTAATGGATCTAGCTGAGCTTTTGTGCATAACAATGAATTCCTCTGCCTCTATAGTCAATAATTGTCAAGAGTGTATCTTCTTTCTCAAGGAGGCATTGCACTACAGTTAGCCAGTTGTTGGCAATTCCTGCATGGAGCTCCTGTGAAGTAATCTATTTGGGGCCTTCCCAGAAGATTCATTAAGCTATATTGAACATGTCCGCTCGCCTCATGGGCAAGGCAAGGAATACCAAACACAAAACACCTGTGCTCTCAAGTTAGCACCAATTCTCTTTCTTTAGCCAATTCAAGGTTTCATTTATTATTTATAACATTCTGAATGTGTTGGGACCTAATTATTTCTGAAAGTTCCGCATCCCTCACTCCATGTCATGTCAGTTGCAGCTGGCTGGAATCTTATCTATTCTTAGATTCGAATTTGAAGTACAATATTCTCTGTGGATAGCCCTTGCCTCCTGAATGTGCTCCCCTCAGTAATCTATCAAAAGTGCAAATGTGAGAGAGTTTAGGTCATGATTTATGATGTTCTCAATCTTATCATAATTTGATTAATCTTAGTCATCTTTTTCTAAGACAGAAAACAATAGTGTATTTAATATCACTGAATATTATTAAGTTGCAAAAAGGTTGAGTTAATATACGGACACTAATCATTTATTTTTAAGCAAATGATATAATAGTGATCATTAATAATGAAAGCGGTGTTTAGATGTCAAGAAAAAGTGTATCTGCTCAGATATATATTCAGTCCATTAATAGGATTTTCTCAGAATCTACTATTGAAGACATTGTTTTTAAAAATATATTCAAAGGGCAATTCAAAACCAGAAACTTCCGTAAGCTCTTTAGGAATGCAGGCACTTGGCCCAGTGTAGACCCATTGATTCAGAATCTTTAGAGCTGAGGCCTAGAAATTAAAATTTTAACAAATACCATAGATGATTCCAATGTTTGAAAATCTCTGGTTCTCAAATATGAAAGTGCTCTATTTACAACTTCTTTAGTTCTTCAGCTATTTCAAGCAGATGCTGGCCAGGCAGGGTGTGACTGACAGACAGGACAGAACTGCTTCAATCTACATGTGTGTATTAATTTATCATCCCTACTACTCACCAGTTACACTGCTGGCCTCCTCGCTCAGATCTGTGAATACCATAGGGAGCAAAGGCGCAGATTTTGCTTAGGGTTTGACTCGAAACACCCAAACGGCTGTCAGAGGAACTGATAATGCAGGGACTTTTTCTTGGAAGCTAGCATAGCATACCCCAGAGAGTACTGCTGGCCCAGATTCAGTGTTAAAACTAAGAAGAACATCTCCTTATTTCCATCTCACTCCCTTACTTTAACTGGATGAATGAGTCACACCTATGGCTTGGTAAACTCTCCTGACCTGAACTACTGACCTTTTGTGGTTTCCACTGTTTGACTGAGAGGCAACTCTAACTCCAACTACTCTTCCTTTGTCTTCTCTGCTGGTATTATTTTATTTCCCAATCCTCTCCATGTAGCTATTTCTTCAAGTGTTGTTCTCAACTCCCTTCTCCCTCTGTACTCCCTGTCAGGGACCATCAATCTCTTTCTATAGGTTTAACCAACAACTCCGTGTTGGTGATGCTCAAATGTTTATCTTTAGCTCCAATCATTTTAGAAAACCGAGACCCACTTTTCACTGCTATCAACATTTTCACTTCCACATCCCATTGTAACCTTACATTCTGCAAATCTGCCATGGAACGCATTCCCTTAAAAAAGAAAGAAAAATCTGGTTATAAATCTGGCCTTTTCCATCAAGGGAATCTCTCCATCCTCCTGTTTCTGTGGTTTAGAAGTATTAATCAACTTTGACTTCTTTAGTCCTGAGTTAATCACTGAATTGATTTACTACTATTTATAACAATTCTTCATAGAAATCTAAGGAATCCTGGGACCTTCTGAACACAGCAAGTATTTAACTCTAAAGGAGATAATACATTATAGTAATTACAAGTGGTACTTTGAAACAAGAGAAACTGGTTTGAACATTGCAACGCTTTATGCTGCAGAAACACTGGTATATTACTTAACCCTTCTAAACTTCGATTTTTCTTACCAATATGAATTTATTGATATTGTCACCAGATAGTGTGGGAGCCTTGGAAGTCACATCACTGTACTAGAATCTTGGTATACTATGTTGGACAACATCTCTTCACTCATGGGGAATATGGATGAAGGCTTTATTTGTGATGAAAAAGAAGTGATAGATTTAAGATACTTGGCACAAAGTAAATGCTTGAAAATATTGTTTCCCCTAATGTGTGTTTTCTGGCCCTTGGCTAACATCTCAGATTTCAGCGGGCACTGCAGGTATTTCTTTGTTCTTTCCTTATTAAAGCTGCCATATATAACTCACTTCACCTCTTTGACTTCCCTCCATCAAGATGGACTGTGAAGTGGGATATAGTTGCCCCATGTTCTCTGATTCTTGCTTTACTCAGGGAAGATTTGTCAATGCCTTTTATTTTATTTTTCCTGGAGAACCATTAAACAATCTTATTTAGTGGAGTGGTATGGTCAAACGTACAAGATAGATTTTTGTGAATTTTTTTCCCCAGTATGAGTAGTGGGGGAAGAAGGTAAAAAAATGACCAGTAGGTTTCCTTCTTGATTGACTGGTTGGTTTAATGGATGTGCCACCAACTGAGACTAATATAAGAGGAAGAGGAGGGAAAGGGAAATAACTATACATTTATTTGGGAATACTAACTTTGAGGTTGTTGAATTTTTGGGTGAAGAGTTTAGTGGAAATTCAGATAAACTAATATGAAGCTTGGAAGAGAGGCCTGGGGTGGAAATAAAGCTTTGGGATATACCAACTTGAAGTCGGTAGTCAAAACTATTTTAGTAGTTTAGTTCATTTTTTTTAAATACTATAAATTATGCACTAACAGTGTACTAGACATTGTGCTTGGAGCAAAGGATTAAAGATTGAGTAAAACTCATATTACCCGTACCCCAAGGGAGCTAATACTCCGTCAAAGACCAAAAAATCAAGTAAATAAATACAAATTGGAGAAATGTAATAAGTTGTGTGCATTGTGATAAAAAGAAATGCTTGATTCCCTTTAAATTGGATGAACAGATAGAAATCCAGTGTACTTGAGTGGGAATAGGAAGGGACAGAGAAATTTGGATTTCAGGCAAAAACAATGAAAATCATGAAAATTTTCATGATTCACAAAACATGAGATAGGGGTATTACATTAAAAAAAATTGAGCCAGAAAATTTAAAGTGATTAATAGCCAAGTACTACTACTAGGACTTCTGATCTTTATTTCAGTGATTTTAATCCAGGGTATGGATTATCTCCACTTCTCTGAAAAATGTCCTGATTCCTGTGCATTTCAATGTTTTATGTCTATCTTTCCATACCAATAAAGGCTTCCTACACCAGAGTATTTGTGCTGAAATTTTCCAACACAATGATCAGTTGCCAAGGGGTGTTCTTTCTGAACTCAGGTCCTGTGTAACGGGGTGTCAGCAAAGATAAAGCTTGAACTTCAGCAGCGAAGTCAGAGCCCTTCAGCAGAAAATATTTCAGAATATGATTTTCAAAACTCACAATCATGAGTATTAATGTCCCAAAGGTGGGCAATGTAATTAATGATATGGACATTGATGAATCTTGACCATTAGCTGGGGCACATTAGTTCAGGGTGCAGTAAACTGAGGTACAAAATTATTTTCAACTTAAGTCAAAATCATTCATTGCGATAGAAACTAGCATAATAATGTCTTCAGGGGCGCCTGGGTGGTTCAGTTGGTTAAGCATCCGACTTCGGCTCAGGTCATGATCTCGCGGTTCGTGAGTTCAAGCCCTGCGTGGGGCTCTGTGCTGACAGCTCAGAGCCTGGAGCCTGTTTCAGATTCCGTGTCTCCCTCTCTCTCTGACCCTCCCCCATTCATGCTCTGTCTCTCTCTGTCTGAAAAATAAATAAAAACGTTAAAAAAAATTAAAAAAAAATAATGTCTTCAAAGAACTGTACACATGTAAATAATAATAACTGTAGCAAATACAAATGATATGTTAGGGGCGCACGGGTGGCTCAATCAGTTAAGTGTCTAACTTTGGCTCAGGTCGTGCTCTTGCAGTTTGTGGGTTCGAGCCCCACGTCAGGCTCTATGCTGACTGCTCAGAGCCCGGAGCCTACTTTGGATTCTGTGTCTCCTTCTCTGTCTGCCCCTCCCCCCACCTCGTGTTCACTTTCTCTCTGTCTGTCTCTCTCAAAAAATAATTAAACATGGGGCGCCTGGGTGGCTCAGTCGGTTGAGAGTCCGACTTCGGCTCAGGTCATGATCTCGCAGTTCGTGAGTTCGAGCCCCACATCGGGCTCTGTGCTGACCGCTTGCTCAGAGCCTGGAAACTGCTTCAGATTCTGTGTCTCCTCCTCTCTCTGCCCCTTCCCCACTCATGCTCTGTTTCTCTCTGTCTCTCAAAAATAAATAAAGGTTAAAAAAATTAAAAAAAAAAATAATTAAACATTAAAAAATAAACAAATGACATGTTTAATGGGCTCTGTCACTTTTGGACATGTTTATATGAATCTCTCTCAAATACGTACTATTGTCATCACCATTAAAAAAAAAAAACAACTGAGACACAGTGAGCAGGAAATATGCTAAAAGTTCACATAGGTTAAAAGCAGTAAGTCTAGGGTTTGAACCACAGTTGCCCAGGTTCTCTGTTTTTGTGTAGAATAATACTGTTGAAGTGTAACACTATAAATTGTGTTAGTCTTTATATTTTAATTATTGTCATCTATTAAAGTTCAAAACTGCCAGATTTAAATAACTAGAGCTTAAACTTTTTTTTACTTTAACCATCAAAAAATTGTTTTATATTTGTGTACAAAGATTTATAAGATGAAAAGGTGAGGTAGGCTGAGAACATAGGACAATATTTTTTATCTTCAAATACAGTTACAACCGCTGTTCAGTTTTAAGTACTAAATAATCCCTTATCTTAAAAAACGACTCTCAGTGTTCAAGGACACAAAATTATTATGTCCATATTGTCTACAATTTTAGATTGATTTCCTGTCATTATATTGTTGGCTTAGTTTATAATCGGTTGCATGAGTTAGTAAGTATGACAGCTGCTTGATTTGGTGTAGGGGAAAAATAGCATTCTGATAAAACTATACCAGTTAGAAAAAAATCAAATAGTAAACTTTTCACATCAAAAGGATATAAGGAGCCCAAAGTACTTTAATGTCTTAAAGAGACACATTACTCATGCATTAGAAACACCTTTAGTTAAAACTTTATTTAAATAACTACAACAGATGTGTCAAAAAGCTGTAGTAAGAGCCCAGAGGGAAAATATTCCATTTGCTGCCTTGTTACTAAATTTGTGTGAATTTTCTAGAATGTTAGATAATATACTTAAGCATTGGTTTGTATACATATTTTAAACATGTTTCATTGTATTAATATTCTAAGTTGAAATTTTTTTATGGTATCTGAAAGGAGAAAAGGAACTTTGTTAATAACTTATTTTTTATTTAACTTCAGTTATTTTTATCAATTCTACTTCATTAGAGAAAATAATTGCTAACATTTACTGAGTGTTTCCCCAAGGTCATTGCTATACATGTTTGAAATCATATAACATTCACAACAACCTTATGAAACAGGTGTTTTTATTAAGTCATTATATAATGAGGAAACTAAGAAACAGAGAGCCTGGGGAACTTTCCCAAATTTGTGCATTTTATAAGTGGATGAGTTGAATCTAGAATCTGAATCTAGTTTACTTGTTTCCTGAGCCAGATATTTTAACAAATACATTAAACAAAAAAATAAATATGTCCCCATCCATCCTCAGGGGCTGGTGCAAACTTGTTTTAGGGAGGCATATTTAAGTTTTACAAGGAAAATCCAGTTTTAAAGAATAAGCACATATTTGTATATAGCAGTGTTTTTATTCTAGAATATGTACCATCGATAAAGTATTTTTTTCTACTTTGAAGACTTCTACTTAATTCCAATAAGTGAAAAGTGCTTCAAGGTTGATATATTTTTCTTCAACTCTTACCTGTCCAGAGGCTAATATTTTTTTTTAATTTTTTTTTAACATTTATTTTTGAGACAGAGACAGAGCATGAACGGGGGAGGGTCAGAGAGAGAGGGAGACACAGAATCCGAAACAGGCTCCAGGCTCTGAGCTGTCAGCACAGAGCCCGACACGGGGCTCGAACCCACGGACTGCGAGATCATGACCTGAGCCGAAGTCGGATGCTCAACCGACTGAGCCACCCAGGCGCCCCAAGAGGCTAATATTTTTAATGTTTATTTATTTTTGAGAGAGAGAGAGAGACAGAGACCGAGACAGAGAGTGGAGGGGTAGGGGCAGAGAGAGAAGGAGACACAGAATCAGAAGGAGGCTCCAGGCTCTGAGCTGTCAGCACAGAGCCCGACACAGGGCTTGGACTCACAGACTGCGAGATCATGACCTGAGCCGAAGTCGGGCGCTCAACTGACTGAGCCACCCAGGTGCCCCAGAGGCTAATTTTTTAAATAAAGGCCAGTACACCCCAATCTGTTTGTCAGAGTTAACCCTGGGGAGTAGGACTGTATTGGGTGACAAAAGTGAAGGAGAACTTCACATGATAATGTTTATATTTTGTACCATTTACTTTTTTGTACTTACTGTTTTGACTTCTGTAGTTAGAAGAACTCTCTTCCAGACACAGCCTGTGGAGAGTGCCACAGATGGAAATTTTATTTCACAGATGAGAAAACGGATGCTAAGAGAGGGTTGGTAAAATGACCAGGACCATCTAACCCCAAAGTCCATGCTGTTCCCATTAAACTTGAAGTATTAAAACCAAAAAAGTAAGCAAGCAACGTAGGCTTAGAAATTCAGCCTTGGGTTCCATTAGTTGAATAACTTGTGTTAGAACCTGTGATTCCACCATGATTCCTGGCATAAGTTTTTAAATGTTTTTTGAAAATGTTTATTTTTGAGAGAGACAGAATGAGAGTGGGTTAGGGGCAGAGAGAGAGACAGACACAGAATCCTAAGCAGGCTCCAGGCTCCAAGCTGTCAGCACAGAGCCGATGTGGGGATCGAACTCATGAGCTGTGAGATCATGACCTGAGCTGAAGACTGAGGCTCAACCCACTGAGCCACCCAGGCACCGCCTGGCATAATTTTTGAAAGGGAGGAACTCTACTACATTTACCTCCATCCTAACACAATATATCACCTACAACTAGAATTCAGTAGTTACTGAAGTTGAATGAATTTTAACAGAGTATTTTTATTTATCTTCAAGGTTACAGTTCTTTGTGGACGTGTATTTGGGGATCTCTTGGCTCCATATCATGGTCCCAGGTCAGGAATCAGAGTTTTCCTTAAAACAGAAAGAGAGGGGCGCGTGGGTGGCTCAGTCGGTTAAGCAGTTTGGCGTCTGACCCTTGGTTTCAGCTCAGGTCATAATCTCATGGTTCGTGGGTTCGAGCCCTGCATCGGGCTCTGTGCAGTCAGTGCGGAGCCTGCTTGGGATTCTCTCTTTCTCTCCCTCTCTCTAGCCCTGCCCTGCTTGCTCTCTCTCTCTCTCTCTCTCTCTCTCTCTCTCTCTCTCGTTCTCTCAAAATAAATAAGTAAACTTAAAAAAAAGAAAAAAAGAAATAGAACAATCAATACATGTTTTTCAAAACTCAAACAAGGAATTTTAATAAACATTCAGGCAACCATTTTTGAAATTGGTGGGAATGAGCAGTGGTCCTTCTATTCTTCTATGGCACCTGGAATTCTTCATAGGAACTTCCAAAGAAGCCAAATGGCTCAGAGCATTATTTTGTCTGCTTATTTTTCCTCTTCCCATATCTCCTTTAGCTCTCCGTTTATCTCTATTGCTTATCTATAAGGCTCAATTTGAGAATACAAATTTTAATAAAGGAATGAGGATTACCACAAGGCATAAAATAATCTAGTTCCCTTTCCCTGTATTCATAATCTGAGCATTGACAGTAACTGAATGTATTTCAAGCTTAAGGCATATGGCATATTAATTCTCTCAGTGTGACTGAACATCAGAACAATGTTTCATTCTTAAATAATTGCATATGAAAGAAAATAAAATGTTATTCAAACAAACAGGAAAATTCACAATCTGTTAATAATGATCTTCAAGAAATACTTCAGCAGCCATGACAATTCCCACCCTAAAACTAACTTTAAAACCTAGTAGTTCCAGACATTGTGTAAGAAAATTTAAATTATATCATTTTTAAAACTGCCTAAGCATCCTACTTTTCCTATAATTATCTTCCTCTTTCAATATCCATTATCTTTGTAAGCCTAGGGTTATTCTTAAAGAATCAAGCCTATGGCCATAAAAATAGAAATGCATTTTTAGTAACTGTTACCATTATGCTAAAAATACATTTGGATCTATAAGATTTCATAATTTCAGGACTCTTTCCCAATACCAAATACCTTGAATTTCTTACAATTGAACGATGGAATGGTTTTGCATTGCTTTTCTAATTAAAGTGCAGAAAGTTAATAGCTTTGGACATCTCTGTAAAATGAGTAAATGTGTACCCCTGTCTTGACATTTCCTCCAGCATTGATTTGAAAACACTAAATGTATTTTATTTTGTGGAACCAGAGCATAAAAATCCACCTAGTAATTGTTTTCCATTGATATTCCCTCAGTGAGTTGGCATTTATAGGATATGAATTGGCATTTATAATTCAGAGCCAGTCAAATTATAGAATTTGTAAACTGAAGCTCTTTATTTTTTATTAGGATAACCTCACAAAGTGATTGGATGGCTTTGTACAGCCTATTCACTTATCTCTTGTTTCCAAAATTGATTAAAGAAATAACAACTTTGCCTATAGAACAGAAAAAAAAATATCACTTAAATGAGCAATTCATTTAGAACACATTTCTTGGAAAACTTATTTTGATTCTTTAGGACCAGGGCAGCACTAAGAAATCAACTTTACACGAAATATTTCAACAGAAGACAGTTTTAACACAAGGGTTCAGGTCTGGTCAGCAGGAGGGCCCCCCAGATTTGTGGTGAACTTAGGAACTTTTGACTTCACCATAGGTGTGGAAAACATGAATAATGCCCTTACTATTGATTATATGACAGGAGGAAAAAAGTCAGAGTAGTGCATCTGTGGGAATGAGATGAAGCTATGGCATAGGTCAAGCTGTGGATAAATGCAATATCAGTTCAACAGTAATATGCTCTCCTTTCCCCAGATTTAGAGTACAGATCAATTCTGAGGGATCCTGAAGCCAGGGAAGTGTGTATTGTATCTGTGTCTCATCACTTGCTCTAAATTGTAATTGATACATAGACAAAGCCAACCTGAAAGGAACCTGATGATCATTTATCCTTAATGAGAAGAGAAGTTGTAAAAGGGCAGGACAGAATAGTATAGGGAAGTTGGTAAAGGATAATTACCATAAATTTTACTCTGATGTTATGGTTGTTGATGGTGGGCAATGGTTGGGATCATCTCTTTTTTTCTTTTTCCTTCTTTGAGAGTCAAATAGGAAGGGCTCCAAAAGATGGGACTAGAATAATTACTCTGTTTAATTAGTAAATATAAAATGTATATAATACAGGATTCCAGCATGAGAATTGATGGGCTCTCTCCCAGAAAGTTTTATTTTCTCCATTGACTATGATATTTCCATATAGTTAGTAACTCTCAATCTTAGTCTTCAACCTTGACACTTTATTTTGAACATAGACTCTTAACATATTCAAAGAAAATGCATAACTTTGCATCTCCTCTTTCTCTTGTCCTTCTGTCTCCAATATTGGCATCGCCATCTCTTTGTTTGTCTAAGCTAGGACAAAATCAATTGTTCGTCACTTTGTGATGTTATACTCCCCTCATCCTCCACAATGGTGGGAACAAAGGCCTATTTATGATAAGTCTCTAACTTCTCCTCCTTTTCTTCCTGATTGCTATTGCTACGTTCTGTGTGTTCACTGTCTCTGTCATGGAGCATTGCATTTATCTCCAAACCATGTGAGAAATAAGAGCCAACAAGAAGGATGATGAGACGGTCTCTCATAAAGATAATTATTTTTGTCTCATTCAGGTATAATTAGCATGCAATATTATATTAGTTTCAGGTGTACAATATGATTCAACAATTCTATACATTTCTCAGTTCTCAAGTTAAGTGTACTTTTAATCCCCTTTATCTATTTCCCCCACCCCCACCCCCATCTCCCATTCCTTTGGGAACCACCGGTTTCTTCTCTGTATTTTAGAGTCTGGTTTTTTGTTTCTTACTTTTTTTTCTTTGTTCATCTGTTTTGTTTCTTAAATTATACATGTTCAATGAAATCATATGGTCTAGTCTTTCTCTGACTGACTTATTTCACTTAGCATTTTACCCTCCAGGTCCATCCATGGTGTTGCAAATGGCAAGATTTCATTCTTTTTTATGGCTGAGTAACATTCCATTGTGTGTGTGTGTGTGTGTGTGTGTGTGTGTGTCTGTGTCTGTGATACACACACACACACACACACACACACCAACCTTCTTTATCCATTCGTCTATCGATGGACATTTGTGTTGCTTCCATATATTGGCTGTTGTAAACAAAGCTGCAGTAAACATGGGGTTCATATAACTTCAAAATTAGTATTTTCATTTGCTTTGAGTAAATACCCAGTAGTGGAATTACTGGATCATACGGTAATTCCATTTTTTAACTTTTTCTTTAGAATAATAACTCTGTTCAGGGTGGAAAGGAGACCTGAGGCAAGGAAATGAATTAATAACTAGTTTAACCTGTCACAGAATCCCCTTTACAACTTGAAATTCTATTAAGTCTGTCAATGGAAGTGGTTTGTTGTTGATGTTGGTTGTTGTTGTTGTTGTTCTCTTTAATTTGATGTTACTCAGAGTGATTTTAGGTTTTGTGACTTCAGCTTGAGTATTTTTAAAATAGAGGATATTTCAGATTTTTATCACTGTTTACACCAAGCTCTTTTGGGGGACATACAGCTATCTTTCTTGGCATCAATGGGCAGAGGGCTGATCATGACATCCCTTAGCCTATAATAAAATAATAACAGTGATTATAGGAGTAAAATACTTCTGTTAAATACTTGGTCTCTGTGTATCAGACACTCTGCTAAGGTGCTTTACACCATCAAAATCAGTCCTCACAGTAACTCTATGAGGTGTGTAGTATTAGTCTCATTTTACAGATAAATCGATTTTCAGAGAAAAGAATTAGATTATCCAAGGTCTCACAATTGGTAAATTTTAGAGATCCAGGTTTGAATGTGGGCTGATTCCAAAGGTACCTTCTATAGTAGACAAACACTATGGAGTCATATGCCTGAGTTTTAGTTCATTTTGATCTATAGGACTGAAGCTAATTTATTAGGCTCTTTGTGCATTGGTTTTCTCATCTGTGACATGAGGTTAATAATGTGTGTCTTACAGGTTTGGCATGAAGTTTAAATTAGTTAACATGTGTTTTGCATCAAGAATAAGGCCTAGCACATAGCGAAAGGTATATACACAATAAGTTTTATCATTTTATTGTCTCCCCTCCCATCCTATATTTGTAAGAAGGACATGGGATAGATTTGGATACATTTAGCTTTTAGGACCTCTGTTTACTATTTGCCTGAATCAGGGGAGCAGGCATAGTAATGGAGTAAAGGAATTTCTGGTTCTCCAAGTGCACATAGGAAGAACAGGGGTTTTGACTTCTTGAGATCAAATGTTTAGCATGTAACCACATGTTTTAAAACAAAATTATATCCAAAACCACAGCAAAGAAAAATTGACAGATTTATTTATTAGAGTTCCCACTAGTATAATAGATTGTATGCTCACTGAAGCACAACCTCCATATTGTTTCCAGTTTGGTCATGTAAATGTTTTTACTTTCTGTAAAAGTTAAAATTTTCTTAGTTTTTTTATAAAAAGGAAACACACAACATGTACTATTATTTCTTTATCAGATTATAATATAGATACATCTTTAAAAAATAATTTAACATCTTAAAGGAGGTAAAACTGATCCTAATTAATGAATTTTTTCATATTTTTTCCTATAGTCTTTAGCTGTGACAGAGAACACCCAATAAAATAGTGAAAGCCAATCAAATTATCTCTGGTCATTTAATTTTTTTGAAGTAGTTAATACATCCATAAGCTTTAGTATACAAAAGTATTTCATTTATAGGATTATATTATTTTAAATGGATGTTAAAAACCCTTGACAGTGAAAAGAATGTCATCCTGGGATCCAGGAGACCTGAGCTTTCTTCCTCTATTATTTGGTCATGAATGTCACTTAGTCTCTCCAAACCTCATTTTCCTCATTAGGAAATGGACACACCACCTGGATAGCCTTTCCTTGGGTTTACTAACTAATTCTTCAAATTTAGATCAAGTATCAGTTTTCTAATTTGAATACTATTGTTAAACTCCTAATTTCATCTGAGGTATTTACATCAGTTCAGTTTCATTGTGTAATTATTTATTTCCAAATCGACTAATTGACTGTCGGCTCCATATGAAGGTAAGAACTATGTCCCTCTACTATAGCATTATTGCACATAGTAGGCTCTCGACAAATATAAGGGTTATAATCAAGGGTAGTAAACCTAGATACCTTTAGTCTATAGGTTTACTTTAGTATACTTTAGTCTGTACCTAAGATGGAGGACAGCTTAGAAATTAGGAACTAAGCAAACTGGGGACTATCTGTCCCATGTAAAGTTAATGAAATTTTAAAAACACTACTCATGCCAAGCAACACCCTTGTAGGGCCAAGATTTTCTGACTTCCGAGAGTAGGTCATTCAAGCACCCAAGTGCCAATAAAAGAAAAGAAAACAAAACAAAATGAGAGCTGATGAGATGTGTTCTATCAGACAAATTAGTAAAATTTTTCTGTAATGTTTCTTATTGCTCTCTGATGAATAATCAGCTCTTTTTTCAGTAATCTCAATTGCTCTGCCATGGAACCATTTTTTATGAACTTGACCTTATACTGCTATCTCAAAGTAGTCTTATATCCCCATCAGTAACTGTATGTAAAGGATCCCTAAGTTAAATAAGTTTAATAAAATATCCTGACTTTTAATTGGCCATGGGATCTCTTTTAATGATGAACTCTTATGTATTTGAACATACAGCTATGTTTACAACTTGTTTTGCATGGGACTTTTAAAATGTCCATCTTCTTTCAAAGTGAGATGCAGCTGGATGGTAAAAATTGTGCTTCTTGAAGAGATGGAATTGTGCTTTTTGTTTCTTTAGTTTCTTATTATACACACATGGACTCACTGTGTATTTCTAATTTATTGTATATATACAATAAATACTATTGACTAAAATTGCGATACTTTTAACCTTACTCTCAAATGCCCTTCAATAAGAAAATTTAAATAACATGAAATGTAAATTAAAGCTATGAACAGAAAACTAAAACTGGGAAATATTTATCAAGAGAAAAACAGCTAGACAAAAAGAAATCAGTCATTCAGTGCCCTTGACTGTGAAACCCTTCATTTCTCATTACAAGAGTGGAGATAGTATATAAAAGTATAAGTTTGAGCCTGTACATATTCTTCTTCAAGCTAAAAATATTCTTTAAGTACATTAGATTCCTTAGATAAAACATTTGTTTCTGCCTTGCATAATTAAAGTGCTTATGGAAATAGAAATGCACTAACCCAGAATAAATGGTTTAATTTTTTTACAACCTTGATCCAATCATGGAGAACTCAATGCATCATTAGCATCTTTTCCCATGTCTATTCAAAAAAGTGTAGGCTCACTAGCAATGTTGTCACTGAAAGAAAGCAAAAGAGTATAGTACATAGCTTCATCTTATGCTGAATTTAGGGTTTTTTCCCCTGTAATTTATGTTAACATAAACATAATTGTCATTAATAAAAATATTTCCACTTGCAAAAAATGATGTAGAGAAATCTACAGATCATCATCCAAAATAAAGAATGTGTTTTTTTTGTGAGAGAAATCCTTAAAGATTAGAATTAAAACATGTAATATCTACATAAGACACAAATACCTAGTTTCAAAATGTATGTTAAAAACTCTGATGTCAGGGGCGCTTGCGTGGCTCAGTCAGTTAAGCATCTGACTCTTGATTTCAGGTCAGGTCATGATTTCACAGTTTGTGTGTTCAAGCCCCATGCCAGGCTCCATGCTGGCAGTGAGGAACATGCATGAGATTCTCTCTCTTGGTCTCTCTCTCTCTGTCCTTTCCCTGCTCACTCTTTGTATTTCTCAAAATAAATAAACTTAAAAAAAAACTTCCTGAGGTAAAATAACTTTGTAAGATATTTATTATATTACTTTTAATTCTAAAATATAACTCTCAGGCATAACAGAACTTTCAAGATTTACCTGAATATTTGAGAAATACTTTTTTCTAAAAACAGAAATAGAGTTTTATCTAAATATAGATTTATTATATAAATACATTGAGAAGAAAATAATGTCACAAATGAAGAATTCTTAGTCTCTGTCTTACACATCCAATGGCAAATATTTATATTATAAACCATAATTTTTTCAGGAGTAGATTTCTAGCTAATATTTTCTTGGATGTTGATCTTAACCTAATGAATAATTAAATGCTAAGCAAATGCATTTGAAAAAGAACTTTTTAAAATGAGTTTTTAAAAATAATTCTGAATTTAAACTTCTCTAAAAACTGGTCTAATAAAAAGCATTCCATACAAAATTTATTTCTAATTATGTTAAATGCATATCTTTAATTACTCAGCGATTTTTGATAGCAGCTATGCATTCATTTTTTATTTTTTAATATAATTTATTGTCAAATTGGTTTCCATATGACACCCAGTGCTCATCCCAACAAGTGCCCTCCTTATTGCCCATCACCCACTTTCCCCTCTCTCCCACCCCCCATACACCCTCAGTTTGTTCTCAGCATCCAAGAGTCTCTTATGGTTTGCCTCCCTCCTTCTTTTTACCTTTTTTTCCCCCTTCCCCCCCTCCATGGTCTTCTGTTAAGTTTCTCAACATCCACATATGAGTGAAAATATATGATATCTGTCTTTCTCTGACTTATTTCACTTAGCATAAAATGCTCCAGTTCCATCCACGTTGCTGCAAATGGCCAGATTTCATTCTTTCTCATTGCCAAGTAGTATTCCATTGTATATATAAACCACATCTTCTTTATCCATTCATCAGTTGATGGACATTTAGGCTCTTTCCATAATTTGGCTATTGTTGAAAGTGCTACTATAAACATTGGGGTACATGTGCCCCTATGCATCAGCACTCCTGTATCCCTTGGGTAAATTCCAAGTAGTGCTATTGCTGGGTCATAGGGTACATCTATTTTTAATTGTTTGAGGAACCTCCACACTGTTTTCCAGAGTGGCTGCACCAGTTTGCATTCCCACCAACAGTGCAAGAGGGTTCCCGTTTCTCCACATCCTCTCCAGCATATACAGTGTCCTGATTTGTTCATTTTAGCCACTCTGATTGGCAGGAGGTGGTATCTCAGTGTGGTTTTGATTTGTATTTCCCTGATGAGGAGTGACGCTGAGCATCTTTTCATGTGCCTGTTGGTCATGTGATGTCTTCTTTAGAGAAATGTCTACTCATGTCTTCTGCCCATTTCTTCATTGGAATATTTGTTTTTCGGGAGCAGAGTTTGCTGAGTTCTTTATAAATATTGGATACTAGCCCTTTGTCCGCTATGTCATTTGCAAATATCTTTTCCCATTCCATCGGTTGTCTTTTAAATTTGTTGATTGTTTCCTTTGCAGTGCAGAGGCTTTTTATCTGGGTGAGGTCCCAATAGTTCCTTTTTGCTTTTAATTCCCTTGCCTTTGGAGATGTGTCGAGTAAGAAATTGCTGTGGCTGAGGTAAGAGAGGTTTTTCCCTGCTTTATCCTCTAGGGTTTTGGTGGTTTCCTGTCTCACATTCAGGTCCTGTATCCATTTTGAGTTTATTTTTGTGTTTGGTGTAAGAAAGTGGTCTAGTTTTATTCTTCTGCATGTTGTTGTCCAGTTCTCCCAGCGCCGTTTGTTAAAGAGACTGTCTTTTTTTCCATTTGCTATACTTTCCTGCTTTGTCAAAGATTAGTTGGCCATACTTTTGTGGGTCCAATTCTGGGCTCTCTATTCTATTCCATTGGTTTATGTGTGTGGTTTTGTGCCAATACCATACAGTTTTGATGACTACAGCTTTGTAGTAGAGGCTAAAGTGTGGGATTGTGATGCCTCCCGCTTTGGTTTTCTTCTTCAATAGTACTTTGGCTATTCGGGGTCTTTTGTGGATCCATACAAGTTTTACGATTGTTTGTTCTAGCTTTGAGAAGAATGCTGGTGCAATTTTGATTGGGATCGCATTGAATGGGTAGATTGCTTTGGGTAGTATTGACATTTTAACAATATGTATTCTTCCAATCCATGAGCACAGAATGTTATTCCATTTCTTTGTCTTCTTCAGTTTCCTTCATAAGCTTTCTATAGTTTTCAGCATGCATATCTTTAAAGAGTTCCTAGAATATATCCTATAATTAGATGATGACAGTGAAGAAGACAAAGATGAAGATAGAGACAGAGGAAAAGTGGTGATGATAATACGTTTGATAAACACCAGAGAAGATGAAGGAAATAATAGAGAAGAACATGGAGGAAATAAGAGTAGGGAAGAAAGTGGATCTATTAAAAGAAGGAAGGCTTCATTATTATGAAGTGAAACATTATTAGGAAAAACAGATGCCTCCTAATCTTTCATTTATTTACTGTTGGGCCTTAGTCACTTATCCACCCTACCATTTTCTTTACTGAGCAATGAGAATAATATTACCAATTATCTCTTAAAAATATTTGTTTGTCTAGCTATTATCCCTCTATGCATGTTCCTTTCTAGTGTTGTGTTTCTCAGGGAAGAAATTATCTAAAATCACTCACTGTGTCATTCTTGAATAAAATCTAACAATAAATCTTATTCACAACTTGGTAGCATAACCTTGACTAGTGAGCCTGTAACTAGGGAAGCAGAAAAGTTTCTCTCTGGGATCACAGTTCCTCAATCTGCATGCCTTTCTGCCCTGAACTGTTCCCCATGGAGCCAGTATGTAAGATCTCCCAGGCAATGCTATAGGTTAGTTTTGTTTGTCCCCATTGAAAACCATGCTTTCATTTCAGTTGACTGTAATGAAATAATCCCAAGATAACTCCATTGAGAGGTAATTAATTATCAATATTAATCTGTGACTCTTCTAGATGATTCTCTGTTTTAAAAGAGAATTTGTTTTAACCATCTTAATTTTTTTTAATGAGAATTTGAATTGTAGGCATTGTATAAGATACATACTTACAGATGGGAGTCCTTCTGGAAATTTACAAATCATGAACATATCTCAGCTAATCTACCGACAACTTCAGGCATATTGGGCCAAACATCACTTCCACTTTTAATGACAAAATCAAATTGCTTTCTCCTCCTACTTGCTCGCTGTTTCTCACCACTAGAACGAGAACATTCATTCTGTCTTCAAATTATTTCTCATATCAAGTTTTATTATTGCATGTTTATTTTTTAGTTCTACCCGATTTCTGCTGCTTCTCAGAGGAGACCATGTCTGTTTGCCCAGTATTCTAATAGAATAGCTGAAGGTAATAGGCATTCAACAAATGCCTCTTAAAATTGACAGTGCCTAATTATATCTCAGTGATGAGGGAATTATAGAGCTATCACAATTTCATAGACAATATCCTTCCTTTGGTCAATAAAATGATGTTTTGATATGGGCAAAAGAAATAGCAGTTTGAGGGTTTGCAGAGAATGAAAGATACAAAGTTTAAGTCAGCTATACTGACATCCTACGAAGTTAACAGAACATCTAAAAGTGAATAAATAACCACTATAAACAGAAAATTCAAACATGCAGGTTGATTCTCAACCATTCAGTGACTAAATTAACATCCTCTGCCTTGATGCAAACAAAAATTAGTCTTTGGAAACTCTGGAGATAAACACTAAAATGACATGTTAATAGTTTAACATTGTAGTTCAGACGTGGAATGTACTAGTCTTTGACATCCCCTGTTAGAATACCTTTATTCTTTTCAGTGACTTGATTTTCTGCTGCAGTTATTTTTTTTTCCCTTCATGTCATTGCCAACTCACCTATTTCCATACACAAAGTAACTAGCCAATGTATGCTACTACATGTCCAATCTCACAGAATCCTAGGAGGTATTATTGCAATTCCTTTCTCTACCTCAGACATTGTGAAAGGCATTAGTTGTAAAGTATTGTTGAGTTGACAGGTCTGGAGTTGCTGCTGACATTGTAGAAAAAGACTTCCCAAAAGGTTAAAACCTACATTTTATCAAAGAAAACAGCAATGAAAGATTTGAACTATTGTGTCTTGAATTATGGCTGGCTGAGATACTCTACTGAATCACTTAATCCTTTTAATACCCGCCTATTTTAGCTTTTATATAGGCATCTGCTCATACAAAGCCTGCATCAAATTCCAAATCCAGGAACTATTAGAACTGCTTGTAAGACTGATGGACTGTGCTGTGAGCTGTGAAAAGATTCAGAAAATGAGGGAATCAGTATCACTGAAGCCCAGGAGGTGCAAGCACTTAGTTACCCGGACTCGGCCTTCTTGCTTCTAACTTATTGGATTTCTTCTAATACCAGACGGTTTCTAACACCTAAGAACAAAATGGTGTCAGGAAAGCAGATCTGTTGATGTAATTATTTTTGTTAAGCTGCTAGGCCTATTGATTGAGACTATCATAGGAAAAATACTTTGGTGGCTGTTGTGCCACATGACTTTGAAATCAATTACAGTTGAGTTCATGTCTCATGTGACAAATCTAATGGAAAAAGATTGATCTGTTTAGTGCAAGGTAAGTACTTACTATTAAGATTTGATTTTGTTATGCTGTGAGTAGGATAAATGATTAAGAATGGAGGCAAGTTGTTCTGGTATTGCTTTCCCTCTCAGGCCTTGGGCAGCAATGAAAAATTCCAGTGACTCCCTCTCACCCCCATTCCCAGCAAGGAAATGAGACCCTGAGAGACATAAAGAGGATTGAGTTGGTGAAATAAGAAATATTTTTTTTTAAATCTTTTTCCTACTGAAGAGACAGAGAAAAAAAATCTAAAGGACAATGCAAAGAAAAAGTCATCAATGCAAATCCAATTTTCTTTTTATTTATTAAAAAACTCTGCAACTCAAATTTGGAACATTTGATTCAACACACACTCACATCCACACTGTACCCCACACGCAAAAGAAAGAACCCTTCACCGGTGTATCTTGCTAGACTCCAAAGGATTATTATAGAGAATTACTGAGCTAAGAAGCTATGATTAAATGCCCAGTACTTCATGCTTCCCTGTATAGAGGTTTTCACAAATTTAAATCTAGGAATATGAAAATGGACATTGGTAGGTAAAGTCAGCAGCTCATGTCTAGGTAAATAAATTCTGTGGATAATCTGTCTCAGAAGTAAAGGACTGAGTGTCAGCTTAAAAATGTACCTCTGATGTTGTATAATTTACACCTTCTGCCCTCAAAAGTTTTAGTACTTAATCAGTGAGTGTCATTTAAAATTTAGAAATACTACCATATCTTTATGGAGCTGTGACTTAAATATTTTATTTTCCTTTCTTGCTTTCGTTTAATGATTGACTATTATTAGCCTTTCTATTCTATGTCCTTATTAATGCTTCCCATGATACTCCACTGCTTAAATCTTCAGAACATTTAGAAAGAACATGAGTGATACACTTATTCTTTTTGGTTATCCCTGTATTTCACTCTAACAAGTTTTATGTAAGCAGAAATTTCCATACTGTATTCCCTTATCTAGAGAACAGTATATCTCTCTGCTAAATTTTTCAGACTTTTTTTGCAGAGAATCATATTCAGATATTGTTGTGTAAGCGAGATAAAAATGTGCAGAACAGAAATGTGAGGGAGTCTGCTATCCGCAGGATCTTCTTCTAAGTCATAGAGTAGTAAAAACTCTTGATTAGAAGAAGCTGAATAACATATCAAATATAAATGCTTGTGAGCAACCCCATCACTTACTTCTTCATGAATAAGCCAAGGAGACATTCCCTACCAATATATAAGAAAGGGCACCTGGCCACACATGTGAAATGAAAATCTTGCCACTTAGGAAAGATTGTATACTGGATAATGCAAATACAATTTGGATATTCATTAGGAATCCATGAGCCATGAAAAGTCAAATAGCCACAAATGATACATTCTGAAATAAAAGTAGACATCGCTCTATAAGAAAAAAAAAATATGGAAACATTAGATGAAAGTGAGTAGTAGTAACCAGTTAACTTAAGATGAATACAGGTTTACCTGCAAATGAAATGTGACAGTGTCTGAGCCTTTCCTCTGGTGTTCCAGAAAAGATAAAAATGAAATAATCTTCCTTCAACTTAAGTGCTGCATACTTACAGTAGACTGGAAAATAGAAGTGCTCTTGAGACTTACTATTCTCAATAAAGCTAATGTCAAACTGGATGGTCATTTAAGCATGAAAGTGATAGATAAGGAAGATTTTTTTTTAAGTTTAAATGATTTGTCTAAATTTAAAAATCCTTTTTTGAAAAAAATTCCATTAAAAAGTACTCCGTGTTCTGATGACAGCACACACACAAAAGACATACACAAGGGGTGCCTGGGTGGCTCAGTCGGTTGAGCGTCCGACTTCGGCTCAGGTCATGATCTCACAGTTCGTGGGTTCGAGCCCCGCATCGGGCTGTGTGCTGACCACTTGCTCAGAGCCTGAACCCTGCTTCAGATTCTGTGTCTCCTACTCTCTCTGCCCCTCCCCCGTTCACGCTTTGTCTCACTCTGTTTCTCAAAAATAAATGTAAAAAAAAAAATTTTTTTAAAAACATACACAATTCGAAGGGTTTGTGAGTGATCTCTCTGAATGATGCAGTAGTAGGTACTGTGTTCATATTTCAACGTGTGTTGCTCGCAAGGCACCCTGCGTTTCCTTAGTTGGGCTCTGACTTTTCAGAAAGAACAAAGACACGTTGCCCTCTCCTCCCTTCTAATTGTTTGTATTTCCCAATTGTCCTCCTAAGTCTGCAATTTATAAGTATTGATTGAACTAATCCATTACAACTGAGTATCTTTTTAAAATTTTTTTTTCAACGTTTTTTATTTATTTTGGGACAGAGAGAGACAGAGCATGAACAGGGGAGGGGCAGAGAGAGGGAGACACAGAATCAGAAACAGGCTCCAGGCTCGGAGCCATCAGCCCAGAGCCTGACGCGGGGCTCGAACTCACGGACCGCGAGATCGTGACCTGGCTGAAGTCGGACGCTTAACCGACTGCGCCACCCAGGCGCCCCTACAACTGAGTATCTTTTTAATGGGTAAAACATTTTTAGCATGAACAATACTACATTAATTAAAATACTTATCCTGTCTATAGTGAAAGAAATTTAATAATTAAAGACAGTGTGTGTGTGTGTGTGTGTGTGAGAGAGAGAGAGAGAGAGAGAGAGAGAGAGAGAGAGAGAGAGAGAGAGAAAGTGTCTTTGTATATCTTGGGGAGATTACTGCAAAGATTTTGTGTTAGTGTGAGAGCATTCACAATATTTGCAGCTTTCTGAGATATTGGTCCAGACTGAGATACAGATGATTGAAGTCGGCTCTGGTTTCAGTGAAAACAGATATTATTTCAATGCTAGGACAGACCTTTCTCTCTTTATGTCTTTGTAGCTATTGTGATCAAACAGAAAACTTACTTTTTTTCTCTACATCTGAATTTTTAAAAACTCTAAAAACCATGATTCTTTTGTATCAGAATCTCATAATTCCCTTTAAAAATTGCCCACGTGGACTGTGTAACATACAGAGGGAATGAAGCCAAGGATAAAACATTTGGAAGAATACTTGTGCTAGGAAGAGGGGCTTTCTTGGGTTTGTGATGGTGGTTCATCCCTGGAGGGTCTTAAGGCAGGATAGACAATATCTGGACTAATTAGAATGTCGTTTCTTTCAAGTTTTGATCAGTTTGACTCTGATATCTGCAAAATTCCTTTGTTCGCCATTATCAACAGCATCCTAGTCGCTCAAATGAGAACTCCTACATCATGATTGATGCTTCCCTCTCCCTGATTCCCCACATTTTTGAGACTATCTCAGGAATCTTTTCCTTTCTTTCCATTTCTCCTAGTGTTGGCTTTGTTCAGCTCCCATCTCTCTCACAGAGAGTATTATTAAATTGCAACTGCTCTTGACCCAGATTGTACCTTTCTATGTATGCTCTGCCGCCACTAGAGTTAACATGCTAAAATGCAATTCTAATCTACACAGCGGCCTAGTGAGTCATGGGTGAGGAGGACTCCTGACAGCCTGCGGTGAACTCCACACTCTTCACTAATGCAGTCCAAGCCCCTGGATTCAGTTTCTCTGAATCCCACCCCCCCTTTTTTTCTTTTTCAATATACCAGTGGTAATACATAATTAAATGCTTAATGACACTCACTTAACAGTATAATTGAAAGTGAACGTAACCTGCGTTTCTGATTAAAATGGGGCTCCTGGCATGCACCTCTTCCCTTAGATAGATGAGCCTTGAATCATTCATTATCTCAAAGAAATGTGTGCTGTGTCAGTCAGCGAGCACAGCATTGCTGATGCAATGGGACAGGCCCAATTAGGGTAAGCAGGAGGGGAGACATTCAGACAGTGGCACAAGGTAAACTCTTATCAGATTAACTCAGCAGAAAAGGGGCAGCTGAACTTGGCAAAGGGATGGGACAGAGGCAGGGAGTTGCCCTAGACATGGGCAAGAAAGGAGGAGATTATAGCTCAGACTTAGGGTTCAGGTTTAGAATTCGTGCTGCTCAATTATTCAACAGACAGACTAAGTGCAAGTTTAAGTGGAGGAAAATGCATGTGCAGTATTCAGATTTTTACACTCTCTTTGCTGATGAGTATTGTTTTTATTTTGAATTGCACATGCAGAGGGGCACCATGAACTTTTCACTTCACCATTTCCTAAAGGTCTTAACCTGCACCTACTTAGAACTTCAGCACAAGTTTTCAGGCCAGGGCTGTTGGAAGGTCAGGGACGCAGAGTCTCTGAAAAAGAACTAATTAAATTATACCAGCAAAGGTCAGGATTTAGCTATTTGAGCTGAAGACAGAGGTTAGACAGTCCAGTTATGGAGATTGGAGGGCCGGGGGCAAATATAGCCTTGCAAGACTTAAAGAAGACCATGCACATCAATATTAAGGACTGTGAAGGGTCTGAGGATTTAATGTGCTTGAAAGCTGACTGTTGAGCCTGCCAGTTTTATGGATGCTGGCAAAGACAAGAAGACTCCTGGGTCAGAGACAAAGGGTTTCATTACTCATAGTGATAGCAATAGTGGACCTGTGCCAGTTCACTGAGCCCTAGCGCCCACAGAACAACACAGAGAGGGCCAAGTGATACCTGTTCACACAGCAGGTTGAGCTAAAGGAGTGAAACCATCAGTTTAGGGAACCCCAAAACTATTAATGTGTGGTAAGCACACCTGACCATTCTTGTGGAGGGAGACACTATTCTGCCTTCCAAGGCCATTTGTTATACAATCATAATTGGAAAGATACTCTGGAACAAAGGCTGTCAATGCCTTTGCTCACAGGATGCAAGGAAATGTTAGATACCCATAGAGAATTGATTCCCAGACGTCAACTAATTCAAGCCTTTGTTTTACTGTTTAAGAAACTGAGGCTCCAAAAGGTTAAGTGATGCTTCAGGGAAGCACAATCAGTTGATAAAAGATTTTAAGTTAGACCTAGATGCTTGGGTTTCAAATCAAGTTGATAGCACTGTATAACATCAAATTTTCCTCCAGTTTCCCCCATGTAAATCCTCCCTCAGGTACAGAATAGACATATTTTAAACTTTGAAAACTAATGATGATTGATATTCACTGCTCCCTTCTTGTTCTAGAATTACAGTGTTCGTAATGCCATTGTCTAGAGTATTTTGTGAGAGATTATTCAAATTGGGCCACTTCTTCCCCAATAGATTCAGAGGTAGACACAGATTTCTCCCCCAAAGAAGCACATAGTTCTTGTGTAGTGACCATTTGGTTAGTGACTGGGAACCTTACCCAGTAATATTACACCACCCAGGAGGATCCCTTAGAGAAGGAGCTCTCACATCAGTGGCAATGAATCTGTCAGGTGGGAGAAGGTGAGCAGCCCTTTGAATCATACAAAGAATGTAGAGATCTTTGGCAATTAACTTAACATCTCAAAAGCATACACTTTACCGGTAAAAGGAGCTGTCCATAGCATCTCAACGTGTTATTGTCAGAATTAAATAGTATGAATATGGGAATGCTCTATTTACAGAAATTCACCACAGATTGTACTCTCCTGAAAATTGTGAGCGTTTGTCTATGCATAAAAGCTCTTTAATGACAATCATGAGAACAGAAAGCTGATCAACGTGTTGGAGTTGACATACTATTTTACCTAAAAATATTTCTAATTGTGTGAAACTCAAAGAAAAAATTAATACACTAAAAAATACAAGAAAAAATGAACAAAACCAAGGTCATACCAAGACAGTTTTTTAAAAGTTGTATTTTTCACACCTAAACTCACTCTTACGGAAAACAATGACTTCCATAATAAATAAACTTTTTATTTTTGTAGTATATAGGGCATATTTTATTAACTTGTCACTAATTTGCAAGTTTAGAATTTATAATGACCTAAAGGTGTTTTCTTCTTTTTCATTGAAGTTGCTATTTTTCTATTTCTGACTTTTTTTTGATGTTTTCTAATTCTGCTATTTTTCACTTAGTCACTGTACAAATGGAGTATTTTAAAAATTCATATTTGTATGAACCATGTTAAATATCTTCAAAGGTCATGACTTGTTTTTAACTGTAAAGTTAGCATAAAATTGGAAAATTATTAGAATTTAGAATCAAATTGTGTCTAGGACATTGCAAAAGTGTATTACCAACCTTCCTAAAGCCCAGATTTTTCCTATTATTTTCAGTAACAATTCTTTTATTCTTCCAATCACCCAGATTTTGGCCTCACTTATGACTGTTAATCTCTTTCTCTCTTCTCTGCTTATATAACCAGGGGTCATATCATATCCATTATTCTATAGTCAGTCAACTTCATTTACTAACGTTGAAACTGAGGTCGTGGGATGTTATGACCCATTAGGGTTATCAAAAAAGATCATGTCAAAAAAAAAAAAGAGGTTAGAGAGGGAGAGAGCCAAAGCATAAGGACTCTTAAAAACTGAGAACAAACTGACGGTTGATGGGGGGTGGGAGGGAGAGGATGGGAGGTGATGGGCATTGAAGAGGGCATCTTTTGGGATGAGCACTGGGTGTTGTATGGAAACCAATTTGACAATAAATTTCATATATATATATTATATATCATATATATCATACATAATATATATATCATACATAAATATCATACATATATATCATACATAAATTTCATATATATATATATAAAGATCATGTCATATATGGGGCTACTGGTTCATACCAATGTGGTTTGGCCTCCATATCTCGAATCCAGACTTTGCATCTTCATTTTCTGTCTACTCTGATACATTCTGGGTGTCACTTCTCCATCCTAAGGCACATACACGGTCATGGCCAAACACCATACAAGCATTCCTGTGATTTACTAAACAAATCCATCTGTGTTGGCATAAAATTCAAAGACTTCTATGGCCTGGTCTCAGGATACCTTGGCAATTCCTATTCCATCTTTTCTCTAATATAACTCCATGCTTTCACACAACCTGACAACGTGCTATTACCTGTACCTTCCCATATCTCTGAGATGCTATTCTCTTCACATGAAATGTTCCTCTACTTCATATCGAGCTGTCAAAATTCTACCAATACTTTAGGAGCAGCTCAGAGTTTTATTTGAATCTTCAGTTATGTTCTCTCATTTCCCTGAGACTTTTCATAACATTTTGGTCTCAGTCTTATTGCAACGAACAACTTCTTCCTTTAATTGTATTTACAGGCGCTCTTGCTATAGTCTGTCATCCCGTGATTCAAAAACAAAACAAAACAAAAAAAGAGTCCTGATTATTTTGATTGTCCATTGACTCATACTATGTATCATAGCTATAAGAAGTTTCTTCGTTAACTTTCCAGGAGCATTTTCCCCCTGAAATTAGTCCTCTCAAATCTTATGTTAGGTTGCCCCTTTTTCTCAACTTTTTTTGTGTATGTTTGCACACTGAAACAGAAATGAGCACAGCTCAGAAACCCATTCTGTAAGAGGTGCTGCTTGTGTACCTCAGGTGTCTGAAGAGTACATCCTTACAAAAACATAAATAATATAAAATAACAGAATCATCTCTGGGACACATTTCACATGAAACCTGGGTACCAAACTTCAAAGGGTCACATAGAGTCAAAACTAAAAAACAATCAGAAACTGTAAATGAGAAAGAGGTCACAAGCAGTATTGGTAACAGAAGTTGATATGTAGGCTCTAAAACCCCACTAAGGAAATTTAGAAAATCTCAGCCCCAAAACGCACTATAGCTAGAAGGCACAGGGAAGTGTCAGGTGAGAGAAAAACCATGGTCTGAGTCTTGAAGGAGGTTGACAGAGACCCCTGAACACCTCAGCCCTATGTTAGCTACTCACTCTCACCATCTGCACGCACAGAATTATGTTAAAATTACCCTGAAAATCCAGAATATTAAGTATACTCATCAATTACAAATCATTTACAACAATCATTAATGGTAGATTTGATGGTAATTTCTCAACTCAGCCTCCCAGAACATTGGAAAAAGTCACAGCCATGAATAACAGAGTAATCTCTGATGTGATTCTCACCAAGATTTTCTTCTTTTGCCCTTGGATACATGTGACATGCTGATCCTATTTTGTGGCTAACATCAGTCTATGATTCCCACTAATTCATACAAAATCCGGTGTGGGAGCAGAAAATGTACACATTATAATCCATTGTTTGTTACATTGCACTTCATCAGCATAAGTCAGATTTGAATGAAGATTTTCATCAATCTGTGTTCCAAGAGTTGCTTTCACTTTTGTTTGCTTACATAAAAATCCATGAAAACACAGGAAATGATTCCTTTGAACCAACAAAGTGTGTGTGTGTGTGTGTGTGTGTGTGTGTGTGTGTGTGTGTGTGGTGCCTGTGTAGAAAGTACATGTTTGGAGTACTGTGGAAAACAAGTTTTGTTCTGGAGCTACCTGGAAAAGTATTCTTCATTTGACAAAAGCCCTCTATCCCATGGTTATATCCTGTGACTCGTGAGCAAATCTAACCTCAAGGGGACACAAACATAGATTAAGTTGCCAGTTGGCTGCTCCTTTGTCTTTGGCTGTTTGTTCCACCATTATCATTTGGAGATGTATAACTTAAGTGTCCTATGGGCTGCTACAGTGCACCCCCCTAACCATCCATGTCCCCATGATAATGATCCTTTCCTTTGTAACTGCTAAATTCAACTGTCTCTCAAATTGAGGCAACGAATTTGAACCAAAAAAATAAATAAATAAAAGAATTCACTGAATAATGTTTTCCATCGCTTTGAAAAATGTCACCATGTTCAGAATGCAGGAAGAAGCAATGAAGAATGCAGACATGGTCAGCATGGGAAACTGAGTCAGGGCTTTAAATCTTTTACTTTATTATTTCTGACAGTATTTTACACCTTCTTGCTCTGAATTGTCTCAATTTTCAGATCATCTTTTTCACTGGCACATCAACTAAATAAGTCTTGCAGCAGCACAATGCCCTTTTCTTGATTTGTTTGACCTTCTCCATTTTCTCTATGAGGGTCCTGATGAATAAGCTACAGAATAAGAAGTAAGAAAATGAAGGACTTCTACCAATCCTCGTTATTGGTATTATTTAACTATGTATTCCTTAAGTAGGTTTGTAGGAGTCATAAACAGAATCTCTGTATTAAACATATTTTCACATTTCAACTGATTCTTGGCATTTATGTCATTCACGTTGTTTTTCCTCAACGTTTATACCATTTAATCAGTCACAGAAGAAGTAGTGGGTGGTTAATAAGTTATTTACAGGAAAAGTGAGGCAAATAAGAATTAATGAAAGACACTTAACTGACATCACTAAAGAGAACCTGACAAAATTTAACTACTCAATAGTTCTAATAGTCACCCACTTCATACAGTGTTACACTTTATTACTTGATAAATATAATTAATTTTGCTCTCTGCAATGTTTTAAAACTTTCTAGTAGAAACTTTTGCCATGGAATTTGTGACTGTATTTCATCTTGCACTACTTATTTTTTCAAATGTATTTTGTGCAATAAATCTGACATCTTTGGTAGCAGTTGGCTAGGATGGCCTATGATTTATCATCCAAACCAGAAAACTCACGCTGTTGAGAGTTTGAGGGGACACCATTAATATCATTCTGGGATAAGTAGTGTAAAACCACACTGCCCTGGGAAAACCTCAACCTGCGGACATCCTAAGGCTGCCATCAGAAGTAGAAAAAGGTCAAATGCATTTGACCTTTGACCTCTTGTGGCAGAAAGAACAACGGAGAAAATAGGGTCTAGAGACTAAGTAATTTGATTAAAACCTTGACTGTTCCAGGCGGTAGCAAGTTGATAGAGCTCACGTTATCTCTTAGGTTACATATTTAAGTTATCTCCATTTCAGACCACAGTATCTTACACATCTTGCATTGTATTGGAATCATTTAATACAGTAGATCACAATCCCGTAGAGCAGCGCTGTCCAATATATTTGCCACTAGCTACATGTAGCTTTGTTTTTTACATGTGACTATTTAAATGTAAATTTGAAATAATTAATATTAAATGAAATTCAGTTCTTCGGTGTCACTAACCACTTTTAAGTATTGAATGGCCGCATGTAGATAGTGGCTATGACACGAGGCAGTGCAGATTAGGAGATGTCCATCATTGCCAAAAGTTCGATCGCCCACGCTGTGAGGGTCAGAGTCATCATTGCTTCTTGCCTGGACTCCTTCAAATCCTAAATAATTAATGCACATTCACTTAAGCGTCCTTGGATCTATTCTCCAGCAGCTAGAAGATTCTCTCAAAAGGCAGGCCTTGTCAGTTCACTCACCTATTAAAACCATTTAATGGTGTCTTTTGTCCCTGCCAGTCCCAGTGTGGTCTACCTCCTCTATCCCCCCCGCCCCAACTCTTACTGAATTAGGTCGCCTTTCTGCTTTGTGCTTCCAGCTCCACTGAACTTGTTCTGTTCCTTGCATCTGACATACTTCCTCCCTCCGTGGGTCCTTTGTCTGTGTTGTTTTCACTGTCTTGAATGCTCTTCTTTCTGACATGACCAAGTACCTCCTCCTACAAATCAGTTCAAGTATCACTTCATCGGGGAGCCTTCCCAGATCTCTCTGATAGATTAAATCTCCCCTGGTACCGCTTAAGCATCCATAGTAATAACCTATGAGTGAATGTTTATTTATCTTTGTACTTAAATTTCTTCCACAGTGGCCACCATAGACTAGGCATATGTGGAGCAAAGGAATGACTTGAGGCCTCTGGTAGGATCTCCCAGTGTTACTATAAAAAGCTGTAGTACTTAATACAGAAAGAGGCAAAATCGATCAGAACACTGGTATCGATTTCTCGAGGTCATCAATTTTCCTCCACTGCCTCTTGTTCCTGTTTTATTTGAACTAGAATTTATTAATAAGATGATTTTTTATGTAAATGTGAACTAGAAGCCTGAGTTCCAACTTCAAACATTTTAATAGTTAATATAATAACCAATTATTAATTCACACTACTTGCTGTAGGGAGGCTGTTGTGAAATGTCCATCTTCTGAGAGCTGAAATACAGTTCTCGTCCCAGGAGAGCAAGTCCTCTCTAGGTTATTTGATCTGCTACCAAAAGAGAACATTGCTCTGTTTCCCCCTCAGGGCTTCTGTCAGGCCAGTATTTTAATATGCTTGACATTTTTGACTTTACAGTTAATGTTTAAAAGAAATTGTAAATTAAATGTAAATGATTAATGGTGCTCAACTTCATAATTGTATATTTTATTTACAAGTGACTTTTAAAATATTTTTCAACAGGATTTCAATGATCAGCTTAGTGATTCATCGGTGTGTTTTATGTCCAGTAGTACTGGCCATCAAGCTGTAACCATCAAAGAGTAAAAAGTTGAGCAGAGAATGAAATAACATGGCAAATACTTTGCTAAAAATATTTATCCATACATTCTTTAGGATGAAGACATATTGAACTGTAAAAATTAGAGTAAATATAACTAAAAATAAGTGACTACTATTTAGATATAATTGAACTGTTAAAGGTTTCCATTGGGCATTATGTTTTTCCTCCTAAATGCTTATTAACATTTTCACTAATAGAACCTTTCACTCTGAAATAAATATGCAGGATCTCTAAATGCATGTACATGGTAATGAGATTTCTTTATTATAAATATGTTGCCTTCTGTCTTTCATTTTCTCTTTTGCTGTCATGATGCCTTCTTACTAATACCTCTAGGTTTGATACACATAAATAAGGAAAAGCTCTCCTTTGTTTCTCTCTTTAGTGTCATTGGCGGCTAGTGTCACCTTAAGAGTTCTTCTGGGCCTTCCAAGATGCACAATAATGCTAATGTTAATGGCTTCCATTTATCGAGAACTTACTAAGCACTTTTGCGTACACTTTTATAGAAACATTATGAGGCATATATCATTATTTCTCTTTTAGAAGAGGCAACGGAGGCTTATAGAAATAAAGCAGGCTTGAATTAAGTCACATTAATGGGAAGAGACAAAGGTAAGATTGGGACCTAGGTGATCTTGATTTTAGTTCCACACCCTCAGATATTAAGATATACTGCCCGATAGTCGCACGGTATTCTGGTGAGGGAAATTCAACCTCTAGATTGTGTCTGTTTTTACTTACACTTAAGATATTTTATCATACAACTATTATTAATATTTAGTAGGGCTGTACTCCTGAGACTTTCTCAATGATGAATCATTAAAGAAAACTAAGAGGAAAGTTATTTTCTCTATTATCTCTGTGCCCTGGCAGTGGACCTCACTTCGCTATGGAGGATGGCTAACAGCATAGTCAGGCCAGATATTCTAGGTTTGGATTTTAGTTCTACTTCTTGCTTTTGAAACCCTAGGGAGAATGTTCTGCCTTGATTTTTCTGTTTTTAAAATGGGAACGTAATTATACTTTCCGTGTAGGATTGTAGCAGAGATTATATACACAAGTCTTTGAAGAGTGCCTGGCTCATACTTACCTTGATAAATGCTGCCTACCAATATTACTACTCTTATTGGTTTCATAAAAATCCTGATAGCTGTTCCTATAAATCAAGTGAATAGTTTAGAAATAAGAATAAGAGTGACAAAATTTGTCTTGAACCCACACTAAATGAAAGGCAATACGTTGGCATTTAAATACAAGGAAACCAAGACTTAGCATAAGCAGTTTTTAATTACTGATGGTGAGTTAATGACCGTGAACTCCAGTGTGAGATAAGGAATACCATCATATATGTGAAATATGCAGTTTCCCAATTTCTCCCCAGCTCTGTGGTTTGTCACTTGTTCAGCGGGTAAGTCTGTTTTTCTGAATCTTAACATCCTCCCTACATGATTTTAATTATGTCCAAGCTTGTGAACTCCTAGGCCTATGAAGCTCTTCAGGGGAGGTCAATTAACTGAGGGAAGGTGGTTGCAGAAAGAGTGAGACAGAGGCCTGGAGCCATAAAAACCTCCAGGAAAGAAGAAACAGGGCAAATCAGAAAGGAGAAACTTAGAAGTCAGGTCAGACATCTCTGGGGCCAGTACAAAAGATGCATCTTCCATGAGGGGTGTGAGGAGTATTGCTGCTAAGGCTCTGGTAGTTCATTCCAGAAGGAATGCTGCCCAGTTAGTCCACTAGCCATGGGGCCGAAGCCCTGTGCATTGGCAAGTGTTATTTCCCCATAAAGCATGCCTATGTTAGAAAGAAAATGTATTTGTAAGGGCCCTCTGATTTAAATGATTTGCTTGGCCAGCCACCTTAAACCAGTTTAAGCTCATGTATAAAGATTCTCAAAGCAAGAAACAGAACATCAGTTTTGTACTCACCAAGAGCTTTCAGAGAAAACTGACTTAGGGCATCCATGCCAAATTGTTAATAACAAACAGATGGCAACCAAAAAAAAAAATACCTCTACTTCCCAAAGAAAATAAGATTATGAAAGTTTCTCACGTTTTCCTCTGATGGCCTACCTACCTCTCAAAAGCTCCTCTTTTGTTATTAGAGTGCTAGAACCCTGGAGTGAATAAGCTGAGAGAATCTCAGAAATAATCAAGAGTCACAGTGTTTTCTAGAGGAAGGATGGTGACCCAGCGACTTTAACAACCTTTGTTCCCTACAAAAATCTACGCCTTTTTGGTTTAAACAAAGACATTCTTCCTGAGCCTAGCATTCTACATTTCTGTCTTCTGTCTGAATTTTTCTTCAGGAGGAAGAGACAAAGAGCAAACGTGTTTTATTAAAACTTTCTTATTTGTATCCCATTAAGCCAGTCGCCTTTCACGAGTTCATCTTTCTGTTTAGCTTCATCCTTGAGTATTTGTCTTTCCACAGTAGGATACACTTCCTACCTCTTCACTTGTGATCCCAAATCAGCAGTGTTGTTCTCTGTATTTCCAACAGCCCCTCAGCCCTGTGCTTGATTTGTGCTTTTGAGAGAGCTCCTTTGTTTTAGACAGAGTGCTGCTTCCTCTTTTTTTTTTTTTTTTTTTTTTATTTTTATTTTTTTTTTTATAATTTCTTTTTTTTTTTTTTCTTAAATTTATTGACAAATTGGTTTCCATACAGCACCCAGTGCTCATCCCAAAAGGTGCCCTCCTCAATACCCATCACCCACCCTCTCCTCCCTCCCACCCCCCATCAACCCTCAGTTTGTTCTCAGTTTTTAACAGTCTCTTATGCTTTGGCTCTCTCCCTTTCTAACCTCTTTTTTTTTTTTTTCCTTCCCCTCCCCCATGGGTTCCTGTTAAGTTTCTCAGGATCCACATAAGAGTGAGACCATATGGTATCTGTCTTTCTCTGTATGGCTTATTTCACTTAGCATCACACTCTCCAGTTCCATCCACGTTGCTACGAAAGGCCATATTTCATTTTTTCTCATTGCCACGTAATATTCCATTGTGTATATAAACCACAATTTCTTTATCCATTCATCAGTTGATGGACATTTAGGCTCTTTCCATAATTTGGCTATTGTTGAGAGTGCTGCTATGAACATTGGGGTACAAGTGGCCCTATGCATCAGTGCTCCTGTATCCCTTGGATAAATTCCTAGCAGTGCTATTGCTGGGTCATAGGGTAGGTCTATTTTTAATTTTCTGAGGAACCTCCACACTGCTTTCCAGAGCGGCTGCACCAATTTGCATTCCCACCAACAGTGCAAGAGGGTTCCCGTTTCTCCACATCCTCTCCAGCATCTATAGTCTCCTGATTTGTTCATTTTGGCCACTCTGACTGGCGTGAGGTGATACCTGAGTGTGGTTTTGATTTGTATTTCCCTGATAAGGAGCGACGCTGAACATCTTTTCATGTGTCTGTTGGCCATCCGGATGTCTTCTTTAGAGAAGTGTCTATTCATGTTTTCTGCCCATTTCTTCACTGGGTTATTTGTTTTTCGGGTGTGGAGTTTGGTGAGCTCTTTATAGATTTTGGATACTAGCCCTTTGTCCGATATGTCATTTGCAAATATCTTTTCCCATTCCGTTGGTTGCCTTTTAGTTTTGTTGGTTGTTTCCTTTGCTGTGCAGAAGCTTTTTATCTTCATAAGGTCCCAGTAATTCACTTTTGCTTTTAATTCCCTTGCCTTTGGGGATGTGTCGAGTAAGAGATTGCTACGGCTGAGGTCAGAGAGGTCTTTTCCTGCTTTCTCCTCTAAGGTTTTGATGGTTTCCTGTCTCACATTTAGGTCCTTTATCCATTTTGAGTTTATTTTTGTGAATGGTGTGAGAAAGTGGTCTAGTTTCAACCTTCTGCATGTTGCTGTCCAGTTCTCCCAGCACCATTTGTTAAAGAGGCTGTCTTTTTTCCATTGGATGTTCTTTCCTGCTTTGTCAAAGATGAGTTGGCCATACGTTTGTGGGTCTAGTTCTGGGGTTTCTATTCTATTCCATTGGTCTATGTGTCTGTTTTGGTGCCAATACCATGCTGTCTTGATGATGACAGCTTTGTAGTAGAGGCTAAAGTCTGGGATTGTGATGCCTCCTGCTTTGGTCTTCTTCTTCAAAATTCCTTTGGCTATTCGGGGCCTTTTGTGGTTCCATATGAATTTTAGGATTGCTTGTTCTAGTTTCGAGAAGAATGCTGGTGCAATTTTGATTGGGATTGCATTGAATGTGTAGATAGCTTTGGGTAGTATTGACATTTTGACAATATTTATTTTTCCAATCCATGAGCAGGGAATGTCTTTCCATTTCTTTAAATCTTCTTCAATTTCCTTCAGAAGCTTTCTATAGTTTTCAGCATACAGATCCTTTACATCTTTGGTTAGATTTATTCCTAGGTATTTTATGCTTCTTGGTGCAATTGTGAATGGGATCAGTTTCTTTATTTGTCTTTCTGTTGCTTCATTGTTAGTGTATAAGAATGCAACTGATTTCTGTACATTGATTTTGTATCCTGCAACTTTGCTGAATTCCTGTATCAGTTCTAGCAGACTTTTGGTGGAGTCTATCGGATTTTCCATGTATAATATCATGTCATCTGCAAAAAGCGAAAGCTTGACTTCATCTTTGCCAATTTTGATGCCTTTGATTTCCTTTTGTTGTCTGATTGCTGATGCTAGAACTTCCAGCACTATGTTAAACAGCAGCGGTGAGAGTGGGCATCCTTGTCGTGTTCCTGATCTCAGGGAAAAAGCTTTCAGTTTTTCCCCGTTGAGGATGATGTTAGCTGTGGGCTTTTCATAAATGGCTTTTATGATCTTTAAGTATGTTCCTTCTATCCCGACTTTCTCAAGGGTTTTTATCAAGAAAGGGTGCTGGATTTTGTCGAAGGCCTTTTCTGCATCGATTGACAGGATCATATGGTTCTTCTCTCTTTTTTTGTTAATGTGATGTATCACGTTGATTGATTTGCGAATGTTGAACCAGCCCTGCATCCCAGGAATGAATCCCACTTGATCATGGTGAATAATTCTTTTTATATGCCGTTGAATTCGATTTGCTAGTATCTTATTGAGAATTTTTGCATCCATATTCATCAGGGATATTGGCCTGTAGTTCTCTTTTTTTACTGGGTCTCTGTCTGGTTTAGGAATCAAAGTAATACTGGCTTCATAGAATGAGTCTGGAAGTTTTCCTTCCCTTTCTATTTCTTGGAATAGCTTGAGAAGGATAGGTATTATCTCTGCTTTAAACGTCTGGTAGAACTCCCCTGGGAAGCCATCTGGTCCTGGACTCTTATTTGTTGGGAGATTTTTGATAACCGATTCAATTTCTTCGCTGGTTATGGGTCTGTTCAAGCTTTCTATTTCCTCCTGATTGAGTTTTGGAAGCGTGTGGGTGTTCAGGAATTCGTCCATTTCTTCCAGGTTGTCCAATTTGTTGGCATATAAGTTTTCATAGTATTCCCTGATAATTGTTTGTATCTCTGAGGGATTGGTTGTAATAGTTCCATTTTCATTCATGATTTTATCTATTTGGGTCATCTCCCTTTTCTTTTTGAGAAGCCTGGCTAGAGGTTTGTCAATTTTGTTTATTTTTTCAAAAAACCAACTCTTGGTTTCGTTGATCTGCTCTACAGTTTTTTTAGTTTCTATATTGTTTATTTCTGCTCTGATCTTTATTATTTCTCTTCTTCTGCTGGGCTTAGGCTGCCTTTGCTGTTCTGCTTCTAGTTCCTTTAGGTGTGCTGTTAGATTTTGTATTTGGGATTTTTCTTGTTTCTTGAGATAGGCCTGGATTGCAATGTATTTTCCTCTCAGGACTGCCTTTGCTGCGTCCCAAAGCGTTTGGATTGTTGTATTTTCATTTTCGTTTGTTTCCATATATTTTTTAATTTCTTCTCTAATTGCCTGGTTGACCCACTCATTCGTTAGTAGGGTGTTCTTTAACCTCCATGCTTTTGGAGGTTTTCCAGACTTTTTCCTGTGGTTGATTTCAAGCTTCATGGCATTGTGGTCTGAAAGTAAGCATGGTATAATTTCAATTCTTGTAAACTTATGAAGGGCTGTTTTGTGACCCAGTATATGATCTATCTTGGAGAATGTTCCATGTGCACTCGAGAAGAAAGTATATTCTGTTGCTTTGGGATGCAGAGTTCTAAATATATCTGTCAAGTCCATCTCATCCAATGTCTCATTCAGGGCCCTTGTTTCTTTATTGACCGTGTGTCTAGTTGATCTATCCATTTCTGTAAGTGGTGTATTAAAGTCCCCTGCAATTACCACATTTTTATCAATAAGGTTGCTTATGTTTATGAGTAATTGTTTTATATATTTGGGGGCTCCGGTATTCGGTGCATAGACATTGATAATTGTTAGCTCTTCCTGATGGATAGACCCTGTAACTATTATATAATGTCCTTCTTCATCTCTTGTTACAGCCTTTAATTTAAAGTCTAGTTTGTCTGATATAAGTATGGCTACTCCAGCTTTCTTTTGGCTTCCAGTCGCATGATAAATAGTTCTCCATCCCCTCACTCTCAATCTAAAGGTGTCCTCAGGACTAAAATGAGTCTCTTGTAGACAGCAAATAGATGGGTCTTGTTTTTTTATCCATTCTGATACCCTATGTCTTTTGGTTGGCGCATTTAATCCATTTACATTCAGTGTTATTATAGAAAGATACGGGTTTAGAGTCATTGTGATGTCTGTATGTTTTATGCTTGTAGGATGTCTCTGGGACTTTGTCTCACAGGGTCCCCCTTAGGATCTCTTGTAGGGCTGGTTTAGTGGTGACAAATTCCTTCAGTTTTTGTTTGTTTGGGAAGACCTTTATCTCTCCTTCTATTCTAAATGACAGACTTGCTGGATAAAGGATTCTTGGCTGCATATTTTTTCTGTCTAGCACCCTGAAAATCTCTTGCCAATTCTTTCTGGCCTGCCAAGTTTCAAAAGAGAGATCAGTCACGAGTCTTATAGGTCTCCCTTTATATGTGAGGGCACGTTTACCCCTTGCTGCTTTCAGAATTTTCTCTTTATCCTTGTATTTTGCCAGTTTCACTATGATATGTCGTGCAGAAGATCGATTCAAGTTACGTCTGAAGGGAGTTCTCTGTGCCTCTTGGATTTCAATGCCTTTTTCCTTCCCCAGTTCAGGGAAGTTCTCAGCTATGATTTCTTCAAGTACCCCTTCAGCACCTTTCCCTCTCTCTTCCTCCTCTGGGATACCAATTATGCGTATATTATTTCTTTTTAGTGTATCACTTAATTCTCTAATTTTCCCCTCATACTCCTGGATTTTTTTATCTCTCTTTTTCTCAGCTTCCTCTTTTTCCATAACTTTATCTTCTAGTTCACCTATTCTCTCCTCTGCCTCTTCAAGCCGAGCTGTGGTGGTTTCCATTTTGTTATGCATTTCGTTTAAAGCGTTTTTCAGCTCCTCGTGACTGTTCCTTAGTCCCTTGATCTCTGTAGCAAGAGATTCTCTGCTGTCCTGTATACTGTTTTCAAGCCCAGCGATTAATTTTATGACTATTATTCTAAATTCACTTTCTGTTATATTATTTAAATCCTTTTTGATCAGCTCATTAGCTGTTGTTATTTCCTGGAGATTCTTCTGAGGGGAGTTCTTCCGCTTGGTCATTTTGGATAGTCCCTGGCGTGGTGAGGACCTGCAGGGCACTTCCCCTGTGCTGTGGTGTATACCTGGAGTTGGTGGGCGGGGCCGCAGTCCGACCTGATGTCTGCCCCCAGCCCACCGCTGGGGCCACAGTCAGACTGGTGTGTGCCTTCTCTTCCCCTCTCCTAGGGGCGGGATTCACTGTGGGGTGGTGTGGCTCGTCTGGGCTACTTGCACCCTGCCAGGCTTGTGATGCTGGGGATCTGGCGTATTAGCTGGGGTGGGTAGGCAAGGTGCTCGGGGGCAGGAGGGGCAGGCTTAGATCGCTTCTCCTTAGGTGATCCACTTCAGGAGGGGCCCTGTGGCAGCGGGAGGGAGTCAGATCCGCTGCCGGAGGTTTGGCTCCGCAGAAGCGCAGAGTTGGGTGTTTGCGCGGAGCGAGCAAGTTCCCTGGCAGGAACCGGTTCCCTTTGGGATTTCGGCTGGGGGATGGGCGGGGGAAATGGCGCTGGCGAGCGCCTTTGTTCCCCACCAAACTGAGCTCTGTTGTCAGGGGGCTCAGCAGCTCTCCCTCCCTTTGTCCTCCAGCCTTCCCGCTTTCCGAGCAGAGCTGTTAATTTCTGACCTCCCAGACGCTAAGTCGCGCTTGCTGTCGGAACACAGTCCGCCCGGCCCGTCCGCTTTTGCAAGCCCGACTCGGGGGCTCTGCTTGGCCGGCGAGCCGCCCCTCCGCCCCGGCTCCCTCCCGCCAGTCCGTGGAGCGCGCACCGCCTTGCCGCCCTTCCTACCCTCTTCCGTGGGCCTCTCGTCTGCGTTTGGCTCCGGCGACTCTGTTCTGCTAATCCTCTGGCGGTTTTCTGGGTTATTAGGCAGGTGTAGATGGAATCTAAGTGATCAGCAGGACGTGCGGTGAGCCCAGCGTCCTCCTAAGCCGCCATCTTGCCGCCCCCTCTTTTTCTGCTCACCATTTGTTAATGCATGCATCCAACCAGCTGGCATAAAAAAAAAGTCTGTCTTTGCCCAATGCATTAAACATTATGATATTTTGCCCTTTGCCCCACTTTGTCCTTTAGCTACTCCTTTAATCCATCTCTGCACATCCAATCTGATGCTTAAGGGCTCTCAAGATTCATAATGACATCTTGTGCTTGGGCACCCTACTTATTTACAACATGCTTTCAGCACGTCCATATAAAATAGGCAAATAGCTCACTCCAGAACCACTTCTCATAATTTAGCTTCACCTTTATGTCCCCCTGTCTATGCTCAGTAGAGGTCTATCTTTTTCCCATTTGGCCTTTCTCCTGTCTGTGGGTCTCTAAGCGAGATATGTAGCCTGGCTCAGCTGCCACCATTCTAGTTGTAAAAATTCACACATCTGCTAGTTAGTCTCTCTCTCTTGGCCTTTTGCAGAGACGTACTTCGTAGAAAGTATATTTTCTAATAGATGTGTGCCAAGTTTTTTTAGTAACGGTTAAAAAAATTATCTTCTGATCGCATTTCCTCAGCAAATCATATGCTGCTCTATTTCTAAAGTTTCTAAATGAAAGAAATCATTTTTTAATGTATATGGCACATTATAAAAGTAATCGGAAGGATCTATAAATTATTTCAGTTGATTCTGATTTCAACCATTGTGAGGTAAGTAGAAATTCTTAAGTCCGTTTTGTGACAGCGGATAGAGGGACATTATCTGCATTTTATGAAGGAGGCAGTTAAGTAGTTTATCCATAACCACACAGTTAGCAAGTTGTGGAGCAAAACCTAATAGCCAGGTGTTCTGACTCCAGACCAAAAGGCCAGTCCCATAGCAATGGCAAAAAAATATTCAGGTGCAATATAATACCTGTGCATTATTTCTTCCACATCTTTATAAATCTGCACTAGAATTAGGAAAGATAAACATCTCTGGGGGTACCCACCGCACCCACCCCCCAAATCTCACCACACTCGCGCTTGTCCCTAATGCAGGTCTTGACAGGATAAAATATAATAGCTCAACTGGACTTTGAAACATACACAAGAGTTCATTAGGTGTTAATAGAAATAAGGAAAGAATATACGTAACAAGTAGTACCAAGGAACCGCTAGGAGATGCATTACGAAAAAACATGCTTATATTTCCAAATAGAAAATCCATGAACAGAGTATGAGTCTGCCTTTAAGGAGAAGCTTAATTGCTCACTTCCCAAAACTCACAGGGCATAAAATGTTAGCCACAGGGGGATCCAGTCTGTGATTCCTTTTGTGAGTTGTTGGGAATGTGAACAGCCAGAGGCATGGACAACTAGTTTTTCAGTGCTGCTTTTAATCTTTTGTCTGGGAAATATCAAAAGCAGACATTCATTTTAGACTGTGTTAAAGCTCCCAATTTTAGAGGGCTTCGTAAATTATAAAGAAGTTTACGTAAATAATGTCACTGGATCCTTATCATAACCTTATGAATGATATTATTATTACTTACTTTGAAGTCTGGACAGGAAGCATTTGAAGTTTTGAAATATCCAATGAGTTGCTTAAGATCACGTAAGTAGAGGTTCAGAGCTGGGCCTAGAAAATAGATATTTGGACGCCTTGTCTGGTGTTCTGAAAAATAAGCCATCCTGTGACATTTCTTAGATGTAAAATTTCTTGGAGGTAAAAGATAAACAAAAGATAATCAGAAAAAGAAAACAGATATGACAGAACTGTAAAAAGGTCACTGTTTGTTTTCACTAACCCAAGATTGTTTATTCTCACACGAATTAGCATTTGTGGCCAGTCTTCCCTTTCTTTTTCTGTTGGCACTTCTCTGTTTCTCTCTGGATACCTAGTCGCACCAAACCTTTTCTCCAGAGCCTTGGCTCTCCTCCTGTTTTTTGCAGCCTGATTTCTTTCCCACTGGATGCCAGCTGATGACTGCACACAACCCACGACATTTATTTCTGCCCACTGACATGCACATCCTCATTGCTCTTCTCGGACCCTGATTCTATGCATTGTCTGAGACCTCACCTTGGCTGGGCGACCGTACATCCTGGCTGGTCTGAGAAAATCAGGAATAATGCCTGTTACACTAGTGTAGTTGGAAATGGCACCTCCTTTCAGAAAGTTTCAATTGTTCTGCAGTTTCTCAGAACACGTACGGTCACCCTACACCAGATAATCAGATAAATGAATTTGTGCTCTTGAGAGAGAAGAGGGACAGTATCAAATAATTTTCTCATCAGTGTCCTTTTAATAGCCCACAGTTGAGTGTATTCGAGGCATTTTAAAACTGAAAATGAAAAAAACATCCATATGTAACTTCAACACAGGATTTTAAGCTATCATGAAACAGATATTAATAATGTTCTTTTGAGTTATATGTAGAGAAGAATATTTTTTTATGCAATTAGAATGGTTCCTACATTTTCAAATAAAAAGGTAAATGCCCAGTTGAAGGGCTCCTGGGTGGCTCCGTTGGGTAAGCAGCCAAATCTTGACTTTAGTTCAGGTTATGATCTCAGGGTTCGTGCGATTGATCCCTGCATCAGGCTCTGCACTGACGGTGCCAAGCCTGCTTGACATTCTCTCTCTTTGCCTCTTCCCTGCCTGCGTTCTCCCTCTCTCTCTTTCTCTCTCTCAAAATATGTAAATAAGCATAAAAAATAAAAAAAAGGTCCATGCCCAGTGGAAACCCTTTCTGCCCTGGGCTTCTAACACATAGTACTCTACTCATTCTCTGTTAACTATATTTACTGAACATTGTCCATTTTCTTTCTCTTTCCTGGGTATTCCTCTGTTTTTTTTTTAATGTTGGATTGGGTACCCTACAAAAGCAGTCCTTGGAGTTTTTTCTCTGTCTGCGTGGACTCCTAACATGATCGCATTTGGTGCTGTGGTTTTATAGCAACCCTATGCCAATAACTCCTTAAATTCCAAGTTTTAGACCCAATTGCCTATGATAGCTCAGTTTTCATTCAGTAGATTTACTTACTTACAACAAACATTTCACACAAGTAACGTTTTTTTTTTTTTTTTTGGACTGCTAATAATTGTCAGGCACTGACAATATGTGATCACAGGGAGTAAAAGAGAGCCCTTGCGCTCACGGTGTTCCCATTCTAGGGAACTCGTGGAGGTCTCAAACATGTCCAAAACCAGAACGCTTGAGTTCATCCCCATACACACTCACACACACATACTTAAACACAAACCTGAATGCATCCCCTACTTCAAGATATAGGTGCACATTTATCCAGTACAATTTATCCAGTTGCTCAGAAACATTGGAATCATTCTTGACTCCTCTCCTTTTCTTGTACTTGAAATCCCATCAGCTTGACGCTTACCGTATACTCTTAAGCTCAGCATGCCTCGAAACATTCCACCTTGCCTCTCTAGACCAAGCCACCACCATTGATGGCTTGGAATTTTGCCGTAGCCCTTTTATTACCCTCCTTGCTTCCATTGACATTTGTTACAATTTATTCTCCAGATAGTGGCCACAATTATTAAACGCAAGCCAGATCCGTTCACCACTCAGAACCCACCCCCCACAATGTTCCATAAAACCTAGAATACAATACGACCCCCTTGCCGTGTTTGTAGCACCCTATGTGATACAGCCATGACCTCTATCAGCTCTCCTACTCCTCACACCTTTTCTCATTTTTCTCCAGTTATGCTGCCGTCCTGACTGTCCCTTGAACATATCAAACATAGTCCAACCTTGCAGTCAATACATTTGTTTCCTCTTAGTTTCAAATGCTCATCCCCCAGATATTCGCATGGCTCACAGCTTTTCTTAATTAAGGTCACTGCAGATATGACCTCCACAAAGAGATCTTCACTGATTCCCTGGACTGAAGCAGCTCCTCACTCCCTCACCCCCTTTTCTGTCTATTCCCACATCCTATTTAACTTTGTTCCTAAACTATCATAAATATTATACACCAATATTTTTATATTGATTTTCCAACACTCTGCTAGAATATTGCCACCATAACGGAAGAGACTCATGTGCTCCTGGCTTTCTCTTAAGCCCTGGAGAAGTGTAAACCATGCAGTAGGAATATCAACTAAGGTCTGATGAATGAATAAATGAATTAATTCAAGCAATGTTAATAATCTCTGCATCACAGGACTTTACACAGAGGTGGCTCTGACATGAAATAAAACCCTAAGCTTGATGACAAATGAACATGCAGAAACAATTTCAGAGTGTCTTTTGACACTTTCCCTCTTGTCTTAAATGATAGAGAAGGGCATTTTTGGTGGTGTGGGAGCTATATAAGATTACATTATTATTTCGCATTTTGTGACCTGCAGAAGTTACTTGACCTCTCTCTACCTGACTGTCCTCAAAAGTTTCACCTACCTCACAGAGCAATTGTGGTAACTGCATGACAGAATATGCATAAAATGCTTCGAACAGTGTTTGGCACGTTGTAAATGTGCACCACATTTTTTTTTTCATTCGTGCTTCCATTTTTTTTTTTTTTATCCATTCCTTATGGTAGTTAGCAAGTGATATGCCAGAGTTTGCTGTATCCTCCTACCCCTGCACTGATCTTGAGTGACACTTGCTGGATGAGGCAGAATGTTTTTCTGGTATATATTATCGCTAACTCAAATGCCATGCAGTTGTTTTATTTGGGGAGATAATGTGTGGGCACTGCTCTAATCCTGTGGATACAGGGCACGGTGTGGATTTAATCCTGACTGGTCCAGAATCCTCTTGCTCCCAGTGGATGTGAGACAATGGTAAGTGCTAGGTATACGGTTATGTGCTCAATGAATCCCTGATGAATCAAATGAGATTAGTCACAGTCTTTTTCTGCCTCCAGATATACAAACAGATGCAGAGAGGCTCACCATATGAGATTTGTGGCTTCATTCTCTTATTAATCTCTTTCTATTCTCTTTGTCATCCCCCCCCCCCCTTCACCTTTTAGCTTTGGAAGCTTGAAATTGCCAATTCAGCTGCTTTTGGAGCAGGTGGATTAGCGGCGGTTTTATGGAACATGTGGATAACAGGGTTTTATTTGGAGGATGTTTAGATTTGTCTAAAAGAGGGATTGCTGCTGCTTTTACTGCAGCTGCTTCTCTTCTCCATTTAACGCCAGACACCTTAGGAAGAAGCAGTAGGGAGTCATAACAAATTACTTTATTCTTTTCATGTCGAACGGCAAGATTCTATAACAAACTGACTGAACTCCACCCTTTCCCATCCTGTCTGGGGAGGAGGGCGGGGAAGAAACCTGATGAAATCAGATAATCATTTTCATCACATAAGAGATGTAAAATTTTTAGTCAGAATTTCCACAATCGTCATTTGGAATGAAGCCATCGTCTATTTTTGTTGCTAATATAGCAGTAACAGCGGTGGTAACGTTAAAAAGTGAAGGACGTACGTGGAGCGAACGGAGACTTCACAGGTCCGTGCCAGTGCCACGGCCAGAATGGGGTGAGGGTCTGCTCAGTCCTGCCACTCACCAACTTCCACCTACAAGGAGGCGAAGAGTCACCACGGAGAACACAGCTTATCTTTCATCCTACTTCTTCCCCCCAAAAGGCTAGGGAACAGTGACAGCTCCAGGCAGGACCACTTTATAGAAAGTGATAGAGATTTTTAGGATCTACTTTTGACCCCACAAGGTGTGAATATCCCAAACCATTTTTCATTCAATAATAGGGGGCAAAATGACCCCACTGACAGACTAAAGTGAGTCAGTCTACTTAGGTTTGATTCACCAGACCAAGAGCTCCTCATGGAACAAGATTATAGCCTTTATTTCGGCGTCTTCAGTACTTAGGATCTCATCAGTAAAGGTTTACTGAATGAATGAATGAATGAATGAATGAGTGAGTGAAGGAATGAAGGAGTGTTCCGGTTTCGGCATTGGCTAGAACTCCTGTGTGATCTTGAAATCTGTTCCCTCTTTTCTAAGTCCACTGCTATGATCCTTATTCGGGCCACCATCATCTCTCACCTGCATTTGCTCCCCCAGCTTTATACCTGGAAACTAACCCTTTCCATTTTTATCCCGTACTTCTGCGTGAATCCCTGTTATATTTTCTGTACTGCAAAAAAAAAATTACATTTTTTAAAACGAAAATTTTATCAGGACATTCCCCCACTGAGAACTGTCCAGTGGCTTTTTATCTCTTTTGGTTTTAAAGTCCAGGTTTTAGTTTGTACATTTGGCTTGTAATGCCCAACATAATGCAGCCTTGCTAAATTACAACATTATCTCTTGCCACCATATCTGCATCACGGGCCCAGCCTTACTAAAAACAACCTTAATGCATAGATTTTAAGGCACATATTTTTTTTCACATTTTAATATCCCCAATATGGTGACCTTCAGTCAGTCATATAATTGCAGTGTTTTTCCTTTCGTATTGGTACACAAAATTATGATTTATTTTACATTTTGGTGTCAACCTAGATTTAATACACGAGATAGTATTTTCATCTTTGACTTTAAATTCTGGCCCTTGACGTTTATAGGCTAACTCCCAGAGTATCTACCTGGTTCACATTCTTCTAGAGAAATGTCTCTTGGTTTTTATTGTCCCGGCTTCATAGAACATATATATCTCTTAATACAGTGTTTTCCAGTGAATGTTTATATAAGACAGAAAATAGATTTCTGTCCCCAAAGTTCAGTGAAACATTTTTTAACAAAGGACTTGCAGGAAAATTCTTGAGTTACCATCCAAACACAGCTGCTAGAATGCCAGAGTAACTTTTATACAAACCGAAAAGTGTACCAGATGTCACAGAGGGTATTTGCTCCTTGGAGACTGCTGCCAGGAAGAGGTGTATCTAGAACAGTGTCTTCTTGGTGTGAACAGTTCTGTGTCATTATATGCCTGTCCTGAAGGTGTTTCCACAGAGGCTGTCCTATTTACCCCTTATTCTTGCATAGATTTTCTGATAGCATTGATGTATGTCATGGAGAAGCAAAGAGACTGAAAAGATGATAAAAAGAGATGTTGCTCCATATACAAAACTGCATGGATAATATGAATAACCAACCATATTGAAACCCTCTTAATTGATGATGAGAAAGTTTGCAACATTTTACAATGTAAAAAGATTTTTTATGATGTAGTCATACCTCTTTGTTTTAGTTATATTTTAGGAAATTGCTTGAAGATGTGGGGTTGTGTTGTTCAGTAGATTGTTCATTCATATCCTCTTGAAATGGTATAGAGCCCTACCTTTACCTCATCCTGTATGGACATAGACAAGTGACTTGCTTTGGCCAATGGGATGATAGTAACTGTATGGCCAGCAGAGGCCTACATGTGCTTGTGTGTTTTTGTTTTTGTTTTTTATGTTCTGTATATTATAATGATGTTTAAGCATCTTAAAAAGCTTTCTAGCTGGGGTGAGACTGTATCTCTCTGGGCTTGCCAATTCTCAGAGATAGCAAAGAGCTCAGCCTGAAGCATGGCTTTGATGTGTAAACTAATCAACCTGCAGGCTATATCTTTTATCTGGCCCATACTTCCTACAAGGCAGTATTCCTCTGCCTTAATCACCCCAGGGCTATGTACCAGGCAACTAGACACTCCTCCTGTAAATTTAGAGCTGGTCAAAATACTCACACTGGCCCATCTAAACTGTCTACCCTGCCCTAGTCTCAGTTTTTCCCTTGTTCCCACTCTCTGCCTCCAGACCACCCTCAGGCTCTCGACTGTGGCCCTTCATGGCAAGCTGTGCGTCCTGTTTCTAGGACCTGTGATATAATAAACGTTTGTTTCCTTGAGTCTCTCCTCTGCCCCTTCTTGCACGTATACTTTCCTGACCATCACGTGTAAGAAGGAACAGCTTATGGCATGATGTTGGGCTTGGTCTCTGGTGCTGCTCCCTTTCTTCATGAAAAGATCATGCCTCCGGTAAAGCCGATCTTTAAAGAGCAATGAAACCATGATGCAGGCTGGGACTGACCCCGCAGCCTGAACCTAGGCCTGTCCATCTAAGCGCAGATTAGCCAAACCCTGGTTTACACGTAGATACGTGTAAGCCATAAATGCTTATGTTTGTAAGTTAACAGGTTTGGGGATAGTGTTATGTAAAATTGTTGTGGAATAGCAGCTAATTGCTACTGTGTAAGACATGATTTAATAATGTAAAAGAGGCTCTTGGCTAGAGATTTTTGTTCATAGCCTCCATTTTTTGGAAAGAGCTACTGATATTAAGCAGAGGATAGACCAAACCATCTCATATTCTTGCTATCAGCTTAAGTGACTCTAATCCTTCATTTGTTTATTTATCTCCCAGTCACTTAACCTGGGCTCAGGGCCCTTTGCTAGTCTTCTATGGCACCTTCTGTCCTCCTGTATTAGAGCATATACACATGTTAATCTAGTTGCTATTTAAACTGTTCACTAGAATCTCACATGCTCGAAAGATAGGAACAATTTGCGTTCCCACCACTCACCATGAGGCCTAGCAAATAAAAGACTCTTATAAATCATTTGCTGAAAGAGAGGCACCTGGGTGGCTCATTTGTTTAAGTGTCTCTGATTCTTGGTTTTCAGCTCAGGTCATGATCTCACAGTTTGTGAGTTCAAACCCTATGTTGGGCTCCACGCTGACAGTGGAGAGCCTGCTTGGAATACACGCTCCCTCTCTCTCTGCCCCTCCCCTGCTGGTGATGTGTCTCTCTCTCAAAATAAATAAAAAACTTAAAAAAATATTTGCTATAACTAATTATCTCAATTCTGTCTCCAAAGAATATGTAACTTTTAACAAGATACTTTATGGTTTTAGAACCTTTTTTTTTTTTTTTTTTTAATGATGGGGTAGGTCTAACTTATCTCTAAGGTTCTATAATACATGTACATGTGTCAAATTTCAAAAATCATTTAACCATGTAAGTTTGTATAAACCTTTATGAGAAAATGATAAAACATGAAATAAAAACAAGATCCTCACAATAAGGTAAATCTCTTATATTTAGCTATATTTTCTCGCATTACTATTATGTATGTATGTGCATATGTGTATATATTCTCTTCTTACATTCATTTTCATGAATAAAAATGAATTTTTATATCATTAAGATCTCATTCTACACATATGTTTGTATCTCATGTTTCTTTTTTTTTTTTTTTTTTTTTTTTTTTTTTTTTTTTTTAAATATACAATGCTCTTTATTACAGGTTCCATAGAATCAATTAATTCTTTTTTTTTTTTTTTTTTTTTTTTTTTGTTTTTTTTTTTTTTCTGAAATTTATTGACAAATTGGTTTCCATACAACACCCAGTGCTCATCCCAAAAGGTGCCCTCCTCAATACCCATCACCCACCCTCTCCTCCCTCCCACCCCCCATCAACCCTCAGTTTGTTCTCAGTTTTTAACAGTCTCTTATGCTTTGGCTCTCTCCCTTTCTAACCTCTTTTTTTTTTTTTTTCCTTCCCCTCCCCCATGGGTTCCTGTTAAGTTTCTCAGGATCCACATAAGAGTGAGACCATATGGTATCTGTCTTTCTCTGTGTGGCTTATTTCACTTAGCATCACACTCTCCAGTTCCATCCACGTTGCTACAAAAGGCCATATTTCATTTTTTCTCATTGCCACGTAATATTCCATTGTGTATATAAACCACAATTTCTTTATCCATTCATCAGTTGATGGACATTTAGGCTCTTTCCATAATTTGGCTATTGTTGAGAGTGCTGCTATGAACATTGGGGTACAAGTGGCCCTATGCATCAGTGCTCCTGTATCCCTTGGATAAATTCCTAGCAGTGCTATTGCTGGGTCATAGGGTAGGTCTATTTTTAATTTTCTGAGGAACCTCCACACTGCTTTCCAGAGCGGCTGCACCAATTTGCATTCCCACCAACAGTGCAAGAGGGTTCCCGTTTCTCCACATCCTCTCCAGCATCTGTAGTCTCCTGATTTGTTCATTTTGGCCACTCTGACTGGCGTGAGGTGATACCTGAGTGTGGTTTTGATTTGTATTTCCCTGATAAGGAGCGACGCTGAACATCTTTTCATGTGTCTGTTGGCCATCCGGATGTCTTCTTTAGAGAAGTGTCTATTCATGTTTTCTGCCCATTTCTTCACTGGGTTATTTGTTTTTCGGGTGTGGAGTTTGGTGAGCTCTTTATAGATTTTGGATACTAGCCCTTTGTCCGATATGTCATTTGCAAATATCTTTTCCCATTCCGTTGGTTGCCTTTTAGTTTTGTTGGTTGTTTCCTTTGCTGTGCAGAAGCTTTTTATCTTCATAAGGTCCCAGTAATTCACTTTTGCTTTTAATTCCCTTGCCTTTGGGGATGTGTCGAGTAAGAGATTGCTACGGCTGAGGTCAGAGAGGTCTTTTCCTGCTTTCTCCTCTAAGGTTTTGATGGTTTCCTGTCTCACATTTAGGTCCTTTATCCATTTTGAGTTTATTTTTGTGAATGGTGTGAGAAAGTGGTCTAGTTTCAACCTTCTGCATGTTGCTGTCCAGTTCTCCCAGCACCATTTGTTAAAGAGGCTGTCTTTTTTCCATTGGATGTTCTTTCCTGCTTTGTCAAAGATGAGTTGGCCATACGTTTGTGGGTCTAGTTCTGGGGTTTCTATTCTATTCCATTGGTCTATGTGTCTGTTTTGGTGCCAATACCATGCTGTCTTGATGATGACAGCTTTGTAGTAGAGGCTAAAGTCTGGGATTGTGATGCCTCCTGCTTTGGTCTTCTTCTTCAAAATTCCTTTGGCTATTCGGGGCCTTTTGTGGTTCCATATGAATTTTAGGATTGCTTGTTCTAGTTTTGAGAAGAATGCTGGTGCAATTTTGATTGGGATTGCGTTGAATGTGTAGATAGCTTTGGGTAGTATTGACATTTTGACAATATTTATTTTTCCAATCCATGAGCAGGGAATGTCTTTCCATTTCTTTAAATCTTCTTCAATTTCCTTCAGAAGCTTTCTATAGTTTTCAGCATACAGATCCTTTACATCTTTGGTTAGATTTATTCCTAGGTATTTTATGCTTCTTGGTGCAATTGTGAATGGGATCAGTTTCTTTATTTGTCTTTCTGTTGCTCCATTGTTAGTGTATAAGAATGCAACTGATTTCTGTACATTGATTTTGTATCCTGCAACTTTGCTGAATTCCTGTATCAGTTCTAGCAGACTTTTGGTGGAGTCTATCGGATTTTCCATGTATAATATCATGTCATCTGCAAAAAGCGAAAGCTTGACTTCATCTTTGCCAATTTTGATGCCTTTGATTTCCTTTTGTTGTCTGATTGCTGATGCTAGAACTTCCAGCACTATGTTAAACAGCAGCGGTGAGAGTGGGCATCCTTGTCGTGTTCCTGATCTCAGGGAAAAAGCTTTCAGTTTTTCCCCGTTGAGGATGATGTTAGCTGTGGGCTTTTCATAAATGGCTTTTATGATCTTTAAGTATGTTCCTTCTATCCCGACTTTCTCAAGGGTTTTTATTAAGAAAGGGTGCTGGATTTTGTCGAAGGCCTTTTCTGCATCGATTGACAGGATCATATGGTTCTTCTCTCTTTTTTTGTTAATGTGATGTATCACGTTGATTGATTTGCGAATGTTGAACCAGCCCTGCATCCCAGGAATGAATCCCACTTGATCATGGTGAATAATTCTTTTTATATGCCGTTGAATTCGATTTGCTAGTATCTTATTGAGAATTTTTGCATCCATATTCATCAGGGATATTGGCCTGTAGTTCTCTTTTTTTACTGGGTCTCTGTCTGGTTTCGGAATCAAAGTAATACTGGCTTCATAGAATGAGTCTGGAAGTTTTCCTTCCCTTTCTATTTCTTGGAATAGCTTGAGAAGGATAGGTATTATCTCTGCTTTAAACGTCTGGTAGAACTCCCCTGGGAAGCCATCTGGTCCTGGACTCTTATTTGTTGGGAGATTTTTGATAACCGATTCAATTTCTTCGCTGGTTATGGGTCTGTTCAAGCTTTCTATTTCCTCCTGATTGAGTTTTGGAAGCGTGTGGGTGTTCAGGAATTCGTCCATTTCTTCCAGGTTGTCCAATTTGTTGGCATATAAGTTTTCATAGTATTCCCTGATAATTGTTTGTATCTCTGAGGGATTGGTTGTAATAGTTCCATTTTCATTCATGATTTTATCTATTTGGGTCATCTCCCTTTTCTTTTTGAGAAGCCTGGCTAGAGGTTTGTCAATTTTGTTTATTTTTTCAAAAAACCAACTCTTGGTTTCGTTGATCTGCTCTACAGTTTTTTTAGTTTCTATATTGTTTATTTCTGCTCTGATCTTTATTATTTCTCTTCTTCTGCTGGGCTTAGGCTGCCTTTGCTGTTCTGCTTCTAGTTCCTTTAGGTGTGCTGTTAGATTTTGTATTTGGGATTTTTCTTGTTTCTTGAGATAGGCCTGGATTGCAATGTATTTTCCTCTCAGGACTGCCTTTGCTGCGTCCCAAAGCGTTTGGATTGTTGTATTTTCATTTTCGTTTGTTTCCATATATTTTTTAATTTCTTCTCTAATTGCCTGGTTGACCCACTCATTCGTTAGTAGGGTGTTCTTTAACCTCCATGCTTTTGGAGGTTTTCCAGACTTTTTCCTGTGGTTGATTTCAAGCTTCATGGCATTGTGGTCTGAAAGTAAGCATGGTATAATTTCAATTCTTGTAAACTTATGAAGGGCTGTTTTGTGACCCAGTATATGATCTATCTTGGAGAATGTTCCATGTGCACTCGAGAAGAAAGTATATTCTGTTGCTTTGGGATGCAGAGTTCTAAATATATCTGTCAAGTCCATCTCATCCAATGTCTCATTCAGGGCCCTTGTTTCTTTATTGACCGTGTGTCTAGTTGATCTATCCATTTCTGTAAGTGGTGTATTAAAGTCCCCTGCAATGACCACATTCTTATCAATAAGGTTGCTTATGTTTATGAGTAATTGTTTTATATATTTGGGGGCTCCGGTATTCGGTGCATAGACATTGATAATTGTTAGCTCTTCCTGATGGATAGACCCTGTAACTATTATATAATGTCCTTCTTCATCTCTTGTTACAGCCTTTAATTTAAAGTCTAGTTTGTCTGATAGAAGTATGGCTACTCCAGCTTTCTTTTGGCTTCCAGTCGCATGATAAATAGTTCTCCATCCCCTCACTCTCAATCTAAAGGTGTCCTCAGGTCTAAAATGAGTCTCTTGTAGACAGCAAATAGATGGGTCTTGTTTTTTTATCCATTCTGATACCCTATGTCTTTTGGTTGGCGCATTTAATCCATTTACATTCAGTGTTATTATAGAAAGATACGGGTTTAGAGTCATTGTGATGTCTGTATGTTTTATGCTTATAGTGATGTCTCTGGGACTTTGTCTCACAGGGTCCCCCTTAGGATCTCTTGTAGGGCTGGTTTAGTGGTGACAAATTCCTTCAGTTTTTGTTTGTTTGGGAAGACCTTTATCTCTCCTTCTATTCTAAATGACAGACTTGCTGGATAAAGGATTCTTGGCTGCATATTTTTTCTGTCTAGCACCCTGAAAATCTCTTGCCAATTCTTTCTGGCCTGCCAAGTTTCAAAAGAGAGATCAGTCACGAGTCTTATAGGTTTCCCTTTATATGTGAGGGCACGTTTACCCCTTGCTGCTTTCAGAATTTTCTCTTTATCCTTGTATTTTGCCAGTTTCACTATGATATGTCGTGCAGAAGATCGATTCAAGTTACGTCTGAAGGGAGTTCTCTGTGCCTCTTGGATTTCAATGCCTTTTTCCTTCCCCAGTTCAGGGAAGTTCTCAGCTATGATTTCTTCAAGTACCCCTTCAGCACCTTTCCCTCTCTCTTCCTCCTCTGGGATACCAATTATGCGTATATTATTTCTTTTTAGTGTATCACTTAATTCTCTAATTTTCCCCTCATACTCCTGGATTTTTTTATCTCGCTTTTTCTCAGCTTCCTCTTTTTCCATAACTTTATCTTCTAGTTCACCTATTCTCTCCTCTGCCTCTTCAAGCCGAGCTGTGGTGGTTTCCATTTTGTTATGCATTTCGTTTAAAGCGTTTTTCAGCTCCTCGTGACTGTTCCTTAGTCCCTTGATCTCTGTAGCAAGAGATTCTCTGCTGTCCTGTATACTGTTTTCAAGCCCAGCGATTAATTTTATGACTATTATTCTAAATTCACTTTCTGTTATATTATTTAAATCCTTTTTGATCAGCTCATTAGCTGTTGTTATTTCCTGGAGATTCTTCTGAGGGGAGTTCTTCCGCTTGGTCATTTTGGATAGTCCCTGGCGTGGTGAGGACCTGCAGGGCACTTCCCCTGTGCTGTGGTGTATACCTGGAGTTGGTGGGCGGGGCCGCAGTCAGACCTGATGTCTGCCCCCAGCCCACCGCTGGGGCCACAGTCAGACTGGTGTGTGCCTTCTCTTCCCCTCTCCTAGGGGCGGGATTCACTGTGGGGTGGTGTGGCTCGTCTGGGCTACTTGCACCCTGCCAGGCTTGTGATGCTGGGGATCTGGCGTATTAGCTGGGGTGGGTAGGCAAGGTGCTCGGGGGCAGGAGGGGCAGGCTTAGATCGCTTCTCCTTAGGTGATCCACTTCAGGAGGGGCCCTGTGACAGCGGGAGGGAGTCAGATCCGCTGCCGGAGGTTTGGCTCCGCAGAAGCGCAGAGTTGGGTGTTTGCGCGGAGCGAGCAAGTTCCCTGGCAGGAACCGGTTCCCTTTGGGATTTCGGCTGGGGGATGGGCGGGGGAAATGGCGCTGGCGAGCGCCTTTGTTCCCCACCAAACTGAGCTCTGTTGTCAGGGGGCTCAGCAGCTCTCCCTCCCTTTGTCCTCCAGCCTTCCCGCTTTCCGAGCAGAGCTGTTAATTTCTGACCTCCCAGACGCTAAGTCGCGCTTGCTGTCGGAACACAGTCCGCCCGGCCCCTCCGCTTTTGCAAGCCCGACTCGGGGGCTCTGCTTGGCCGGCGAGCCGCCCCTCCGCCCCGGCTCCCTCCCGCCAGTCCGTGGAGCGCGCACCGCCTCGCCGCCCTTCCTACCCTCTTCCGTGGGCCTCTCGTCTGCGTTTGGCTCCGGCGACTCTGTTCTGCTAATCCTCTGGCGGTTTTCTGGGTTATTTAGGCAGGTGTAGATGGAATCTAAGTGATCAGCAGGACGTGCGGTGAGCCCAGCGTCCTCCTAAGCCGCCATCTTGCCGCAACAACTGTCATGTTTCATTTAAGACTCTATGATGTTCTAATACTTAAATAGAATGCTTTAGTTCATTGAATTTCAATTCTAAAAAAAAAATGATAACTTTTAATATTATGCATTTTTCCACTAATCGTAGTTTTGGCTATACCCCATTAGTCTTGGCATGTAGTCTTTTTCTCTTGCATTTTTTATAAATTTGTTCGTCTGTTTATTAATTTAGTAAATTAAGCACTCACACTATGCTAGTGTGTTCAGTATGGTTTTAAGCACTGGAATCCCAGCTATGGACAAGAGAGATAAAAGTTTTGTCTTAAAATAACAAAGTTTCTAGTATCTGTACACTATATGATGAACTATAGCTTGAACAAGAAAACCAGGCCTCACGTGCCTATGTCTAAACAATCATTCCACCTTTCTTTTCTTTTCTTCAAGTTTATTTATTTATTTTGAGAGAGACAGAGACAGTGTGGGTGGAGGAGGAGGAGGAGGAGGAGGAGGAGGAGTGGAGAGAGAGAGAGAGAGAGAGAGAGAGAGAGAGAGAGAGAGAGAGAATCCCAAGCAGGTTCCACTTTGCCCCAGCACAGGGCTCGAACTCACGAAAGAGCATGACCTGAGCCAAAACCAAGAGTCTGATGCTTAATAGACTAAGACACCCAGGCTCCTCCTACCTTTCTTTTAAAGTGTCAAACAAACTTGAGCTCCCATCTGCTGGTTTGAAGAACTATGTCTCTGTGTATTAAAGAAGTTTTCCTAGGTTCCCATAGCTCAGGTTCTAATGAACAGGTATTAAATTATTTTCCCAGGGACCTCCACAAGAAGCCATTTACTGCTGTGGTCAGTTGGCCTCTCAAAGCAATTTACGTTATCAAGCCACAACACTTAACATTGGAGTTGAAAAGAAAATGGTCACTTAACAGCATTTTATCCAAGAACAATGGATACTTTCCTTTCTTTACATCTGTGTAACTGGAGAGCTCCCTCAAATTGCTTTCACAAAAGTGAATTTAAGTCACAATTTGAAGAATAACTGCCTGCAACTTTAAAATGGCAGTTTTCTTCAAACTTTTCCTATTATTTGAAAAAAAATCTTAAAGAGACAGAAGCTAGGGAGACACCACTTTATGGTGTTTAGATTTCTTTTCTGAACTGTAGTTATTTTGGAACCCCAGTGTTTTGGTTTTTAGTGGTTTTATTTTTAAAATATATTTCACTGTGGAAAGCAAAGATCTGTTTTATGGACAATTATTTTTAGTGTTCTATACATGCTTGAAAATTTGCCGATGGGGTAAAATTATCAGTATCCACCCGTAAATTCTTAGGTGAGGTAGACGCTATAGACCGGAAAGCTAGATCGTCAATGTGTGTTCATGATGCGTACGCTCATGTTTCTTCTTGGGGAAGAAACATATGGATGTCTTTAATTTAGTTTGAAGCGTATTTAACAATTAGATTGAATAATGGATTGATAGAGGGATAGATAGATGGGTGGATAGACAATAAAGCAACTGACTGAAAATTAGTGAAAAATTCAGGTTGTGGGTTTATGAGTATTTACTTGAAGATATACTATAAGGGGTCCCTGGGTGCCTCAGTTGGTTGAGTGTCTGACTTCAGCTCAGCTCATAATCCTGGTTTGTGAGTCTGAGTGCACATGGGCTCACTGCTGTCAGCACAGAGCCCGCTTCAGCTCCTCTGTCCCCTTCTCTCTCTGCCCCTCCCCACTTGTGCTCTCTCCCTCAAAAATAAGTAATAATAATAAATTTTTTTTAATATATACCTTAAAATTCTTTCAGTTTTGCAGTATATTTTAAGTTTTAATAATAAAATGTTGAAAAGATGAGTTGGAGAAGTTGATAGCAACTTCTGGTAGCCAGTGTAAGTGATGGTAGTAGATTAGTTTACTGATCTTCAAATTAGAGCCCAAGTATCCTAGTCTTTTGTTCCAGTTTGGCCCTCGGATGGATCACCTCAGCTCTCTGGGTCTCAGTTTCCACATCTACATTAACAATAGATTCTCAATAAATACTTGTTGAGTTAATGTTTAATAGATTAATCTGAAAATGAAATGAATTAGATGATCTTTCTGGTTGCTTTTAGGTTTTCACCCATATGACTAATTTTTAGTGTGGGTATATCAGCTCACGCATTTCTACCATGATTTAAAATATTTTAGCAATTTGTGTATGGTGTATAATTATGTAAATTCTTTCAGTATTGTATACTTATAATTGATGAACTAAAATCTCTATTTACAAATTAATGATAGATCAGAAATAGACCCCTGAAAAAGGCACATACATTTTAAGTAAGTTTAGTAAGAAAGTCATTGTCAAACATAGCAAGAGAGTTACACTGTTCTTTTCAATTTTTCCCCCAATTTAAAATGTGTAAATAAATGTACATATGCTTACTAAAGTTTAGAGTTTAGATCTAACACTACCTACTTGGAAAGACGCTGTTCCATTCAATATAACACATTTTTGTGCTGAATTATAAGCATCCCTATTACTAGTTGAAGTATAAGTTGTTAAAATACCCCTCATAACTTATCTGGTTTGAGTGGCAATGACATAGCAGTGGATAATGCATAAATATCAAGCAACTCCTTTGTTAACAGCTGTGTTCTAACTTACTGAGTTTCAAGCTGGGTAGAAGAAAGAGATAATTGTGACATGACACCCATAAATCGTTATAACATTATCTTCGGTATTGAACTAATGATAACCAAAAAAATTCCATTTTTATCAGACACCCAGGGTGCACAATAAAATATTCATTTACCTTACACTGCATATAAAGCTGTTTCTTTCATCACTTTGTTTCTTATATAGGATTCTGTAATGTGGTTCCCAGTACATTAAGCACCAATGTAATTATTATCCTCCTTGTGTACAGCCATCTAAATTAAATACCATTAAATGAAATGCTCTCATAAATACTGTATATCTTTATAGGACTATTATCTACATTTTCTCAAAATACTGTGCTCAATTGGTCCATTGGAATTAGTGTTGTGTTCTTACAATAATGTGGATAAGCCTGAGGCTTCATCCAGGAGGAAGATGTGTATGGCATCCGATGGCTCTGAATTCATTGGAACACACAAGATTTCTTTGGGACCATCGTCTCAGAACCATGCCTCTTATACCCCGCTCACTTCTCGTTGTGCATCTTCTTTTTATATTTACTTCTTTGAACCACTCTCAGCAATGATCCTTTAGAAGAGCTGGACTCTTAAAAATATCTTTGTGCTCTTAGCATTTTCTCTGCGATACAGGCTGCGATACAGCCAATGCTTAGGAAGTTGCTATGAAGGAGCCATGACACTGAATTAACATAGTGATTACCAAATTTTTGTGCACATTAGAATCCTCTGGGAATATTTTAAAATGTTCCAAATCTTAGGACATACCTCAAGTCTCTCTAGTGATGCACCAAAATCGTTAGTATTTTTTGAACCTCCCCAGGTTATTCCAATATGTAGACAAGTTTGGGAACAATCAGGCTAGCAGTAATTATTCAAAATCTACAGAAAATATGTGTTCATCCAGGGCAGACACTGAGGCTATTTCTATATCTTGACAGATGAAATGGATGAAGAAAATGTGATACAGAAAAACAATAAAGAAAATGTTATATGTAATGGAATATTATACATTCTTAAAAAAAAGAAGGAAATCCTGCTGTTCGCCACAACATGAAAGGACCTGGAGGGCATTATGCAAACTGAAATAAGCCAAATAGAGAAAGACAAATATGACATGGTATCAGTTACATGCGATACCTTCAAAAAAAAAAAAAGTCAAATTTCTCAGCAAGTAAAAAAATGGTCACCAAGGGCTGAGGGATGGGAGAAATAAGGAGAATTTGTAAAAAAGATCCAAACTTTCACTTATACGATGAATAAGGTCTGAGGATCTAACGTATAACATGGTGTCTGTAGTTGATAACACCATACTGTATAATTGAACTTTGCTAAGAGAAAGGCGCTTAAATGTTCTCAACAACAAGAAAAGATAAATATGTAAGGTGATGGATGTGCTAACTAACTCAGTGAGGGGAATCCTTTCATGATGTATACATTTATGAAAACATCACATTGTATACTTTAAATATTTTATCAATTTATTTTTCAATTATACCTCAATAAAGCTAAAAAAAAAAGGAGAAGGAGAAGGAAGGAGAGAAGGAAGGAACAAAGGGTAGGGGGGAAGAAAAGGAGGGAGGCAAGAAGGGAAAAAAGAAAAAAATACTACAGAGGTTAGTTGAGTTTTTCCATTTTTAGGAGGTAAAATTTAAGGATAATACGAATCTTTAGTCGGTGTTTTTCTTCTGTAGATAAAAGTTTAAAGCTAAGTACATTGGAAGCCACTACTTCTCCCTTGAGGGTTTAATTGCTTAGCAATAGCCATCAAACTATATATATGTAGCTATTTGGGTATTCTGAAAGTAACAAGCTGTGAGATATGAGTAATAGTTTCAGTAGGTATTTAGTAAAGATTATGTTGGGAAACTTTAATACATATATGTATATGAAATTGTGTTAAGACTTGTTTCCAAAAAAGGAGATTGAGCGTTAAGAATTTACATAGTAGGTTGTATATTTTAATAAAAGCAAAGATGGAAGGCGTGAAATTTTGCTTTGTTGCATACGTTTTCATGATTTAGTCAGAGAGAGCTATACTGATTTTTGGAATTCAATCAGAATTTCCCCATTTAAGTTACTAAGCAGAGGAAAGTCTACTGGAAATGCTATTGTCTGGTTAATGTTCTATATATTTTCTGATTATAATAATGATATAGGACACATTTCTATATAATTTTATTCAAAGTCAAACCAGAGATCGGAGGTTAAGCACATTATCACCCTATCCACTGCTGCCATTACTGCTCAGGGTCAGTTCTAATTGTCAGTCATGCTCACCATTGTATCCCCTTTCCTCTGTTTATTCTATCCTGGTAAATGTTAAATCCATTCAGGGAAAAAAACCCACACATTTAGAGGGTATGATTTTCTACAATAAAATGTAAATTATATTGTTACTGTTTAAAATATTATTAGAAAGAAACATCCAGACATGATGTGTGACATGAGGTGGGGGGGAGTCTTTAGTATCTAAATTCTAGGAGAATTTAGGAATTCTAGACATGTTCAAATAAACAGACATCTACATGGACAGACAAGAAGATGACAGTATTATGTGGTCGGTCAGAATATAGTGAAATGCCCTTGAATATTTAATATAGAAATTTGCCTCTGTTATAAGTTGAAAAGAAATATGGGGTATATGTAAGTTTTATGTATTTATGTGAGAGAGAAGAAAACAAAAGTTCTATCTTGATTGTGAATATTCTTGAATTGAGTATAGATCAAGTAATTCTATAAATGTTTTTGTTAACTTAGTCTTGGCATATGTTCTCAATTTAATGACTACCGTTTTGTTTGTTTGTTTGTTTGTTTAACTTAAGAACTCACACAATTACAAAAATTGGGTCTTTGAAAGTTTCAGGGACCTTAAGAAGTAAAATAACAGAGATCCCACTGTTGGTTGTCCTAGGACAGACCAGATATTTTAGAACATTCAGAGGTACAAACTGAAGGCATATCCCCTCATCGATTTAAGGGATTAGGTTGAACTTTTTATATTTGGCTTCCTTCCTCTATAGATAAAAAGCAAAAATTGTAATTTCAGTCACCTCTCATTTGAACGAAAAGGAATCAATATATTCATATGAGCAGTTAACAATCTTGTCTATGCATGTGTTTTGTTCTGCACATTTAAAATATTTTAAATTATTTGCCAACATTTTACAAGTTAAAATTATCACAATATTTTGAAACATTTTTAAATTAAAAAATTGGCGGATCTTATGGGCTCCTAGGTGACTTGGTTGGTTAAACGTCCGACTCTTGATTGCAGCTCAGGTCTTAATCTCATGGTTCATGAGATGGAGCGGGGAGCCTGCTTGGGATTCTCTCTCTTCCTCTCTCTGGCCCTCTCCCTGATTGTGCATACCTGCTGTCTCTCTCTCTCCCTCTCTCTCTCAAAATAAATGAATAAACATTTAAAAATTGGAAGATTTGGGGCGCCTGGGTGTCTCAGTCATTTGAGAGTCCGACTTTGGCTCAAGTCGTGAACTCACAGTTCATGAGTTCAAGCCCCACATCAGTCTCTGTGCAGACAGCTCAGAGCCTGGAATCTGCTTCAGATTCTGTGTCTCCCTCTCCCTGTGTGCCACCCCTACTGGAGTGTTCTCTCTCTCTCTCTCTCTCTCTCTCTCTCTCTCTCTCTCTCAAAAATAAGGATTAAAAATTTTTTAAAAATTGGGAGATTTTACACAAATATCCTGATTTCTGATTTATCATGAGAAAGCCACTGACTCACTGTCACTGGGCCCTCCTTAATCCTACATGGTGGTATTTGGTTGGATCAGAGAAACTTCTGCCCGTGATAGTTGAGCACATATTATCTAGGTTGGCATAGGGTCTGCATGGCCTACCTGACTCATATACATGACCCCTCTAGCTCCTTAAAGACACCTGAGTATTTACCCTCTAGAATTTGTACCTAAAAGTGTTATACAGGTAAATATGGTATGAATCAAAAATGGTGGTAAGTTCAAACACCCAGGTTTCTAAATTCCACCACACTCTTTTTTTTTTTTTTTTTTTTTTTTTTTTTTTTTTTTACCACTTGCTGCACAGTTGGCAATGTCATAGTATCTGGCCTTTGGAATGTAGGCAAAACCAAAAATACTTAAGAAAATAGGTAAAAAATATGTGTAAATCCCTAACTGATACCTCCAGTGCAGCTTTTGTTTGATTGGATTTATCCTTTTCTGGATGTGGAAACTGTCACACAAGATGTTGACTATTCTCAAACTCCTTGGTCTGTCCAAGCTTGTGATACAAGTGCACCTTCAATTGTTAGTTAGCCAGCAAGGAGAAAAGCTGACAAAATCAGCTGTTGGCTGAATGACTATTGTCAGGGAAATGCTAGAATTGGCTGATGCGTCAAAATAGGCAATGGCATTTGAACTTGACTTTCCCTTGTTCTACTGATGATTTCAGATGAGTCTGTGATGGGTCAGCTCTCTGTGAGCTCAGATACACCTTTGTTCAGATGAACAGTGAATCTGCTCATTTCTTCCTCGCATATCATTTGACTCCAATCCTCCTGGCCCGTACAAAAGTACCGCCTAAAATAGGAGTTAATGCCTTTGAGGGCAAGCTTCAGCCAACGCGCCTGTGGACCAGTGGACAAACACTCTAGCCTGTCCTTCAGGAACAAGAAGACGAAGAATGGATTAGATTTCCTGGGGTGCCTGGGTGGCGCAGTCGGTTGAGCGTCCGACTTCAGCCAGGTCACGATCTCGCGGTCCGGGAGTTCGAGCCCCGCGTCGGGCTCTGGGCTGATGGCTCAGAGCCTGGAGCCTGTTTCTGATTCTGTGTCTCCCTCTCTCTCTGCCCCTCCCCTGTTCATGCTCTGTCTCTCTCTGTCCCAAAAATAAATAAACGTTGAAAAAAAAATTAAAAAAAAAAGAATGGATTAGATTTCCTTTCCTTGAAAGTTCCACAAAACAGTGAAAAAACACATATGAAAGGAAAGATTATATCCATATATCTGCAGTCAGGTGGCAAGGGCATTTTATTCACTTGAAAATTAGTAGCATGCTATATATTACCAGGAAGAATGGTGCCGAGAGATAAAGTTGATGGATATCATTTCCTTATTCAGTTTAGTGCACAGCAGGCAAAGTGGTATCTTTTTTTCTTTTTCTTTCTTTCTTTTTTTTTTTTTTAAGGGAGACAGAAATAGAAAACACAGGCAGGAGAGAGACAAGCATATGGAAGGAAAGGCCAAAGAAAGGATATGGCAAAGAGCGAAGAGACACAAACTGCATTTGACAATTACATCTGGAGTGACATGGAAACATGTATGATAATTTAGGCAAAAATAACTTCCTGATTGGCCCAACATTTTAGAGTTTCAGTAGCATTTATTTGGAAGTAGAATTTCTCCACTGTTTCACCCTTAAAGGGGGAAATGTGACACGGTTTTACTTTCATATACAGGATATATCCTCAGCTCCAACAGCATGCCTGGAATGTTTCACAAATTCTTCAATAAATGTATGCTGAATAATGAATGAATGATGCTAAGAGACCATGAGTGAGATGCTCTGTTAATTGGTTAGTTCTTCAGAGTATTTGACCAAAACATTTTCCCAGATCTACTTATTAATTACTTTCTATCCCAAGTGAATGATGTTACACTGATTTTGCTTTAGCCTTAGTCTCCCTGACAACTGAATTCAAATGAGAAATTATTGCTTCAGGGGCCAGAGAATAACATATTTCTAATAAATTTGCCACCGTCATTCATTAAATGAACAAAACACTTGCATTTTTAAATATACATCTCAATTTAAGTACTTGCCCAATATCAAACAGAACCAACCTGTTGATCCCATATATTCGTAGGTCCAACTATGAAATTCAGCATGGCTTCTAAATTGGGAGCCTTGGCTCAAGTTTCAGTAAATAATAAAAGTGAACTTGACAGAGTTGGTGTTATTCTTCTTCATGCTCTTTATTTAATTCTATTAAAATAAGCGTTTGATGTACCTTATGCATGTAGTTAAGTGTTTGGGATGTACAGACACATAAGACACAGTCTCTGCAACGGTGTGATGGACTGGTCACCCTTTATGACCATGCAGTAAGAGATCATTCCCTATGATTAGACGCTCAGTATGCCAGATTCCTGCTTTCTCAGACTTTTTTGGAACGAAGAAACTTAGGCATGTGATCTAGCTTCTGCCAGTCAGTGACATGGGTGGTGATTTTGACCCAGAAGCTAATGACACCAGAAAAGAAAGCCATGGATCTCTCTTCCAAGTGGAAAGTAGTAGTAGCAGTAAAAAACAGAATCTAGTTTCACATGCAGTAATGGCAGCAAAGAAACCCAGGCATTAATGTGGTGATTGGTAATCAAGGGTAGCAGTAGTTTTTTTAATAGATGAGTTCTGCACACGGTTTTGGAAGTTGAGCCTGATTCTATATATGCTACTGATGATTCAATAGCTCTCCTGCTAATTCATCTAGCTACACAGCACCTTTATAAAAAATTCCTTTTCTGCTTCTGTCATCCCAAATGCAATTATTGTTGCAACTAAGAAGCCTGACAGGTACGCATCCATACACACACACTCCTTTGAATATAGTACCATAAAATAAAACATAGGCCTATTGTGGTTATGGTTTTAGTGATACATTCTTGATCATAATAGTTCTTATAATGAATAAGCCACCAATAAAGGTCAGGAAACTAACATTTAGTGAAAACCTACCATATGCTTGACATCACACTTATAAATAATTTGCCTCATTTACTATTATTAATATTTTATCTCATTTACTAGACTGTAAATTGCATAGCTGCAAAAAACTCTGATTGGTCTTTTGCTACTAAAGGATTTTATAAAATTAAAACAAGAATATGCATGTAGTGTGCACAGCATAATACCTGGCATCTAGAGGATGTTCAACAAATGCTAGTTCCTTACACTTACATATATTAATATATTTTCAAAGCCATTTCCAGGTTGATTTTATGGGGAGAATGATGCTAACAGAAACAAGAGGTAGACCTAACTTAAGCTAGCATTCAATAGGCTTAATTTGAAAAGGGTGAGATTAATTATACATTGAAAAATATGTACAGATATAGGTCATCTTATAATTAAAAATCAGAATCTAATAAAAATAATCATAGATTTGTGTGTCTCGTTTTCATGAGAAAGCATTCTGTTCAACTTTATTGTATGTAAGTTTTATTCAAACAGTGTCAAACCTAGGCTTCTCCACTAAATTTAAACATATATATATATATATATATATATATATATATATATATAGCTGCCTTGTTTAACCCATTTCACTTGGTGAGTATAGACCCCTATATATAGGAGTATAGACCCCTATATATATATATATATATATATATATATATATATATATATAGCTGCCTTGTTTAACCCATTTCACTTGGTGAGTATAGACCCCTATAGTTTCCTAAGGCTACTCTAATAAAGTACCACACTGGATGACTTGAACAACAGAAATTTATTGCCTGGCAGTGCTGGAAGCTACAAGAATGAGATTAAGGTGTTAGCAGGGTTGGTTTATTCTGAGGGCTGTGGGGGAGAATTGGGGCATGCTTCCCTCCTAGCTTCGTATAGGTTTCTAGCAGTCATGGATGCGTCAGATTCATCTCTGTCTTCATCGTTACATGGTGTTTTCCCTGCGTGTGTGCCTCTGTATCTAAACTTCCCCTTTGTATCAGAACAATTATCTTGTGCTGGGGCCCACCCTAATGACTTCATCTTAAGTTGATTATCTGCAAAGACAGTATTTCCAAATAAGGTCACATTCATGAATACCTGGCGGTGGGAGGGGGGGCAGGTAGGACTTAAACAACTTTTTTTTTTTAATTTTAATTAAAAAATTTTAATTAATATGGGGCGCCTGAGTGGCTCATTCGTTAAGCATCTGACTTGGGCTCAGGTCATGATCTCACTGTTGGTGAGTTCGAGCCCCCGTCGGGCTCTGGCTCTGGGCTGACAGCTCGGAGCCTGGAGCCTGCTTCGGATTCTTTGTCTCCCTCTGTCTGCCCCTCTGCTGCTTGCACTCTGTCTCTTGCATTGTCTCAAAAATAAATAATCATTAAAAGGATTTTAAAATATTTTGATTAATATACGGTATTATATTAGTTTCAGGTGTGCAATATAGTGATTCAACACTTCAGTATATTACTCAGTGGTCATTATGTAAATTCACTCTTAATCCCTGTCACCTATTTCACCCATTGCCCCCCCCCACACACTTCTCCTCCAATATGCATCAGTTTTTTGTTGTTGTTGTTGTTCATTTGAGTCTTTTTAAATCAATTTTGATGATCTTGTTAAAGAAACCAGCTCCTGGTTTCGTTGCTTCATTGTGTTTTTTTTTAGTTTCTATATCATTTATTTTTGCTCTAATATTTATTATTTTCTGCCTTTTGCTAGGGTTGGGTTTTGATTGTTCTGTTTTTTCATCTCCTTTACGTGTGAAATTGGGTTGTTTGAGATCTTTCTTGATTCTTGAGGCAGGCTTGTATTGCTATAAATCTCCTTCTTAGAACCGCTTTTGCTATATTCCAAAGATTTTGGACTATTCTGTTTCCATTTTCATTTGTCTCCATGTAGTCTTTTAATTTCCTCTTTCATTTCTTGTTTGACCTATTCATAGTTTAATAGCATTCTGCTTAACCTTTATGTATTTGTGTTCTGTCCAGATTTTTTTCTTGTGGTTGATTTCTAGTTTCATAGAATTGTGGTTGGAAAAGATGCATGGTATGATTTCAGTTTTTTGTTTTTGTTTTTGTTTTTCTTCTTAATTGTTGAGTCTTGTATCGTGATCGAACATGTAACCTGTTCTGGAGAATATTCCATTGAAAAGAATGTGTACTCCATCGTTTTAAAATGGAATGTTCTGAATACATCTGTTAGATCGATCCGGTTCAGTGTGTCAATCCAAGTCACTATTTCCTTATTGATTTTCTATTTGGATGCTCTATTGATGTAAGTTGGGTATTAAAGTACCCTACTATCATTGCATTCCTATAAATTCATGTTTGTTATTAGCTACTTTATATGTTTGGGGGCTACATTATTGGATGCATAAATATTTAAAATTCTTATGTCTTCTGATTGAATTGTTCCTATTATGATTATATAGTGTTTTTCTTTGTCTCTTGTTATAGTCTTTGCTTCAAACTCTATTCTATCTGATATAAATATTGATACCCCATCTTTAAATTCCATTTATATGATAAATGTTTCCATCCCTTCACTTTGAATCTGCATGTGTCTTTAAGTATGAAATGAGAGTCTTGTAGGCAACACAAAGATGGGTTGTGCTTTTTTATCCATTCAGTCACCCTATGTCTTTTTATTGGAGCTTTTAGTCCACTTATAATCAAAGTAGTTATTGATAGGTATGTATTCATTTCCATTTTGTTACTCAATTTATACTTGTTTTTATAGTTCTCTGTTCCTTTCTTCTCTTGCTCTCTTCTCTCACTGTTTGCTGGCTCTCTTTAGTAATATACTCAGATTCCTTTCTCTTTACTTTTTGTATACATATTACCAGTGTTTGATTTCTGGTTACCATGAAGTCTGTATGTAGTATCTTATGCATAGAGCAGTATATATTAAGTTGATGGTAACTTAAGTTTGAATTCATTCTAAAAGCACTAAATTTTTGTTCCTTTCCCCCCATGTTTTAGGTGTATGGCATTATACTTTGCATCTTTTTATTTTGTGAATACCTTAACTGACTTTAGTACATATATTTAATTCTACTGCTTTTGTGCTTCCTACTTTTCTTAATCCTGCTTACAGTGTCCCCTTTAACATTTCTTGCAGGGCTGGTTTAGTAGTGATGAATTCCTTTAACTTGTTTATTTGGGAAGCTACCTCTCCTATTCTGAATGATAACCTTGCTGGATAGAATATTCTTTTTTTTTCTTTAATGTTTATTTATGAGAGAGGGAGAGACAGTGTGAGTGGGGGAGGGGCAGAGAGGGAGAGAATGAGAGAGAGAGAGAGACAGAAGGTCAGAAGCAGGCTTTGCACTGACAGCAGAGAGCCCCATGTGGGGCTCGAACTCACAAACCATGAGATCATGACTTGAGCCAAAGTTGGATGCTTAATTGACTGAGCCACCCAGGCACTCCCAGACTATTCTTGATAACAGTTTTTTGTTGTTGTTGTTGGTTTTGTTTTGTGTTGTTGTTGTTGTTGTTGTTTTTCTTTCAACACTTACAATTTATCAAGTCACTCGTTTCTGGCCTGCAAAGTTCCTGCTGAAAAATCAGTTGATGGATTTATGGACCTTTTGGGCCTTCTTTGTAGCTGTTTTTTTTTCTTGATGCTTTTAAAATTCTCTCTTTTTCACTCCACTTTGCCATTCTCATTAGTATGTGACTTGGTGTGGACTTCCTTGGGTTGATTTTGTTGGGGGCTCTCTGTGCCTTCTAGATCTGGATTTCTGTTTCCTCACCCAGATTTGGGAAGTTTTCATCTATTATTTCTTCAAATAAATTTTCTTCCCCCTCTTCCCTCTCTTCTCCTTTTGGCTTCACAATAATGTGAATGTTATTACACTTGATGGTGTCGCTGAGTTCCCTAAGTTTATTCTCATTGTTTTATTATTCTTTCTTCTCTGTGTTATGGAGCATAATTGCTTCATTACTCTGTCCTCCAGGTTGCTGATCTGTTCTTTGCTTCCTCTAGTCTAGTATTCATTCCATCTAGTGTATTTTTAATTTCAGTTATTGAATTCTTCATCTCTGATTGGTTCTTTTTTATGTTTTCTGTCTCTGTGTTAAGTCTCACTGAGGTCCCACAGTCTTGTCTCAAATCCAGTGAGTATCTTTATGGCCATTGCTTTAAATTATCTATCAGATATTTTACTTATTTCTGTTTTCATTTACATCTCTTGCTGTGATTTTCGCCTGTTTTTTCACTTAGGACACATTCCTCTGTCCCCTCATTTGCTCTAACTCTCTGTTTGTTTTTATGTGTTGGAAAAGTCAGTTACATCTCCTGCTCTTGCAAGTAGTGGCCTTAGGAAGAAGAAGCCCTGTAGTGCCCTGTGGTGCAATGTCCTCTGTTTACCAGGACCTGACACCTTAGGGATGTCTCCTATATGTGTCACATGTGCCCTTCTGTTGTGGCTGAGCTGTGTTTGCCTTTAGCCCTGTCATCTGCAATGGCCCTCTTTGCCTTTTGTGAGCAGGGTTTGGTCCCTGTGTTTTTTGTGGGCGAGTCTAAGGCTGCCTTTGACTTGACTTGAGTCAGAGCAGGTGTTTTTCGGAGCTAGAGTTGCACCAAACTGCAAGGCACTCTCCCTGTGCTGTCCCCTGAGAAACTTTCATTGGCAGGCAGTGCCTCCAGTCAGACCAATGTCTGCCCCGCAGCCCACTGGGCCACAGTGGGACTGGTATATATCATTATCTTCCTCCTCCCCTGGAGCAGGCATCACTCTGAAGTGGTGCTGGCCCCTGTTGGAGCTGCTTGCAAACTGCCATACTTGTAGTCCAACTTTAGATGGACTCTTGGGGAGGGCAGTCTGCACAAGAATTGGGGGCGGGGGGGGGGCAGGAACACAGTGCCAACAATGTGTGTGCCAGTCTGATGCAGGAGGGGAACTGAAGCTTCCTGGGAAAACTCCTGCTTTGTCTGGGCCAGACAAGCAGGTCTGTAAAAGAGTATGATTGCATGGTGCGCTTTTAGCAAGCTAGATGCAGTGTTAGTGCTGTGTCGATTCCCTCAGGTGTCCATGTGTCTAGGCTTGGGGGTCGGGATGGGAAATGGCACCTGCCAGCTCTTTTGTTGTTGAAGTCTCCTAGAAATCTCTACCCCTCCAGTACAGGCTAAGATTAGTAAAATCTCCCTCCTGCATACTCCAGATGTTTTTCAAACTGTTTGTATGCTGTATATCCACAGTAGCCTTTTACATTAGGCTACCGTTGACCTTCTGATGATGTCAGAAGGAGAATCATCTGCTTCAGGATCACTGCAGAACGTGAAACTGTCGATAAAGGGCAGGGGGTAGATACTGTAGTAACTTGTGCATGTATGGAGTCATTAATTTTGCTTTCAAATGAAGAATTTCCCCTTGGAAGAAAGTCACTACTTTACATATAATCATTAATTATGTCTCCAATGTATATATTCACAATATATCTTCTGACAGAATACATATACATGCATGTGCATATATCTATTTTTTCCTTCAATAATTATAAGTAGAAATGTCTGCATTAAAATAAGGTAAAACTAATACTTATTAGAAGAATGTACAAGGCTAAATATAAACAATCTCGGATTGTTTTAAAAATAAAAAGTCTTCTCTCAAATCACTTATTTAAATGTAAATTAAATAAACTCAATTAATTGAGAACTAAACTAAAATCAGGAAAAGTCATTCTGAATCAATATTCTGAATTTCTTTTTTAAGAAGTGATAATTTTATTTTTCATGTATATGCCTTTCTCTATTCAAAACGTGTGAAAAGTCAGCGGGATTTTGCAGTCTTAAAAGAGTAAATAGACTGAGAATTGTAATAGCACATGCAGAGAATGAATCATTTCTTGCTAAGATTGGGAATGTCAACCCAACATCTGGACCACACAGCAGTGACAAGTTTTTAACATAAAACACAAGTTTGCAATTATAATTTTTAAATATAAAAAGAAATTATAGATTCATATTATTTTATATAGACCTGTTTTCTTCCTCTAAAGACTTCTAGGATTTATTAAAAATCTGAATTTATATTCTCATCCCATCTGAGAAATTACAGAGCAAAAGGGGCAATTCTAATTTATACTTAGGAAGAGTAGGCACACAAAAGGGAACCACTCATTCAAACTCAGGTGGGGTCATTGCCTGAAGCTTGAATAGAAAGCCTGGGGTTTTTTATTAGCTAGTCCTAATTTCTAGTCCCACCTTTAATCACATGTTGTTTTATGAAACCATTATATAGTGACTAAAAAAGCTCTGTTAATATATTCAAATTAGAGTAGAATTGTGCTTATGTCAATAAACCTGGTTCATTCAGGGGAGAATATTTAATATAACTTTCATTACTTCAAATAGTACAACTTACTCTTTACAGGTATAATAGCAGCTTATGGCAATTTTTTTGTTTCTGTTTCTGTTTTTTTCTCCTCCCCAATAAAAGTGGTTCTCATCCTAGGTGTACATGTTTATAAGCATTTGGTGGAAGATTTGTATCAGGTTAGGGAAGTATAACTTTTCACCAAAAGAACTAGTTAACCTTTCTTAAAATAGCTGTCAGAATCTCCTTTTCAGTTCTACCCTTAAAAAAAAAATCTGACCACTTTTAATACCACTAACGTCCTTGAGCCTTAGGTAATCCACTTGAAGGACTCCACTGTAATGTTGCAGGTGATGGGAAGCTTCATTCCTGGAATCTGAAAGCCAGCTCACTACATTAACCATCTGAGTGGTGGGCAGGGATTTTTCTCCTGGACTCTTCAGACATTTGGCCTAAGGGAATAATGAACTTTCCCCTATCGTAAAAACTAAGCTTTAAGCGTTGTCAAGAGAGTATCAAGGCCCCACCATGTAGAGGCGCTCCTCTGTACCCTGCTGATCTGGAATCAGGAAGGCTGGATCCCATCCAAGGGTCCCTCTCATAGGGAGATGAACAGCTACCAAGATGTGCAATAAACAACCATCTGCATCTGAAGGAAAGTTATATGTTATTTTAGCAGGAGCTGATAAGTCTAAAAATCACCTATTTTTTTTTTAATATAGGGATGGGATTTTGCAGAAATATCAGATCTTGTTTAATTTGTAAAATTACATACTATAATTAACTCTTCTGTGTAGTTTGTGTTCAATGTAAGTTTAAATATTTTTCTTCTAATTTGAGAGGAGAAGTGTGAGAGACAGAGAGAGACAGAGAGCATGAGCAGGGGAGGGCCAGAGAGAGAGAGAGGGAGACACAGAATCCAAAGCAGGCTCCAGGCTCCGGGCTGTCAGCACAGAGCCTGATGTGGGGCTCAAACCCAAGAACTGCAAGATCATGACCTGAGCTGAAGTCAGACACTGAACCAACTGGGCCACCCAGGTGCCCCAAGAGAGAGAGAATCTTAAACAGCCTCCACATGAGCTTGGAGCCCGACATGGAGCTCGATTCCACAACCTGGGGATCATGACCTGAGCCGAAATCTAGAATTGAGTGTTTAACTGAGCCACCGAGGTGCCCATCAACGTAAGGTTATGTTAGAACATTATGGGTTGCTAACTTTTATAAAAGAATGTCTATAAATGGGCATAGTCATCAAAATGCTGCTTTTGCCTTCAGTGACACTTCTTATATTCTCAGACAGATTGTTTACATTATGGCTTGTTGTTAACAACAAAAAAACACATTGTGCTGTAAAGAAGGAAACATTGTGACACACAGTCATGTTCGTTCCCATTCCCATAATCCTCCTACGACAATATAATTGCTGTTTAGTTAATAAGCCTAAGTACCAGTGATGAATGTAAGTTTATGTATGGCATATTGATGATAATATCTGAGTAGGATAAGCTGCCAAATGAGAGGCAACGAAAAAGAAATATTGCAGTCCAAATTGCATCCCAAATAACTATTTTTCTCTCTGTGCAATCAAAATTGTATAGTGTACAGTTATTTCCATAAACACCCATTGGTGCTGCGGAATGAAAATAATAACTTCATGTGATTCACAGCAGATGCTGGTAACATAAACCTACACACCTGTGGTGAACAGGATTTAGTAATTTCTCCATGATTAAGGAAATGTATGCTTACTGTTCTGCAATTGCAATGGGTTGTGTATCTTTTCTATTAGACTTGTAATTAATCATCAAGGCATGAACTGCTTGATGCCAGGTAGATTTAACATTCTGGGAGGTAGGTTAGGGTTGGATACAGAATGTGTTGTACCGTAAATGAAACACATGAAGCGCTCTCCAATATTTCTTTGTTTGCCAGCAACATGTTAGGTAAATGAGACGTAGCAAAAGGGAGACTCTAAATCAGCGGTGAAAAGTGGGCCTTTTTTAGTTCAGGCTCAATGGTAGATCTTCCTTTCTTGCGCTTGTAAAGTTTTACTAGATCTATTTTGGTATTGTTCGTGAAAGGAGGAAATGGGTTGCTGGTAATGTAAGTGGGCAAAGTACACTTGAAACGATAACAAGAGAATAAAGAAAGCATTGTCACGGTCTGTATAAGGAGAGAATCAAGCTACAGTAATTCAGGTGTCCCCTAAGCAAGCCAGAGCTCTTAGCTAACTCTAGTAAAAGGGTCTAAACAGACTCTTTATGAAGCCAAAGATGGGTATAAAGGACACTCTACCTCCTGGTAATATCAGAAGAAGAGAAGAGAGCTAAGCAGAAACATTAAAGTGGATAGATTGCTGCTAGTGTCCTGCTGTGAATAAGAATGAAGACACGCCTTAAAACCGTATGTAAAAGATGAAGCTTTCTTTTCCCAGACTTGTTCTTCCTAGGTTATTTTGTAAACCAGCCTCGGTATTATACCTTCACCACCTAGCATGTGTTCAGGAGTGGCTTAATCTGTGTGCGTCAATATTTTAATAATTTGCATGGCCAAGGACCCTTCTGGGGAAAGTTTTAAAGACTAACCATAGGTTCAACCCCTCAGAGCTTTGTATTGAGCTTTTTATTGACCAAGGAAATCACGGGCAGGTAAAGGGAAACTGACCTGTTCTGACAGATAGCAGTAAGTAATTTAGAAATCTGGAACAAAACGAAACAAAATAAAACAAAAAGGCACAAAAAGCATGCAGGAAATAAACTTTCCCAGTTTTACAACCATTTTATACGACTATATTAAGTCATCAATTCAGTCCAAAAATTAGATTTGTTGACAGTGTGATGAAGGAATAGTGATATTCCAAGAAGATCTATAATAAAACAGTTGTTTTTATAAAGAGTCATTCAAGATTCCTGCTTTTTTTCAAGGAATGATTACATTTTAATCAGTGTGTTTTAAAACTATGGCAAACTATGGTTCACAGGCCATATGCAGCGACTGCCAGTTTTTATGAAGAACGTTTTATTGCAACACAGACAAGCCCATTGGTTTATCTATTGTCTATGGCTGCTTGTGAGTTACAGCAGTGGCCGAGTTCAGTAGTGGTGACAGTCGGGCCACAAAGCCAAAAATATTTACTCTCTGACCTACAGAAAAAAGTGTGCCAACTCGTACCTAGACAAATCATTTGAATTTTACTTTGTAGCGGTCACTTCAATTGTGGGAAATGGCAGCAGACCAAAATACGTCTTACTCCCACAAATATAAAGCAATTTCTGTCCATTTTGATGAATTGCTGATTTAGGACTTCTTCAAGGATTAGAATTGCCTTTATAAAATTAAAGAGAGTACTTCTTTTAAATCATTGCTCTTATTGAAATGACATCTGTTCAGCATTTTAGCATTCTTTCTAACCCACACCAAGTCTAATGGGAAGTTGATTTAAAAAACGAGTTGAGTAACATTATACGACACATCCTCAGCCAGCGCCTTTTCATAGTCTAAGATGTTGAGCTGCAATTTTTAGGCAGTTTTTTCATACAGCTGACTTGTTTACAATTGACTAGCCCTAGGATAGTACTAAATTATTCCAACAATGCACACCATTGGGGCTAGTAAAAAACCTTCTGAGGGGAAAAACAATAACAACAACAACCAAACACAAACAAGCAAGGGCACATAAAAGTAACTTTTTCTCCTGGAAGGTTCTTCAAGTTCATAAGCCTTATAGGCATAAGTAAAAGAGAATTACTAGACAAATAATAGTTATGAGATCCAAATACATCTAAAGAATAATTATGCTCATACTTTTTAATACATAGATGTCTACTCTGCAATGCCATCGAGTATCATGAACATTTGAAAAGGAAAGCCCATCAAAAAATATCTGCCGAGCAACCGCAGTCTCTGCTGGCCTGTATGTGCATTTTATTACATATTCAGAAAACAGATAGACAAGCACGTTTTGGAGAATTTGTGATGATCAAAGTGTTCTCTTAAAAAATGCAGGGCTACTTAACCATTCATTTTTGCAGACAATGGGTATAGTTAAAATGACGTTCTGAAGAAACAGCCCACGGTGCATATTTAGCATCTTAAAATGCCATATCAGCTGCTTAGAACTCTGAGTTGTGGGAGGTGTGCGTAACTGCCTCTCATTTAATAAATTGTCATTATTTTTTTTTTAAAGAGAATCTAAAGTTGGATTTGTTCTTGCCTTTCCCCTGCCTCCTCAGTTCCATGTGCCCGTGCCGTGTACGGTACATTCTCTCTGCCCTCCCACTTTCTAGAGATCTGCCTGACTTTGAAATTGTATCAGAAACAATAGAGGGGGGAAGAAATCTACATTGTGTTTTGAAACTAAATAATGAGGCGGTTTACCCAGTAGGGATATTCAGGATGTTTTTATTTTCCCCTCTGTATAATGTTTGTAATCTCTGCTAGCTCTTGTTGGTAGAGAGTTTTCTATAATCTTTTCTCGTTCAATATTGGAGGATTCTGAAAATGTATTGTATTTTCTTGTAACAAATAAGCATTTTTAAAGGTCTGTGGCTTCTGCTCTGAGTCTGTGTATACAGCAAGTAGCAGATGGAATTTTCACTCTGATAACTGTGAAGAACTACTCTTCACATATAAAAATAACAGTGAAGATGAGATGTCCCTTTCCAGATATGCTTCAGCCATGTCTGGAGTTTAATACCCACAACTCTATTCTTAACACACCCAGTTTTTAGGAGTTCTAACCAATGTGCCATGTAAAATGCAGAAAGTAGGTGTTCTGTTTTATGAATGTGGACTCATGTGATGAGAGATTACATCCTCTGGATAATTCATTCAGCATTAAAGTTAAAAAAAATCGAATAGTGAATTATTCCCTTTATACCAGTGTTTCTTTGTCAATGAAAATGCAGAGACATGCAGAGAAGCTGGACTTAAAATGGCATCTATGTTAAGGACATCTATGTTAAGGACAGTAATATGGAAGAGTAATCAGAAGCATGGGCTCTGGAGATAAAATTGTCACAAAGTTTACATAAAATAATGTTTGCAAGTACTTTGCACAGTGCCTGACACATAGTAAATGCATATAGTCATAAAAAAGATTGCCTGGGGGAGCCTGGGTGGCTCAATCGTTTGAGCATCCGACTTTGGCTCAATTCATGATCTCATGGTTCTTGAGTTCAAGCCCAGTGTTGGGCTGGCTGCTGTCAGTGCAGAGCCCACTTTGGATTCTCTGTCCCCCTTTCTCTCTGCTCCTCTGCCACTCGCACACTCTCTCGCTTTCTCTCTCTCTCAAAAATAAGCATTAAAAAAATTGCCTGTTGTTTTATTGTTGTTATTGTTACTGCCCCTCCCCCTTCCTCCTCCTAATTTTACTACAGTAGCATGTTGAAGTGAGTTTTGAGGGGGCATATTAGAATCAAAATATTTTTCTTCTCCAACTTCACTATCTTGTTTGCACTTGGGAATTTCCTGTGCATCTGATTTATACATGGTCCCAGCTAATGCCTCATGACCCAGTGTACCAGATGATACCTCATTCCCTGACTTTTGTGGTTATAAATATAAAATTGGGATTGGTAAGATTAAGCCATAATATTTCAGGAAGTGTGGGAAAGCGAGTATAGAGATTAACATGAATTTAAGTGATTGCTTTTCTATTCATGCATATCACTACCTCTGTAGGCAAAGACATTAGGTTCATTACCTATAGTTACCCCTCAAAACAGGGGGTTCCAGTTCTCCACTACACCGGATTAGTTGGCCAGTATAGTTTAATGAGCAGGCAGGGCTCTCAGTCTGTAAAATGTGCAAATAATATGACTTTACAATTTAATTTGTATTTTAAAGCCCTAAGACATAAGGACAAGTTAAATTTCATTCTGTTAGAGCTCCCTTTTTTCAAAGGGTTGTGACTAATTTCCAGGTACTTACACAGTGCCAAGTCTTTGTTGGAGGTGGGGGGCCCTTGAATCATCTGTTCGCTCAGGCACTGGCTAATGCCATTATGATCCATCATATCCTATTACCTCAAAAATCGCACTTCTCTTTCAACATGTTCCCTGTTCCTCTCTGCATGGCTTCTCAGGAACTGGAGCACTCTCCAGTAATTCTGTGCAATGTTCTAAAACTACCAAAGGATTTGCACTTTTGACATATAAAAGCTGGATGCATAACGTTCATTTTTGGGTTTTCAACCTCTTGCATACCTCCCTTTTGGAGGAACCTGACACCTGATCATTTTTTTCTTTTAAGTGTGAGGGAAGAAAAGAGAAAATACCAGGTGGGGAAAATTAATTTTTCAAACATTGTCCTTACACAGGAATTAGCACCCACATTCTCAGACTCTCATCTTAAGACATTGGGGGTTTGAAGATCCAAATCACAAAAATGGTAATACATGAGGTGGTCACCTTTATGAGGAGAAGACTAGGATATCCTAGTGTTCACTAGGATAGAGCCATGGAGCTATACTCATGATCTCTCCATAGTTGTGCAACATTTCCTCTTATGCACAGGCTCTAAATGGAAAAGAGAAGTATGCAGAAAGGAACCCAAATGTTCAAAATTTAGAAAATTTATCATTTTCAGTGACAGAGCTTATGCACTGAATGCTTTGGGAATTGGGTTTTTTGGTGTTTTTTTTTTTTATTTGTTTGTGCTTCTTTTAATATAGCAAACAAGAAGGATTGAGAACCTGTTTTTCATACAGGTCTCTTTCATTGTTGAGTACTATTTGTCTAAAAATCAGAAATCATTGTATAGATAGACCATGGAAAAGAATTCAGTAGGAAATGGAACTTCTTGGACTACTCTTAAATGGGCCAGTATACAGGATGACCTTCTGAAGCTAAATCTATAGCTATCTCTAAGTCCTAATCACTTTAAATCACCCTTAGTTATATTGAGTTTCAAGCTAGAACACTGTTGATAAGCTTTCTGATACTACCATGTATAAAGAAAAATCCCTGAGGTAGGAAATTTGCAAGAGTATGAAAAGGAAGTAAGAAGGCTGTCGATCTTCTGTGTTATCCTTCTCAGGTTTAAATTTGTGTTTCATAAGGGATAGGATGTCATTGGCTAATGTGAGGGAAACTGCGAGTCTAATATCTACCCTCACTTCCATATACAAATCTCAGATAAACATGCAGATTGCACAACCAGTATTTCCCATAGTTAGATGAGATTCAAGAAATCAATCATTTCTGTCTTATTTCATGTTTACAGGCCATCGTCCTCCTCCAACTTGAAGGCACAACATTCAAGTGCTGGAACTCACCTTACCCATGACGAAAACACCCCATTACCAGAGTAGACGGATTTCTTTGGCTGGCTTTCCACTTGCCAAGCCTCATTTCTCATTTTTATCCTGCAACATACGTTACTTAGAGTATATCGGGCTGTTCAACAGACACTGGCAGAAGTTCTAAATAGAAGGCTTGAAATACTTCTGTAGAATATACTTTACCATTTTTGATCTCCAATAAAGGGAAAAAAAACATATAAACACCTACATTGCTTTACTCTGATTCATCCATTTCCCAATCTTGACATACCTTTCCTCTGTACCTCTCCTTTTGATAAAATTTCAGAAAAAAATTTCAATGAAATATAAAGTAGAAATGCTTAATATATTGAATCCTTATCCTAGACCTTGGAGCTTGCCTTTCTAGAGAATCTCGTATTGTAGAGTTGTTCTGTGGGCTCTATCAGTAGAACAAGGCATTAGAGCAGTTCTATTTGTCTTCTTCTAGATCTTCACATAGAAAAGTAAAATGTGAACCAGAATTTCTTTCTTTTAAAAACAACTCAGCCTGATTCACACTTCTTGAAAAAGTTAAGGACGCTTCTTACAGGAACTTTGTAGAGTGGTTTCCTTCTATTGAGATAAAGTCAGCAAGTAAAATTAATGCAAGAAATCAGTCAAAACAGAACTAGAGGTGATTTGTAGGTGGATTTTGACAGCCTGGCTATCGTGGTAATTGAGCTGGAGCTTTTATAAAATCATCTTCTCTCCTAAGAGTTACATCACTAACAGGTTGAATTTCCTTTATTCCAACCATCGTGTAGGAATTTTCAGTTAAGGCAAACGATTACTCAGATATCGAAAAAAGAAAAGAGTGAAAGGAAAACAAAAACAAAACACAACACACACCTATATATATGTGTGTACGTATATACGTGTATATATACACATATATGTATAGGTGTGTGTATATATAGAGTATATATATGTCACTCATTTGATAAATTATTTTTGTATTTGTAGACAGTTTGAAAAGCAAAAGTGATATTTATTCATATTTATATGTACTTAGATGAAGGGCATAAGCACAGAGCTAGTATTCAGTAAACAAGATGGTCATAAATGACTTAAAAACCTTGAGTTTTATATAGCTGTCATCTGCAAATAATACATTTATCACCTTAAAATGAAACAAAGAATGTTCATTTTCACTAGGACATTGAAAATCACATCCAAGTAAAACCACACCCACTCCAGAATTTACAAAGAGTGTGCGTTGGTGGTATAGTGGTGAGCATAGCTGCCTTCCAGAATTTACAAAGAATCAGAATGTATAAAAACCAAAATATATGAAGAGCTCTTAAAACTCGTAATAGGACAACCCAATTTTTAAAATGGGTAAAATATTTTAAAAGAAACAAAAGAGGAGATATGAATGGCCATTAAGCACACAAAAGAATACTCAACATCATTAATTGGAACATACAAATTAAAACCACAATGAGACAACACTACATAGCTATCAGAGTGACTGCAATCAAACAAAAAGTAGATTCAGGTCTATAAATACAGAGAATAGACTGACGGTTGCCAGGGAAGAGGGTGCTAGGGGAATGAGCAAACCAGATAAAGGGAAGTGAGAGGTACAGTTTTCCAGTTGTCTAATGAATACATCACAGAGATGAAAAGTACAGCATAGGGACTATAGTTCACAGTATGGTAACCATGTTGTATGGTGACAGATGGTAGCTATACTTGTGGTAAGTAGAACAGGATGTATAGAGTTGTTGAATCACTACACTGTATACCTGAAACTAATGTAATATTGTGTGTCACCTATACTCAAACTAATTAAAACAGACAATATCTAGTGCTGTTAAGGATTCAGAGAAACTGGAACACTCTTAGGCATTGTTGGAAATGTAAATTGGTGCAGTGACTTTGGAACACAGTTTTCCAGTTGGTTAAAAAGCTAAAGATACCCTAACCGTAAGACCCAGCAATCCTCTCCTAGGTAATGACCCACATTAAATGAAAATATAGGTCCATGTAAAAACCTGTAGGCAAATCTTACAAAAGCTTTATTTATTATCACTAAAAGCTTCAAACAACCTGAATGTCCAACAATAGGGGAGTGGATAAAGGACTTGTAGGATGTCCATACAATGAAATACTACTCAGCAGTAAAAAGGATAATATACAACAACATGGATGCATTTCAAAAGCATTATACTAAATGCAGGATCCAGAAAATTATGTTAAATGTATAGATACTATACATCCTTTATAATTCAATTTGTTTGACCTTCTGGAAAAGGCACAACAATAGTGACAGAAACCAGATCAGTGCTTGCTAGGGTCTGGAAGTAGGGAGAAGGGGGTTGAATACAAAGAGGTATGAGGAGACTTTTGGGGGTAATGAAAATATTCTATATATTGATTGTGATGGTGGTTAGAGGATTACATACATTGTCAAAATATATAGAATTTGACACCTTTTTAGGGGGGATTTTGCTATATTTAAATTATATCTAGTAAACTAAAGATAAAAGAAGAAAATGGGGAAGAAGTAATTCTTTCTGTCTGCACTAGGCAAGAAGAATCTAACACCTAATAAACTAGATGGTTTTTCTCACAAATGACTGGTGGTAACTTATTTTGTCTAAAAACTCAGTGATTGCTAATTGGTACTTGAGTGAAGCTATTTAGTTCATTCTACATTTGTTTCTTATCCTGTGAACTCTATTAGGAGCTTGGTATTAATAAAGTCACACGACAGGGTAGTTAAGAAACATGAAGGAGTAAAAGATACATTAATTTTTAGGGAACAATTTGATCATGAGTCCCCAGGGCTGCTTACTCTGGGTTTGTGGGAAGTGGGGTGGGAAGAAGATGATGAATCACAAAGTTGATAGATGAATCGCATCATAATTTCATTTTGAGCATCAAATACTGGTGAAGTATTAAATGCAAAAGTAATTGGGAAAGTAGGTTGCGTCTACTAAAATCAAACTTAATGTGACTTTTCTTTAAGCACGGATTACCCCGATGCTCTATAGGGATGCCACGGAAATGCAAATCAGCTGTTGTACAGATTTTAACCCCAGTGTAAGGCTTTATGTTTTGAGGCTCAAAAGAACTGATTCAATTAAGCTAACAGATCGACAGAAACAGATACCATGTGACAAGATGGCCTATCTTACAAAATTAAGAACAGCTACTTATTTTGTTTTTACATGTTATTTTACTTTGGGTTTGAGCACTGAGAGAGTTCATTAAAATCCTGGCAACACTGACTCTGTAAATATGTCTTGTAAAGGGGATTATTCACTCTCCAGTCTTACATCTGTCGCTCCGCTAGAATACAAAAGGACCGTGCAGGTTTGGGCCAGCTCGTTCTGTTTATTTTCACCAATATCCAAATGTGTGAAGATAAGAAAGTTAATGTTTTAGAAAACAGTTTGTTTTCGTTCTTTTATAGTATGCATGCATTTTTATATCAATCTGTTTCAGAACAAAGCATATTTCAGCCAGAAATGGTATGCTTTGGAGACTATGGTGTTGATCGGTGCACATATTTCATTACATTGTATTAAGCCCTAACATTAATGACAAAAATCTTCAAAACATTTTTGTTTTATGTTATTTGCCCTACTAGGTATTTATTCTTATTTTCTTCTTTAAATGAGAAAGAACGTATCACGTATTTTAAAATAAGAATCATTATGTCTCTGCATTTTAATGCAGAGACACAACAGTTGAGGGGACATAATTGAAATCACTTCTATAACAATTGAAATACTTAATTATACTGTTGGTTCCACATGCAGGTATAATTATATTAAAGCCTATTTCTTTCCTGTTGGCTTTTATTTGCTTGTAAACATCATAGGCACATTTGATAATATTCACTTGTTTTGGTTATTAAGTTCTAGTGACTAAAAATTGTTCATCAAAGTCACATTAAATATAGAGAACTTTTAAAAGTTAGCCCTGGAGATGTAGTAAATTTGCAGGCATTTCTTATTCAACATTCAAATAGAAAATCTGTTCACTTTTTAAATAAAAAATGAGAGGAAAAATGGATTTCAGCCTCCAATGAGAGCCTGCTTTCTATGAAGAAAATGTATTGATTTTATCATGGTCTTATGAACAATGCCAAGTTGTAATTAAGTATTTGCTGAATAACTTTCAGAGGGTGATTTTGCAGGTCCGGGGATCACAGACTATAACCTTCCTAACAGTATCCAGACCTGAAATTAACACCTGCTTCTGAATCAGAAACAAACCAATCCCGAATAGACTTGAACATATAGATGAAGTTATCTTTTCATTTATAGGCTCATTTACTCAATACCAGCATAAGATTTTTCACTTGATTTGTGTCTTGTGTTGATCGTGTTAATCGGTTCATGGGAATAACCCCTGCTGACTGGCCCTCTATCAAGTGATTTTACAGCTTGCTTCCTTAATCAAACTCCATCCTATATTCCCACTCTCCCTTAATGGCAACCACACTCACATAGGTCAGTCTGCACAGCTACTCACGTAGCTTTTATTATTCATTTCACACATCTCTGCTTCATATACGTTTTGTTTTCAAATCAATGTCCTCCAAATTTACCAGAGAGGGTTATTTTCTCCCCAGTTGGTAAAATGATCTTTTTTTTTTTCATCTTGAGGGATTATTACAAGAATCCAATGAGAAAATTTTAGTAATATTGTTCCAACAACTTTATAAAGGACTACAAAAATTCAAGGCATTATAAGTCTTAGTCATTTTTGAAATGGAAAGGTCATGGCCTCTGAATAGATATGAATTTTCTCTAGTTTACCAGGGAAAATAGATTCAGAATGCACTCCAGGAATATTGCTTTGTTTTGATCTATAATTCTGAATACCCATGTGGCTTATTTCCTTAGCATTCTAGGCTGAACAGTCCATGAACTTTAGGAACACATGTTGCCCTTAGCTTAAGTCTAGGCTATAAACAGGCCTACACTGATTGTTTTTAGCCTCCTTTTCCCTGAATGTTACCCTGTTCACACTTGGGCAATTAAAGTAGGAGAAACCTCAGGGCGCCTGGGTGGCTTAGTCGGTTGAGCATCCGACTTCGGCTCAGGTCATGATCTTGCGGTTTGTGAGTTGGAGCCCCGCGTAAGGCTCTGTGCTGACAGCTCAGAGCCTGGAGCCTGCTTCAGATTCCGTGTCTTCCTCTCTCTCTGCCCCTCCCCTGCTCATGCTCTGTCTCTCTCTGTCTAAAAAATAAATAAAACATTAAAAAAAATGTAAAGCAGGAGAAACCCCAATGCCATTTTATCTCACTTCTAAGGAGAAAAGATCCAGTGGGAGAAAACAGGGAAGAGGGTGATGCTTTTAAACACTTTGTTCCTCCTGGAAAAATATATAATTATTCTTTTTTTTAATTTTTTTTAATGTTTGTTTATTTTTGAAACAGAGAGAGACAGTGCGCGAGCAGGGGAAGGGCAGAGAGCAAGGGAGACACAGAATATGAAACAGGCTCCAGGCTCTGAGCTGTCAGCACAGAGCCCGATGCAGGGCTCGAACCCGCAAACCGTGAGATCATGACCTGAGCTGAAGTCGGACGCCTAACTGACTGAGTCACCCCGGTGCCCCGAATATGTAATTATTCTTATAGAATTGGGGATATCAGATTCTCAGAGAGAAAATTGGAAGGGTATCAATTATAAAAGTTTAAAAATGCTCATTAGATTTTTATTGCTCCCCATCTCTTTCTCCTCCACTCTATACCCATTTGGAGCATAGATATAGAACATAAAGTCACCTAGGAGAGGATCCATGTCTAACTCTTTGAAAACCCTACATTCTTCAGCACAGCATTTTTAAGAGGAAAATGTGCAAAACAAATGTTATAAAATGAGATTGTTTTCTAATTTTGCTTTTAAAAAAGATAATATTGATGAAAATATGAATAATCCAACTAATTTACAGTTGCCAAACATGTATGACAACTGGTTAGTATGCAGAGCCAGAAGGACAGAGCCTTCAAAGAGGTAAATTTCAAAGAAAATATAATTTATGATTTATGACTACACAGGGCCAGTGTTGTGCAAATATTTAGTACCTAAGGCTCTGGAATACACATCCCTGGCTTTAAATTCTATCTCAACCATTAGCCAGCTGTCTGGTAAGGGACAACTTTATTAACCTCCCCAAATCTCAGTTTGCTCACCTGCCAAATGGAATATTAGTAGTTCTTCACAGAAAAAGTTTAAGGTGATGAAAATATAGAACCTAGAACAAGACTTGACTCAAAAAGATGCTGGTTTTCTTTTAATCAGTTCATGTGGAACTGGAGGCCTATTTTAGCCTTTATTTAGCTGTCATATTTAGCCTATTTTGCCTATGTGCACTTTTTTCAAAAGTGTACGTCCTTTGTAAATTCATCTTAGACAGGATTTCTAATATACATGCTGAATGTTCTAGGCAGGAATCTAATAAATGGCATGAAATAAAACATTGTGGATAGTGACCACACACCATGAGAGTAGGGAAAATGGAAAAGGTGTGCAACTATTGTGTTATTAACTACTCTAGTAGAAAAACATCTCTAAAAAAAGTAGTATGAAATTGTATGTATGTGCGCGTGCATATATATATATATATACACACACACATATAGTGTGCAGGTGTCTTTGTGTGTGTGTGTGTGTGTGTGTGTGTGTGTGTGTGTATATATATATATATATATATATATATATATATGTTAGTTTTGAGTTAGTCAATGCTTACTGAGTTCCTAAAAGCATGGAACACTTTTCTAGATGTAATGAGAGATAATAAAATGTGTTAAAGGCACCAATCCTTGAAAAACAGTTTATTATCATTTGGGGAAGATACGATAGTAATTTCTGATTTTCCAGGCTGACTATTCAATTCTGCTTCACACTCCATTTGATGAGAGGGAATGTGTCACCTCTCAGATATATGTAAACAGCTAGCAACATAGCAGAGTAATTAAGAGCAGGCTCTTGAAATAAAATGTCTGGATCTGAATCTTGGCTCTGCAGCTTACTAGCTTTGGAAACTTTGGCCTCTGTTTTCGCATCTATCTGTTAAATGGGGATAAAACATAATACTTATCTCATAGGGTCATTCGAAGGATTAGAGAGATGATCTTTGCTAAGCGAGTAGCATGGGGTCAGCACATAATAAATGCCAAAATTAACTTAGCTGACTTGTCACCCTAAGTTTTCTATTCTCATGCCTTAGCTGGGCTTCATCAGTAATTGAAAGAGGGCTTCTAATTTCTACTAGGCTAGATTAAATAAAGATCTGAGTTCTGTCAATAGTGTGCTTAATTAAGCAGACCAGATAACAGTATCAACAAGCACTTGGAAGCAGCTTTGTTATGGATAAACTTGAGGATAGCTAATATGGAATGTAGGTTAATGACTAAGCATAGGCTGGGCTCTTTTAGAAGGTTATCTCGAGATGCATGGCCACTGAACTCTGATGTGTTCAAGTTACAGTATCTCTCGATGGGCTTTTACAAGTCCTTAGTACTGTTCTGCACAATTTGGACCTCAGTTTGTGAATGTACCAGAAGTTTATCTGCAAACCAATTGTTTGGAATTCAGAAGACATTTTTCAACAGCAACTATGCTGTGAATGGTAGTTCTCAGGCCAGCCCAGCGGATTCCAATTTTAACTAAAGACTAGTCTCCTGTCAACTATGCTTGACTACCATTTGTAACACTCACTTTGCATTTCTAGTTAGTATGCTAGAAACACATATGCCTGCCTGCAGCAGGGATTCACTGGCACAACAGGACAGGCATGCTGATTGTTCTAGGTTGCCAATAAATTATTTGTTAACTCCTCATTTCTGCATGAGGTAATTGGCCTCCTTATTTCTGTACATTTGCCAAAGAGGACGTTTGAATAATATAAGCTCATAGTTAGAAGAAGGTTTATATTCTGTCTAGTCCACATCACCAGATATGAACTAAACTTCTCTGCATTTTTTTTTCCCCTCTCACCTTCTCTGCCTCTTGAACAGGTTTAGAGGCAGAGAGGAGGAGGGTGTGTATCCTGCAGAGGGGTGTGGTAGGTTGTGCTGAAAAGAACAAGGACCTTCAATGACAACATTTTTGTGGATGCCCTCGCCCCTGCTCTCTGAGCCAGCAAAGGCTGCTAAAATTTTAGTTACTATTTCCGTAACTGTCAGTGACATTTGTCATATCAGTCCCCTCTCCAGACAGAACACTACTCTCCTTCCCATTCAAATGTCTTTCTCCACCACTCAGGAAAGCATCACATTTTTTTTTTAATTCCATGTGAATGGGTGATGAATTTCATCATTGTCTTCTCTACAGGTCTAAGCATTTCTATGATGTCAGTTTGCAATTAAGATGAAAAAAAAAACTACACGTAAAACAAATTCTGTCTAATAGTGTCAAAATTGGATATTCTCTCAATAGTAATTAAGAGAATATTTTTCAACTGTTTGTTGTTTTTGCTCTGAAAAAACACACATAGCAGAAATACTGCACACATTTGTTAGGTTGTGCTTTTTTAAATGCTGCATTTCATGAAGCATTCAGATGGATTTGGTATCAACATGCTAAAGACTCCTGCACTAAAAAGTACCAAGATATGAGCTGTCATTATTGTGGCATGGAGATTTACCCCTAAAAATATCTCATACAAAAGTGAAGGAGACATTTACAGACAGCTTTGTCACTTAGACATCGTCTCATAGTACAGAGATGGATCCTAGCTGCTGTGCTCGTTATAAAATGATCTCCCAAACTTAGGAAGACTAGTTTCCTCCAATTAAGTGGTTAATATCTCTTGATGCACTGGCTTTGGTGTTTCTTTAACTTCTCTCTGTAGAGCTTTGTGATCTAGTGACTTCCTCTCAGCTTTCAGCTTTTAAATGTTTGTTTTTGCACTTTGGCTTCATATTGTTTATTTGGCAACAGAAGCAGCTTAGTGCCAAACGTGTAATACATTACTCGATACACCGTAGCTTTTATAAAATAAAGAATCAGTGCAGCTGCATAGTTCCACTTTTGACTTGCCGTGTTCAACAGAAATAATGTGTGTAAAATGATATTACATAATGGAACTGCTTCTACCATTTTGAGAACAGCTGGAATTCTCTGGACAAAGCGAGGTGTTTGGTGATCTTGCTTACTCCTTATCTTCCCTACATCCACCCCAAAACTGGCCAAGTCATGGGGTGGTAGCACCAGCTACCCCCAGTCAGCACTATTCTCTCCCCTCACTACATCCCAGATTTCTGTCCTTTTCCATCTCCAATTCCAGACTCAGAATTTTGCCTTCATGTTTTGAAATAAGATGACAAAGAATAAGGAATTATAAGGTGCTCTCAAGATGTCATTCTTCCTCTTCATTTATCTTCAATTTCTGTCTCCTCGCTTGTTCCAAGTTAAGTGCATCCTTATTCTCTACTGTGCAGATAAGATAAAACAGCCAATAAAAAAAAAAAGTTACATAACATTTGTCTTGACCCCACTTCCTTCTACCATCAGTTTCATGTGGGAGAGTGGAGAAGGAGGATGGAGGGCTTGGAAGGGAGAAGTTGGAGGGAGAAGTTGCCAGAGATTTCTCACGGGAATTTTGGAGACCAGAAATCCTGGTTGAAAAAATGCCTGATAGATTTGTGATATGAAGACCAGTGCTGATTTTTGCTTCTAGGTTGATTCTGGGTAAGACGGAAAACTACTCTTGAAGCCAAGCCACATTGGTTTAGAATCAGAAACTTAATCCAATATAAAGCCCACTAAAATACTTCCTCCATATGCTTCTCTCTCCTTGCTCTCTTCTCTTATTCCTGCCACCATTCCCAAGAGTTCTGTGAGCATAGCCTCTTTCCCAGCCTAAATTAATTCTCTATTCCTTTCTATTCCACCACACAATTAATCTTCCTAAGACACTACTTAGATGAAACTCCCCTGGTTAAACATCCCGGAAACAGGGAGACTTGGCTGCCCCCTGCTTAAGTTTGAATGTAATATTATTAGACAGTCAATGAAAGACTGTAATATATCATCAACCCTCAATCATTTATCCAACTGGCCTCCATTAGTTATCTTCTACTACAAAAAAAACTGAGCATTTTATCTAAATGAATATGGTTAAAGATGTTTCCAGACCACATTGATTTGCCAACAGGGACTTGTTAAGAAGGAGAATCCAAGTCATTGGAATAAAATTCCTTTCCTAGCTGAGCATTCTTTTCTTCTGTAATACCATTTATATCCTCTACATATCAGCTAACTAGTCAAGTGTTAGCACAAACTGCATTAATCTAATTTCTGTCCTATTTAAAGAAGTAAAAATATATTCTATATTCCCAATGACTCCTTCTTTCTCCAAATTGTCCTCTCGGTCAATAGTGGTCCAGCAGGACAATAGTGGTCCCAGCATCACTTGGGAACTTGTGGAAAATGCTACTTCTCAAGCAGGACCTAGGATTGGAATCTCTGGTGGTGAAGTTCAGAAGTCTGTGTTTTAACAAGTATCCACCTGATTCTGATGTATGCTAACCTTTGAGGGACTCTAATGCCTACTGGTGTGGAGTTCATTTTTCAAAATAAAGTATGATTTGGTATTTAAAAAATACTTCTCTAGGTCATACCTGCTACAGAAAAAGTGAGTATGAGTAATTAGGATCTATTGGTAATATGCGGCAATATCTGAAATTTTTGGAAAATGGACTCCATGCATCCTAGGCATTCAATTAGATAAAATCATACACATGTATACATATATCTAAAAATTCAATATTGCTGTTCTTTTCCGGGCATAGTTTAAAGAGCTTTACATATATAACTCCTTCAATCCTCAAAATAAACTTCAGAGGTATTATTAATCTCCCATTTTACAAATGAGGAAAGCAATGCTCAGATAGTTTAAGTAAACTAACCAACATTACAAAGCCAGTTGGGGAAAAGCAGGAATTTGCATCAGGTAATAGAGTATTCCATGCTTTTAACCACTACTTTATGTAACCTATTAAGTAAATATCCTCTACTTAGGGTTTTTTTCATTTTCAAAAATATAACTACCATCATAATCAGAATTTTAAACATTTATGTAAAACTTGAAGTGTCCCCCCATTGTGTTTTATTTGATCCTTATTATTTCCAATTGATATTAGATGAATTGAGGCTTAATGTGGCTATATAATAATTTCATATAATTATTGCACTGTTTGAGCACATCTGTTTTTGAGTAGAATGCACTTTCCTTATATTTCTGTAAAAAATTGTTAGTGTAAATTCGTTGATACAGAAATTAGCATAAATGCATATCAGAAAATAGAAGACTAGATCTTTATTCCATGCAGACACAGTGATAGTAAATAAAACATTTCAGATGTTAAGTATAAAAATCATATCATTTACAGACTAGAAAATACTTACCACCACCCTTTTATCTTATAAGGTTAATAAGTAGAATCTTTCATAGCTAATATATTTTAGCGTTTATAAAAGTACTAATAGGTGGTATATTAGAAATAAATTGCAAACTGAATTATTATGCAGATTGAAAGTATAATCTTTGTTATCTGCATGTGTTAGCATGAATTGCTTTCCAGTGTATCAAACAGATATCTGATGCAAATTAACATCAGCAAACATTCAGTAGACGGTCTGGACCAGTCATCTAGAATGTAGCCTTTTTTAAAGATTTTTTAAAAATGCAAATAGAAGCAACTTGTCTCACTTAGTAGAAATTAAAATCAGAACATGGTTTTTTAAAAGTCATCCTTCCATCAACCCACTGTTATTTTAACACTGTCTTAAAAACAATGGCTCCCCGCCCCCAACCGTTGTCCAATGCAAAGACATTTGAAAATACAATTCAGTAACTCAAAAGTGCTGTGAGGGTAAACTGTCTCTTGGGGATTCCATCACCATTTGATTTAATGTTGACTGTTTAATCATATTATAAACTTCTCCAACAGGCCTGCGTAATTGCCTCCTTAGCAGAAAAGAGTAAACAGCTTACCTTGCAATTCCAGTTTCTTAAGAAGCCCATTACATTCCTGAAAACATCAAAAGATTTGTCAGCACTTCCATTATCAACCTCCGTTTTCTAGAGTTGATAGCTGGCTATAAAATTTTTCTCTGGGTTTAAAATTGGCATTTATTAGTTTGACATGGAATAAACGTGGTCATAATCTGGGAGAGGGTGGGGTTCTTTTGCTATGCAATTCAAATTAGGTAAATTGTTATTTCCCAGAATATGGCCAGTCATCATAATAATCACTGCCATTTATTTAGTGCCTATTTCCTGCCAGGCATATAGGCTATACTGAATTCATTTTAGTCAACTCAGTAAAGAAGGTGGTATTATCCTTAGTTTGCAGATGAGGAAACTGATGCTCAGAGCAGTAAAGTCCTTGTCCAAGTTTATACAGTAAGAAACTGAACTTAAATGCAGGTTCAGAGTACCATGGAGCTTCATGCTATGGGATTGCTGATTAACTTCATCCACGAGGATGGGGTAAGCAGGAGGGACAAGAGCTAACAACAAAAAATAGGATCTTTCCAATTCAACAGTCAACCTATTTCACCTCAATTGCCACAGGCGACTGTCTCATTTCCTAGCCAATTATAGCTCCTATGGATATTTTAACTGCCTATCTTGAAGGGAAAAATTATACTACTAAGTCAGAATTAGAAAAAGACATTCCACTCATTTGACAGCTTGCCATGTTTCTGCAACAAACAACAATATGATATGAAATAAAATTTGGAAATAATTACTTTAATCCAAAGTATGAACTAATAAGTGTAGGCGTTCTTATTAAAAAGAAGTTCACAATAGTTATAATTCACGAACTTAAATAACAATCATCTCCCACATATGTTCTTTATGACTTCTTCAGCAAAAGCTCTGTAAATACTTTCTCACAGAGAAAGTTTAGGCAACTGACATCTAGACTAATATGACAGATCACATGGCTCAGCATGTTGGAAATTCATTTTAACTTACAAATACATCTAAAATTGTTCTGTGAGTAAGTGCTGAATAGTGTTGATGGTTATGTTAATTCTGTGGCATCTTGACTTTGGGGGTGAAAGCAAATCCAGAGACAAGAAAAATTACATTCCTGTTTCGAAAGGCAGAATATGTTGGCCTGACTGAAAATTTCTGTTTCCAATGATGGCCATTGTATTTCTGTTTCCAATGATGGCCATCAATATCATCAGCATCAGAGATTTGTTAGGTATCTACCAGGTGAGTAGTGCTATACGAGTTGTCCTTAGAAGGAAGTTAAGGCAAACTCATATATCCTTGATGTACCCTGTTTGGCCAAGGCCCATTGATTTGATCTTTTAGTCCGTCTTCTTGATTAATTGTGAAATGATCAATTGGAATAACTAAGCAGTATCAGAACTGAACACTTCACAGCAAGATTAGCCAAACTGCCTCTGGCCATGTCCTTTAAAATTGTCAACATTTAATTTCACTCCCCCCCTGCTCTATGATGTTTTAAATCCATTAGAGAGGCAATGCCATCAAATATTTCATTAGCATAGATATAGGGATAACCAACTCTTAATTAAACTGAGACTGATTTCATGTAGGGGAGAGCTGATTTTTTTAATTTTTGATTGAGAGGATCTGATTAGAAATCTTAAGCTGATTAGAAATCTTTAGATGCTATTGAGATGATAGGTATGAACTTGATTGGCTTTTATTTCCACAGACTGCCTATAAGTTAGTAGTGGCTGAAAGGCAACATATATATAAATACAAAGATTCTAACAGTTAATTTCAGCCCCTAAACTGGATGATTTTAGTCACCTGAGGGAAAGTGAGACAAATACAGTACATTTTATAAAAGAACAGTCATCACTAAAAACAGTAATGCTCTAGCAGAGGTAATTTATCAGAAAAAGCTGACCCAGTTTTCCTGGCTAAAAGGCCACCGGCAACCTTGTTCCTTGGCAAGCAGGCTGGTTCTTACAGCCATAGTAGCAGACAAATCTGGGTTTGAATTTATAGTTCTCCTTTTTTCCTGAATAAAGACATACTCTAAAAATTTAAGTGATGGACCACGTATCTCTTAGATACTTTCTGTTTTACTCCTATAAGTCTTTGATGATTTCCAGAACCCTGAACATTGTGCCCCCCCCAGGGATTGAGTGGGGTGATTAGGAAGCCCCAAGTTGCTAGATTAAAAATGAAAACGCCTCTGACTCTGAAATCCGTGTAAGGGCAACTTGTCTTACGCCATTTGGTTTGTCTCTGTCTGATCCTCGTCTGGTCCTCTGCACATCTTATGATTTCTACCCAGTCAGGATTTTGACTTAACTAGAGAAAATTTATACTTGATTTTTAGTTGTCTTTAACGTATTTTTGTCCCTGTCTGATGATCTTAGGGAACTGCCTAATACAAACCGAAGAGCAAAACGTCAGGACAAGTACACATGTGCATCTGCTTGGGTCTGGCTTCTTGTTGTTACACCTGACAAGGTCTTGGTTGACCCCCTGGGGGTTAGAAACTGAAGGTCTAATTCCTTCTACACAAGGTCAGAGAACAGTCTGACCAGAAATTATTGGTTATGGCCTCAAGAAGCCACAAAGGGGCGGCAGCGATCCATCTTGGTGATTCAAAACCCCCAATTCCACCCTTCATATGTAGGAGATGAACTAGAAACGGAGGTAGATTACAGTGATATTTAATAGGATAGACCGGCTAATTGCTCACCACACCCATTTCTTCTTCTTTCTAGGCACATATTAGTCCACCTTTCCCAGTCTTCTTTGCAGAGAGAAGTGGCTGTGTGACTGAATTCTAGCCAACAAAATCTGAACTGACATAAATGGAATGTTTCCATGTCTGAGACATCAAATTCTTCCTCCTAGGAAATTTCCTAATGATTAGTGATGTTGAGCACCTTTTCATACACCTGTTGACCATTGATATACCTCTTTTGGAAAACTGGCTAATAAAATTTTTTGGCCATTTTTAAATTGAGTTATTGGTTTTTTGCCATTGAGTTATAGAGGTTCTCATATTATTTTATATTAAATGCTCATCAAATGTAGGGTTTGCAAACATTTTCTCCCGGTCTATAGGTTGCTTTTTTCATTTTGTTGATCATTTCCTCTGTGATGCAGAAGAGTTTTAGTTCAATAGAGTCCCACTTGTCTATTTTTGCTCCTGTTGCCTGTGCTTTTGGTGTCATATCAAAAAAAAAAATCATTGATAAGAACATATCAAGAAGCTTGTTCCTTACTTTTTTTTTTCTAGGAGTTTTACAGTTTCAGGGCTTATGTGTAAATTTTTAATCTAGACAAATGGCCAACAAATCCATGAAAAGATGTTCAATATCACTAGCCATCAGAGAAATTGAAGTCACCTAACACCTTCTAGGATGGCTATTATTTAAAAACAAAAATAGTATTGGAGAGGAGATGCAGAAATTGGAACAAATTTGGGAATGCAAAATAGTGCAGCCACTGTGCAAAACAGTATGGAGGGTCCTCAAAAAATTGAAAAAAGAACTATCTTATGATTTATCAATCCTACTTGTGTGTGTGTACCCAAAGAACTGAAATCAAGATCCCTAAGAGATATTTATACTATTATGTTCACTGCATTATTCACATGAGCCAAGGTATGAAAACAACAAAGTGTCCATCAGAAGATCAATGAATGGTTAAAGAATATGTTTAATATACACACATGGAATGTTATTCGGCCTTAAAACAAGAAGGAAATCCTATCTTATGCAACAATATGGATGGACCCGGACATTATGCTAAGTTAAATAATGAAACATAGAAGGACAAATATCACAAATATAATTTCACTTATCCAAGATATATAAAATAGTCAGACTCATGGAAGCAGAGAGTAGAATGATTGCTTCTAGGGGCTGAGGGAAGGGGGGAATGGAGCAAGAAGAGGAGGTTATAGAGACGTGCTGTACCACATCGTGCCTAGAGTTCACAATACTATATTGTACACTTAAAAATTTAAGAGCATATATCACATATAAATGTTCCTACTACAATTAAACACAAGCAAACAACAACAAAAACTCTCTTCTACAAAATTCTTTATACTCTTTCCCCACTCCAAAAGCTTGAGGTAAATATGGAAGGAAACTGAATCCCTGTATTATCATTTGGGTAAGAGCTTTGAGCCCGTCAGGAAAAGCTATGGCAAACTTCAAATAATGGAAAAATAAAATCCTGCAGCATCAAAATGCTGAACATTTTGTGTTCATATCTTTAAAGGGTTATCATTACCTAAAGTGATACAGGCATTCGTATGTTGGAATAAAGTGTTGCCAGAACAAAAACTGAATTATGTGGCGTTGGTTTAGTAGTCAAGGAACGCATGATAAGGATATTGATACTAAGCACCTGAAAGATGGAAACCTATGTGATATAAGACATTTGGTAAAACAATTGTTACCTGTGTTATTTGGAAGGCAGATCAAGTAACCACTGACGCTGTAGACCTAGGCACAGTGATCGGGAAGAGTCAATGTGTTAGCTTTCACTTTTGCTTTTGGAAAAATATTACAAGAAAGAGATAAACTCATGAGAGAATTGGCCATTTTACAAGCAGAATTGAAAAGGAATAGAGAGAATCCAGAAACTGGGGCCAAAAATGGTGGCAAAAACTGATTATTCCTAGATCCCCAAAAGTAAGGGATAAGATTTTTTTCAAATCTTGGGAGACAAGGTCTGGATAAGGTTTCTCTGATGTACAAAGTGACTGAGCCTATGGCAAAAATCAGGTTAAGAGTCTGAATTTCTCGTCTGTTGTTTTAGGTATCCTGAAATCGATAGTTGACCATTAATTCAAGGAAAAATAGGACATAGAGGAGAATAGCAAATAAAGTTGGCTTCAGCATTGTCTCAGGAAAGAATTTTAGTTTCTTTATTGGCACAGGGAATTCACTGGAAACAAGTCAGGAATCTACTCAGACTTTGAATTAATTTTTTTAGCCAAATGAATTTATGAACTTACTCCTAAAATGTGTTTGAGCCTTAAAAAATTGCATCCCCCCAATATTGCACAAAGAGGAAACAGTGTATCAATGTTACAATTTCATGTGAATTAATAGCGAATAAGAATACTTACAGACATATCCCCCCCCCCAAAATTGTAAAGTATCATGCTACAAAAAATTATCCCCCACCCTCTCACATAAAAGATATCTCTAGACAGGTTGAAAACAAAAACAAAACAAAAACATATGGTTTATAAAGTAGAAGGAAAATTCCAACTGGCTCTGACTTCTACAAAACTAAATGCCGAAAGAAAATGGAACAGTGGATTCGAATAAAACAAATCTAACATCCAATGTTGTAACTTATGTGTGAAGGGGAGAATAGAGTTTTCTCAAATATGTTAAGAACTATATTATTCAGTATTATTCCTGAAACATTTCCTCAAATATAAAACATCAAAATGAAAGAAAACAAACCAAACTAAACCAAAATTAACCTGTCAAGAATAAGGGACTGATGGTTTTAGTGGAATGTCAATGGACATTAAATCTATATAAAATAAAGCTTAAAGACATTATTAAGAGTGAAGATTTATTATTATATTAATGTAATAATAATTCGTAACTAACTCCTTTATTTATTATGGCCCACATGTGAGGAGAGGCATATAGTGAAGGGAAGTAAACCTGAGCTAATTTCCTTGAGTTTAAATATGGGATGAACAAAATACTGTTAGTCTCATGGCTATGAATTTTTTTAAATGAGTGCTTTTAAAAGATATAAACATAAACAGTAATAAGGTTAAAAAACAGACTGAATAGTTTGCAGTGTACTAGAGGATATGAAAAGATTTATAAGTATAGCTCAGCACAGAGAAACTATGGAGTTAGCAAAAAGTCCTGAAAAAAGAAGGGAACAGATGACAAGGGTGAAACCAAATATGTTGATACCTCATATAACGAAATAAACAATCATGTTAAAGTCAGACCCTCCAATTGGTTCAAACAACACAGCTCTAGACTTTTATAGTAACATTAAAAGCTAAAATGTGAAAGGGTGTAAAGAGCTTCTGGTGAAGTAAGAAATTGATCACATTTCTTTACCTCTACTCTTTTTTTTTTAACTTAATGATTCAAAAATTCTATATATTTCTCAGTGCTCTTTCTCCCCTTTACCTGTTTTGCCCATCCCCACACTCACCTCCCCTCTGGTAACCATCAGTTTGTTTTCTGTATGTAAGTCTGCTTTGTTGTCTCTTATTTTTTATTTGTCCATTTGTTTTATTTCTTAAATTCCACAGATGAGTGAAATCATACAGTATCTGTCTTTCTCTGACGTTTTACTTATTTCACTTAGCATTGTACCTTCTAGGTCCATCTATTTGTTGCAAATGACAAGATTTCAGTCTTTTTTTATGGCTGAATAACATTCCATTGTATATATATGCTACTTCTCTATCCATTCATCTGTTGATGTACATATGGGTGGCTTCCATAATTTGACTAATGTAAATAATGTTGCAATAAACATAGGAGCACATATATCTTTTTGGTATTGCTTGTTTGTTTTGTTTTGTTTTTTGCAGATACCACTTTGAATTAATGTTTTCCTATTCTTTGGGTAAATACCAGTAGTGAAATTACTGGATCATGTGGTAATTCTAATCTAAAATTTTTGAGGAACCTCCATACTGTTTTCCACAGTGGCTGCACCAGTTTGCATTCCCACCAACATTACAGGAGGGCTCCTTTTTCTCCACATCCTCGCCAACACTTGGTATTTCCTGTGTTTTTGATTTTAGCCATTCTGACAGGTATGAGGTGATATCTCATCATAGTTTTACTTTGCTTTTCTTTGATGATTAGTAATATTAAACCTCTTTTCATGTGTCTGTTGGCCATTTGTATAGCTTCTTCAAGAAAATGTCTATTCAGTTTCTCTGCCCATTTTTATGTCAGATTCTTTGTTTTTAGTGTTGAGCTTTATAAATTCTTTATATACTTTAGATATTACCCCCTTATCATATGTATTATTTGCAAATCTCTTCTCCCATTCAGTTTGTTGCCTTTCTGTTTTGTTGATGGTTTCCTTGGTTGTGTAAAGGCTTTTTATTTCAGTGTAGTCCCAATAGTTTAATTTTGGTTTTGTTTCCCTTGCCTATCTTTAACTCTACTCTTAAAATACACACACACACACACACACACACACACACACACACACAGATACACACACACAATAACGTCACAACAAAAAGTTCTTAGAAGAAGAAATAAGAGTGACACAATTTTAGACATTAAAAAACAGAAGAATAATTGGTTACAGACTTTGCAGGTAAAAGAATGCTGAAACCTGGTACAAGCGAGTTGAGTTTAAAAGAAAGTATAGACATTAAAAGAAAGTATAGACATTGAGTGAAGATTCACTAGTCCCTTTCCTAACTTGGACTCTTTAATCTTAGTAGCCAAATTTATTATATATTGTCCTTTATTCTTAAGCTAGCAAAGGATTAGAAGAGTTCTCCTCATCTATAAAATGATATGTGTGTATGTGTATGTATGCATAAATAATTTATATTTATTAGTATATAAGTTGATATTCATTATTTGTCTTATAGTTTATATTAATATAAATTAATTAATCTATCAATATTTTTACACACAGTATGTACATATACAAACTTGGAAATTACCCAAAGAAATTGAATAGCAGCTCTTTGTTTTATAGTGAAGCTCTCTACTTGCCCATTTGGGAATATCTACAAGCATCTTTTTAATGCTTCATTCAAGATGCCAAAGATCTCCAGGAAGCTGAGGAAAGATTCTACTATTATAGTCACAGATTAAAGCAAAGCCTCAAAAATCAGTAAAATTTAATATCCTTAGAGCAATATGAGAAGTATTAATACCAATAAAACAAATGCAGGATGTTTGTTAAATGAAAATACTCAGAGAATGAGAAGAACTCTCAAAATTTTATTTTAAAAGTAGGGAACCAAAAATTATACAGAGACATATATACTATATATAGTAAATATATACTAGATATGTCTTTGTATAGTATATATATAATTAACAGAAAGGTATAGAGCAGAAAGTAGCACTAAAAGCAAGCATTGGGGAACAGTAGAGAAAAAAAATGAATGGACTAGTCCATGAAAGCCAGTATCTGAGTATCTGGAAAGGGATAATAGCAGAAATCTGTGGGAGAAATTATCAAAGCAACAATTCAATACATTTTTCTTGAATTGAAGAACCTGAGTACCCAGATTAAGAGGATCTGCTGCTCACCCAGCTTGAGAATGAAAAAATCTTACTCCAAGAGGTATCATTGTGAAACTTCAGAAGAGAGTATTGGGGGATATATTATACTAGACTCTTTTAGAGGAAAAAAAACTCAAAAGGCAGACAAACTAATAAAACCGTTTTTCATTGACAAGATTGGAAACACAAAGGCATTGGGCTTTTCAACAGCAACTTTGAATACTTAAAAACAATGTAGCAATGCTTACAGAATTCTGAGGGAGAATGATTTCCAATCAAAACTGTTAAACCAGAATTCAAAAATGGATATAAATAAGGAATTGAAGTCTTTAGAATAAGTCCTTTTTTTAGCATGAGTTGCAGATGCTGCTCTGTATGGCAGAGTCTCTATTTCAGGTTCGTTGAGTCCAGGTGCCAGACAGCCTAGGAAGAAGCACAGGTGAGAGAGAGCGAGAGAGAGAGTGAGCGAGAGAGAATGGGGGAGGTCTACCTGCTAAATACCTAAGGGACAGTTTAACTTCACTGCTCAGTGGTTCATATCTCTACTTTTCTCAGTACAACAACTGAGCAGTGGCATTTGGAGAAAAACTTAGTGTTCCTTTCAAACACTGCATTTGAAGACAGTAACACTGTTTAGGTAAAATATGTTATGTTTGATGCCTTTGGTAATATCTTATATATTCTTAATCTCCCTTGGAAGTTCAAGCTATTCTATTTGCACATCTGGAGTGCTACCTCACATGTTCTGTCACTTGTTTCAGATAGCCCTTGATGACTGGATGTAATGTAGTACAAATAATCTTTCTTAACTCTTAGTCCGTGGTCACTAACCCCTCCCCACCTTCCACTCCTAATAGACCTTGAAATTTTTTTACCAGTCATAAACTGATTAAAGGAGCCATATAAAGTCATGTTTATTTTGTAGGTAAAAGTGGTCAAATTTCACCAATTGAGTTTTTAATCATAATAAGTGAGTAATAAGTACTTTTTACAGACTAGAAAAATAATGTTTGGAAATTATGTGTGCCATTTTTCAACAGTGCTGCTGTGATAACTAAAATAGTTTTCAAAACATTAAAAGCTGGAGAAAGATATATAAAGCAAAAAGCAGGTTATAATATTTACATTAGAGAAAAATTAGTTTCCAGGAGAAAAGACATTTTTGTATTAATAAATGGAAAGTTCACAATGAACACAAGTCATGAGTATTTGAATTACATGCTACTCAGAAAATTATATGAAATATAAATCTATAAAATATAGAATCAGACCCAGAAAAGAAGGTATTGAATATAATATTCTAATATTTAATATATTTTCTCACAGTGAATGTGGGTATATTTCAGGAATGCATGGTTGGTTTGACATGAAAAATTAATATATTTAATGAAGTATCTAGGGAAAAAGTTAATAGAAATATGATATATGTGAAAAATATAATTAAAGATTTATTTAGAAATTATGCAATAGCCTTGAGGCAAGGACTGGGTTTGATTTTAGGAGAAAAATTAATAGACATATAAATAGTAGTATAGTTCTACTTGTCTTACACCACTTAGAACAAAATTAGAATTATCTAATTTACTACTATCCTAGAATACTTACAAGAAGTGATCATGTAGGGGCAAATTAATAAGTATTTCAAATAAAGATGCTATTCTCTGAATAAAAATAAAACAAGAACATAAGATGGTTAAATATCTGCTTCAAAACTGAGAATGTTTTATTTGAAAACATAATGTGTCAAAATTTGTAAAAGGCAATTAAACTCTTCAAAAAAATATTCTTCTTTGAAGATTTTGTTGATAAATTGAAAAAAAGAAAATAAGTAAAATAGGCTTCCAGGGGCCATGTTTAAAAAATAATACAATTACAGGATATATGAGTGAAAAATCAATATGATAAAGCAAATAGTAAAAAACAATACATTAAAATTAATCTCTAATTTGAACTGCTAGTTCTTTGCAAAGATCAATAGCACTCTCTAGTAAATGTGACAGAAAATATATATGAGAACAATTTCTAACACTGAAAATGAGAGTGATCTTATAGCCACAGATGCATATAATTTAAAAATTGTAAAACCATCGTTTTGGGGTAACCCTGGATTGTTACATAGAAATGTATAATTTCCTTAGAAATACATAAATTATGAAAATTAACTCAAAAGTAGAAAATGGGAATAATTAATTATGAAAAGTTTAGTGAAAAAAATAATATCAAGAAATCGCTCTAAATAGAATCTCTTCTATTTCCTTCATGGAAGAAATCTGTAAAAAATTTTAAGGGAGAGGCAAAGTGTATTTATAGAGCAAAAAACATACAACATTTAGATAATCCTTCATTAAAAAAAACAGTTTAATGTTTATTTGGGGTGGGGGGGAGGAGCAGACACACACATACACACACACACACACACATACATACACACACACAGAATCCAAAGCAGACTCCATGATCTGAGCGATCAGCACAGAGCCAGATGTGGGGCTCAAACTCATGAACTGTGAAATCATGACCAGAGCCAAAGTCGGTCACTTAACCAACTGAGCCACCCAGGTGCCTCACAGATAATCCTTTAGTTTAAAAAAGAAACAACATTGTAATTATAATAAAACCTGAAAAAGTTACTTGCAAAATATTAATAAATATCTCTTTTACAAGCGATTCGGATTTAGATTTGAGCATATTACATGAGTTTATTATATAGATGGTAGAAGAGTTGAACATTAAGGAGCTTATCAATTAAACCATAAATCATTAAGTAATAGAAGGAAAATCATATGAAATGGTCTCTAATTAAATTCATGATTCCTTTCTGATAATGCTTAGCAAATTTAGAGACGATTATCCTTAACCTGATAATGTTAAAATCTGAACCCAGTTATCAACACTACATTTAAAATGAAATATACTTGTAGCATTTCAAACTGAGATGTATAAAACTACTTTTTGGAGATATATGTTCTATTAAAAAAAAAAAGGAAAACAAGGTTCTGTGTTCAAAAGCATGTGAGAAATGTCTCACAATTTATTCCCAAAGAGTATGCTTTTGTCTATGTGTGTGTAAAAGGAGGTAAGAAGCCTTATAGTAAAATAACCTTTTTAACTTTATTCAGCTAAGCATTGACACAGTAAGTTTTTTATATTATCAAGTATAGCCACCATGTTTTTACCTTAGATCTTCAGAATTTAGAGCTGAAAGTTTATACCCCTGTACTCTTTTGTAAACCACTCCTTTTTCCCACCCCCTGCCAGCCTCTGACAACCACTTTTCTCTTCTCTGTTTCTATGACTTTCTTTTTTTGGATTCCACATATAAGTTACACAAAAAGGCACCTATGAGCAGCATGAATATTAAAATCTTGTAGAACACTGCAGGTTACCATTTTTAAAAACTTAAGACTCAAGGCATATCCACTAAAGCCAGGAATAAGACAAATCTTCATATTCACAAGAATTGTTAAGCTCCCTGCCCTCGTAGGGAAATTCCAGTCCGGAAAGCAAGCAAGGAAGGAAGAGGGAGGGAGGGAGGTTAATAACTGAATGGTAGGTATCAGTAAAGGAGAAACAAATTTTTATCATTCTTAAATTTGCAAGATTGCTTCAGTCCTAATTGCATCAATTGAAAAGCTTTTAAACCAAGAAGTTTACTAAAATAGCCAGTTACAAAGTCAATATGTAACACTTAGTATCTCTTCTGTGTTTCCAGAAAAGATCAATTATAAATTATAGTTAGGAAAATCTTCATTCACAAGAACAAAATATGTAAAGCACCTAGAAATACATTTTACAAAAAACTAGTGCTTATATGTTAAAAAAAAAAACCTACAAAACTGTTTCTGAAAGTATTAAAAATGTGCAAAAATGTACAAAAATTACTATGTTAAGAAAGTATAGAACTATATTCATTGTTCCAAAGAATGTAAGAGCATTTGTCTTGGATAATTTTAATTGTGTAAAGAAGCAAATTTGCTCCAAATAGATCTTTGAATTTATAATTATTTCAATCAAAATACCATTTTCTTCCTGGTATTCAGATAAATTGTCCAAACAGATGTGAAAAAATAATTGTGAGCCTTATCCAGAATAATCAAAATAGGATATCTAATAATTCATGGAAAAGAAGGTAATGGAAGTAGTTTTTGCACTGCCAGATATTAAACTCGTTATAAATCAGTAACTATAAACATGCTTTACTGATAAAAGGATAGGTATACATATAAATGAAATGGGGGAAAATGTCCAAAAAAATCATAAGGGTATAATAAGAATATGGCATAAGTGTTACGTAATAAATTGAAAAAGCAGTATCATGCCATTGGTGATAAATGAGAACAAAGAACAACCCAGGGCAGATAACTAGTTGAGAGAAAGTTTATCTCATAAACTGCCAAAGGGGAACGTAAACTGGAAAACATTGTCTGGAGAAATGATCATCAGTAGGTTTCAAAAATGTTCAATTTGTATATATATGCCCTTTGGGCTCTGACTTCCCACTCCATCTCCTTTAACCAATAAAAAATTTTTATTTTTAGTAATCCAGTCTGAGAAAATAATCACAAATTTCACAAAGATATGCTCTTAAGGCTATTATTTCTCACTGTGGTTGAGAATATGTATACACACACACATTCACACATGCATGCACACACACACATAGATGGAAATATATGGATATATATGGAAAGAACCTGAATATCCAATAATAGAAGTTTCATTTAAATATGCTTTAGATATATAATAAAAGTAGAGCTATTATTAAGACTGAGGGGATTGTATCTGATATGAAAAATTGTTTGCAACATACACTAAAATTTTTACAGTATACAAATACATATCTGTACGCACAGGGAGACATAGACAAACACTGAACCAGAGACAGAAAGGCAATCCTTGCTTCGTAGTAAGTTTTGGTTAACATGGTGTGTGGGGGTGTGGGTGTGGGTGTGTGCGTCTCTGTCTGTGTCTGCCTCTCTTTCTTTGTCACTCTCACAGAGAATGTTTTTGTTTTGTTTTGGTCATTCACTTCTCTACTCAATTACTTAAGTCCCATGATTTTTTTTATATGTAATTTATTGTCAAATTGGTTTCCATACAACACCCAGTGCTCACCCAACAGATGCCCTCCTCAATGCCCATCACCCACTTTCCCCTCTCCCCCACACCCCATCAACCCTCAGTTTGTTCTCAGTATTTAAGAGTCTCTTATGGTTTGCCTCCTTCCCTCTAACTTTTGTTCCCCCTTTCCCTCCCCCTTGGGCTTCTGTTGAGTTTCTCATAATTGGCAGAAGACATGCATAGACCCTTTTCTAAAGAAGACATCCAGATGGCCAACAGGCACATGAGAAGATGCTCAACATTACTCCTCATCAGGGAAACACAAATCAAAACCACCCTGAGATACCACTTCCCGCCAGTCAGAGTGGCTAAAATGAACAGATCAGGACACTATAGATGCTGGCGAGGATGTGGAGAAACGGGAACCCTCTTGCACTTTTGGTGGGAATCCAAACTGGTGCAGCTGCTCTGGAAAACAGTGTGGGGGTTCCTCAAAAAATTAAAAATAGATCTACCCTGTGACCCAGCAATAGCACTGCTAGGAATTTACCCAAGGGATACAGGAGGGCTGGTGCATAAGTCCCATGATTTTTAAAATTTGAACTCATCCCCCCTATCTTAAATAAATTCTTTTAATTGGAATTTTCACCTGTCTTACAGGTGAAACCTCTTGCTATGTTTGGAGCCCCATTGCCTTATTTCTATCAAAGAAAGACATGAACTTCCTAATATAGACCTCTGTCTCAGTGGGTTCTTATGACAGGAACCTCCTCTCTCTTTCTGATAAAGGAGCAATATTTTCTCTAATGGTTTTGCTCTGTTCTGCCATATGTACGTGGCCTGGTACAGTATGTTCCTGGATCTCCTGTAGCTTCTTTGTGGAAGTTCATTTCCTTGATTTGCGGGTTATAGCATATGTCATTTGGGTTGTAGCCTATAGTATTCTGTTACTCCTGGGTGACGTGAAGGCAATAGTAAGTTTAATTAATTGACTTAATTAAGTCATTTAACTGAAATAAATGTTGCTATGACAAATTGTAAAAGGTGTCTAGACTAGTTGATTTTGAAAGTTATATCCAACCCAGGACATTTTGTTCCCTGGAGCCTCAGGTGGTCTTTGTTACAAGACTTTCCTCGTACCGTAATGGGTTTGGTGAAAAGAAATCATAGTTGACGTGCATGGCCCTTGCTGCAGGAGCTAGGCCTTGCAGGCTTCAACTCTCATATTAAAACAAAAATCTTACGAAGCAAACAATTAATAGTAATAAATTACGCACTGTTATCCGAACATATTAGACGTTAAAAAGTAGACTATTTTCAAATCAGTTTCATATTCATTACATTTATGAAGGAAAACAATAAATATTACATAATTTCTTTATCCTGTCAAATGACAACTGTTAGGGCCTTTGCCAACTCCACTGAATTGTTTTGTTCATTTCTGTTTTGAGACTAAGTATAAGAAGCCATGGGAAAATATATATTCGAATGATTATAGGAACATAGGAAATTTCCTTCCTTAAAATTGACAAAATGATCATTACTTACTGATAATAAGAGAAGTTTATTTTCCCGGACAATTTTACACATAGTGTCCCTTCAGTGTTATAAACAGAATGCTTAAAGCCAGAAATATCCAAACGTATATTTTGGTCTGTTCCACAGTGAAAAATTTTTACTCTAACTCAAAAAGAAGAAAACCTGTGATTTTTTGTGAGAAGTAGTTTTAGGTTTTATTTTAAGGTAGATGTCCAAATCTGTAATTGAAATGAGAAATTATATTTGCTTATTTTCAAGTATTTATACATCCTTTGAGGCTCAAAGACGATGTCCCAGCTTGTAGAAAAATGTAATTACTTTGCTGATTCTACTTTTCATCTCCTGGTTTTCTTCCTCTCCTTCTCACAGCTTTGTCCATGTTATCTGTTCAGAAAAATAAGCCTGAGCGCTTACATACACAAAGAAAAGATCAAATGTCACCTCCAGAGCTCTCATTAAAGGCGGACTCAAACTAAATATTCTAACACAAGGTAAATGAACAATGAGCTAAAACATGGTAACAAATATGTAATGAGCTATAAAAAAAATAGATCAATAATTGCACTCGAGATCTGTGGAAATTATAGTGTCCCTGATCCGACCAAGAGACTATTTTGCTGCAGTATTTTGTGCGCAGAGTTCTCCTGTGGGACCGGGCTGCAGAGGACATTTTAGTGGGAGGAAGAGAGCAATAGGAAGAGGAGAATGATTCATGTTCAGCATCTCAAGTGGAGGATCGAGTGCAAGCATTGAATAATGAAACAAAGACAAGATATTCAGCATGCCAGGAAGGTTACTGTTAGAGAGCTGTTAGAATTATTTAAAAAGGTTAGTCTATGAATAAACATGCTTCATCAAGGTCTCTTACACATGCAAAGAGAGATGCTAATGAATAATAAAAGAGTAATGGGGACTGGCGAAGAAATTAATGTTAATCTTATCCAAAGCAGATACAAATTAATATTGGAGCAACATTTTTGTAATCACTTCTCAAGGCAAAAATTCAATTAATGTGACTATATCAATATTTCAAATCTTAGTCCCTTGAAAGTATACTTGTCTCTCTTCATATAAGCGTGCTCTCCTCTGTGAACAGCTGTAGCTCATCTTGTCAATACTTGGGGAGATTTCTAAATGGTGTAGCTGGAAGAAATAGGGACCAGTTCTATAAACCACAGAGCTATGATGCAGAATTGCTTTGGGGCACGTTTCAGTTAGGAAGTTCAGTTTAGAGAAGAGCAATTACTCTATAGAAAATAGATACGTAAGCTCAGAACGGTGTGCCTTGCTGCATGACTTTATTTACTATTTTATATATACACACATATACACACACACACACGTGAGAGAGCTGCCTGTAATTTCTAGAGAACACATGTTTTCAGGTACATGTTGATAGTCACAGAATATATATTATATATATGTTATATAAAGTATATATAACATATGTATAATATATAACATAAAATATGCATAATGTATAACATGTATAATATGTATTATATAGTATATAAATTTGCATATGTTACCCGTATACCATTTGTATCTTAAGTAACATCTTATCAAATGGATGAGCACAGGAAAACATATCATAACAACTCCAAAAGGAGACTCTAGTTCTACCAGTGAGAAAACAATTCTGTAAACCAAAGTTGAAATAGATTTCTTGAGTCTGAGCTAAATTTTATCCTTTGTCGTGGCCTGCTTTGAGGACAGAAAGAAATGAATATTTTCCTAGGAATTGTTAATGTATCTGAATTCTTTCCACCGGAGGCTTATTTTATCTCATATCTTTTTCTTTTGTTGATAGTCACTCAATAGGCTTTGTATAGTGAGTTATTCCTCTTGTTTGGCATACAATAGAAATGGCTGTCATAGTTTGTTTAAGGTGTCAGAGACTTAGAAAAAGTTTATGAAACTAAATGGACTCCTTGAATAAGTGTTTTGCAGCTGGGCAGAATGTGTTGTTTATGTTGTAATGCCCTGACAGGTTTATATAATAAGAGGTGCTAACGCCACCGTGCTATGATAGATTGGACTTGTTTGAAGCGTGGTGCTGTAGACAAATAGGCTTACATGCTGTTGTTCACAAAACCAAATGACGATCCAAAGCAAGTCACCCTATTAAAATAACTGTCTGGACAATCTCACTTCTGTACTTTTAATAGACAGTGTATCATTCCCATAATGAAAGAAACACGAAATGGTTTCCATACTGAATGAGCTCCCTAGAGGTGCTGGGATTTGTCTCATTATATGAAGCTTTTCCATCACCACTGCGATACCTCCCTTCTCATCTTTGCTTCTCATCCGAGTGGAGAATTTCCTGTCAACAGCTTTAGCCTGGCTAAACCTGCATAACACAGAAGAGGGAAGTGCTGGAGATAAGATGACTTTTTTTTTTTCCAGTTATGTTGAAAATTAGACCCAGTATTCCTGCCTGAGAAGGATTACTCAATGATGGGGATAGCATTCTGCACTCTCATTAAAAAAGGCAGTCTACAATTTTATTTTATTTTATTTTTTAAAGAAGTTGGATATGGCAGGAGAGGCTATCTGAGATTTCATGCTGTTAAATTCACCAGGGGGAGAAAATCACCACTTGTGTATTCTCCTCAGATGCCTTTGGTAACTCACAGTCCAATACTGTACTGATAGCTTCCCATGGCCAGCAGTCCTACCTCCTGCCTCAGTAATTTTGACTAGAGGAAGAAGGTTAATATGATGGAATAAAATGAACTTTGTCAAAAAATATTAAAGTTCAGTTACTAACTGACAAGCCCAAGACTTTTTTTGAGAAAATATGTTGCTGTGCTCTGTGATTCTCCTTGAGTTTCTGCTGCTTCTCTTTGCTTTAGTTCATATACTGTCCTTTGGGCAGCCATTATCTCACAGCAGAGTGATTTCTTCTTGTTCTGCCATGTTCCTTTGTGTCATCATTACCACCAATCATTGGGTACTTAAAATATATCAATCAATATCATTTTACCGTCACAAAGCCCTTCTGTGTATTTTTATGATCATTAAACATTTTACAAAATTTTACATTTTACCAAAAAAAATGGGACTTTGAGAGGATAATTAACTTCTTTAAGATCACACAGTTAATAGGGGTGCTTGAATGGCTTATTGGTTAAGCATCCGACTCTGGGTTTCTGCTCGGGTCGTGATCTCTGGGTTTGTCAATGCAAACCCTGCATCCGACTCTGTGCTGACAGCATGGAGCCTGCTTGGAATTCTCTCTCTGCCCCTCCCCTGCTCACTCTTTCTGTATCTCTCTCAAAATAAATAAATGAACTTTGAAAATTAAAAGAAAAAAAGATCACACAGTTAATAAATGGAAGAAGTTAAGATCCAAACCCATATCTGAATCCAAAGGCAAGGCTTTTAACCACTCGACAGTGATGTCCTAATACGGTTGCTTTTACAGGCATAATTCTTCTATAAATTTTTCTATCATGTTCTATGCTTAAATTACCAGATGTTGGGTAAATTGCCCTGTGGGACAGAGATACACCTTAATAAGCCTCCTCCAGGATATCAGGCCCAAGGAACAATGTGCCTTGGTTTAACATGCAGTAAGAAGAACAAATTAGGATTCATGGATTTATTCTTTGACAAGTAATCAAGTGGTTTAATTTTATTTGATACTGATTTCCAAATGGTTATTCTGGACTTATCTTTAAAGGCATGCATAGCAATGAAGTGAAAACCATTTTTTCCTTTGTTCATTTTATTAATTTCTCACATACCAATTTAACTTTCCAGTTTGCAAAAAGAGTTTGCAAAAAGAATTTAAAATTTAACTGCTGACGGAAAAGGTAAAAGAAAATGTGTATTCCTATTATTGCTTTTAATAGAGGAATTGGACTAATCAGACAGATGTAAGATAAATGAAGCAGAATTAAAATGATTACGAACTTAATTCCTAAAAAGAATGAAATCTTGCCATTTGCAATGACATGGATAGAGCTAGAGAACATCATGCTATGTGAAATAAGTCAGAGAAAGACAAATAACATATGATTTCACTCATATGTGGAATTTAAGAATAAAAACAAATGAGCAAAAGAGAAAAAAAAGAGAGAGAGAAAGAGGGAAAGACACAAGCCAAGAACAGACTCTTAACTATAGAGAACAAACTGACGGTTATCTGAGGGGAGGTGGGTAGGGAGATGGGTGAAATACATGATGGGGATTAAGGAGGACACTTGTGATGAGCACAGGGTAATGTGTGGAAATGCTGAATCACTATATTGCACACCCGAAAATATGTATGTTAACTATACTGTAATTTTTAAAAAAGAACTTAATTCCTAATAAAGACAGGAATTACTGAGAAATTATCAGCAGCTAATGAAATCTGTAGCAAGCACTGGTCATAGATAAAGTCTGGAAGAAGATATTTCCATGGCTTACAGATACATGTCATCATCTAAATATAGCACCCTCTTCAATGAACTCTGAATGATTCCATGTTACGTTCTATAGAATATGTTCTAGATCCCATCCTATGGATCAATAAAATAAGTATCTTTAAGATCAACATAGAAAATTAAACCTACAGAGCCTACTAGTAGAAGCCAGCAGATAGACTATTCTGTTATTTTCATGGATATTGTTTCGGTTGGTTGTTTTTCAGCATCCACCTTCTTTGGGGGAATTCTCTCTTCTTGCTTTCATGTAGTGACAGTTGGACTGTAATTCAAGGCCAATATCTTGGCAGTTCCTTTAACAAGTCTTTCCTCTTACAACTCCAGTATTGCAAAGGATTGTATAACCAGAACGTCTCTCATGGGACACTGAATCTTGAATGAACAATGAAAAGATGGAAAAAGGGATTAGGTTTTATTCTAATCTTGGTACCCCGGTGACTGTGGTTCCTGCTGTAATAATTTCTGGAACCTCCAGTGTTGTCAAAATCAACCTCTGTGCTTTGGAGCCAAAAAATAACGTAAAGACAGAGCTGGGAATAAAGAGTCACAATAGCTTTATTGCCGGGCAAAGGACGCAGGAGAATGCAACAGGCTACAGCCTTCAAAACTGCAAGCCCTCCAGGAGGAAGGGGGTGGGGGGTTATATAGGGAAATACAGGATCTAGCCGGTTTGGACAAGGATTGTGTACCTGCTGCCAGCCTCCTTCCTCACATTTTTAGGGTGTTGCGGGTTCCTGAGACAATAAGGCTAAGAAGGGTGGAGGAGAGGTTTGCAGAAGCGAGGGAAAAGTTTACTTTAAATTGAGCTTTGCTGAAACATTAGTACAGCCATTTTGATTTTTGTTCAACTTTATGCTTTTAAGCGGTTTCACCAGGACTCTCTCAGACTCCGTTGGTTAATTTTACCTGTGCATTAGTAAGATCCCTGGTATTTTTCCAATTACCTCTTTGTTTAAATAGGGTCACTTTCTATTGCTTACAGCTAAAGTTCGAGAAGCCAAAAAATATCCACATTTTGTTGGTGAACAGAATTTATGCTTTATTAAAGACAATTCCATGCCCAAATCATCATATATCATTAAGAGGAAGCCAGTTTGAAGATCATAGTCCTTAAAGCTAATTTACTATTCCTATCTAATCAAGTCTGAAGGTCCATCCCTCCAAAATCTATCTCATACTTAGCTGTTTGTCTCTATCGTAACTACCAAACCTTCATCCAGCACACCATTTTCTCTCCTTGGTTAGCAGGGGCAGTATCTTTTTATTTGCTCTTCAATTTCTGCTCTATCCCAAGCTAATATCCACTCAGCACCCACAAAAATACTTTTAAAATATAAATTTTATCCTTTCACTACCCTGTTAAACATCTTTGATAGATGCCAATCGTACTTCAGGTGAAACCCACACTACCATGCTTCGCAAGGCCCCGGCTAATCTAGCCCATGGTGCACTTTTAAACCTCATCTCGTACCATTCTTTTTTACAAGCCACATCTACTTATTTCAGTTTCTGGAAAATTCCAAAAATGGTACCCACCTCAAGCTTTCAGCCCTCAGCTTAAATGCTACCTCCTCAGAAAATTCTTCCCTAACTAGTCTGTTTTCACTTACTTGCCCTTGTTTGTTTACTCCATTACTTTATCATATTTTATTAAATATGTACTATTTGTTTTACACTTGCTTATATTTTGTGTATTCATTGGAATGTAAGACCCATGAGGGCATATTGATTCACAAATACATCCCGTGTGGGCAGCATAATGCCAGTCCATAATGTCCTCTCAATAAATATTTTGTGAATAAATGATGCATATTTTCTTTGTAGATCAGAATTGAATTTCTTTTCTTATAACATAGAATTTTTTCCTCTTGTCCTTAAAATGAAAGTCCTTTTTTTTAATTCTACATTTCATGTTTTTGTTCTGAAAAATTTTATACAAACCTTTAATGTAAGCTTGTCTTTTATAGATTATAAAATGAATTGTATTTTGAAGTGTTAATGCCTATTTCCTTTGTTTTGTATAACAGTAATGAGATTAAAATGAAGACAGTATAAGCAGGAAATCTACTAAAATTTCACCAGAGAGAAAGCTTATAAAATACCTATTGTGTCAAGGGAAACCTAGCAAGTCTTTCCTTTACCTGTAAAGCTTCACAGGTTCTTGTTGTGAGCAAGGTTCCAAGATCTCAGACAATGAAATGCTACATTTGAACTATGTGCTGTGTCAGACAAATCTCCATGTTGCTCCTTAGAATAATACACCCAAAGAAATCCTCATTATCGACTTAGAAGGAAAGAGAGCATGAGGCTTTTGAGAGGAATAACTCAAATTCTTCTACTTTGGAGCCGTTAATAACAAAAATAGTACATTAAAAGTACTACATAAAGAGTGCCGTGCCCTTCTCTTTCCATCCCAGCAATACACATACACACAAATGAAGAATGAATAGAAATTAATAGGAAATGTGCACAGAACTGCACTAATAAGAAAATAATGCTCTAAGAAAACTTAAAAATTGGGAAATAATCCTGTGCAAATAAAATATGCTCTCTGATTTCCATTTTAAATATAATTTTCATATTTAAATTATAACAACATTAAATATTACACACTATACCATTTGTTTAACCTAGTTTAGGCAAGGAGATTAACAAAGAGAAAGTCTCTTAGTCTTGGATTTCTCTTTATTAGAAAACTATGGTGAAGATATTGTTTCTATGAGGCAAGCATATAAAATTATATTATTGGAAAGGGAAGAAGAGAACACTGACAAACTGTGTTTTTGTCTTTGCTTATTTAGTGTTCTGATCACAGCATTTGATCTATAATATCAGTACTTTAGATTAAAATGCTCCATTTGTAAAGATGCTACCCATGATTCGCTTTTCACAGATGTTCTAATTCCAATTTAACAAGCATTATTAAATAAACACCTTCTATCTGAAAAGTATCAGGCAGAGGTGTTTTTTCAAAGGCCCTCTGAAGTAGATCTCGGTTTATCAAGCTAAATATGACCTATGCAAATTAGGGGAGAAGCTTAGGCTTCTCAAAGATTGATGAGGGTAATCATTTGGAGGTCATGGTAAAATGCAGATTCTGGTTCAGTAGATATGGTACTGAACCTAGAATCTGCACTTCTTTTTTTTTTTTAAGTTTATTTAAGATGGAGGGAGGCAGAGAGAAAAAGAGAGAGAGAGAAGGAAAAAGAGAAAGAGAAAGAATCTCAAGCAGGCTCCACACTGTCAGCACAGAGCCCCATGCAGGGCTCAGACTCACAAACTGTGAGACCATGACCCTAGCCAAAATCGAGAGTTGGATGTTCAACCAACTGAGCCACCCAGGCGCCCTTCAAATCTGCATTTCTAACAAGCACCAAGGTAATGCTGATGTTGCTGTTATATGGACCAACCTTTAAGGAGCAAAGGTACAGAGGAGAGTGAGTTTGAAGTGGATCTCACAAGAGGGAGCTTTCCCTTGATCAGAAAATTGCACTTACAATAAACATCTGTTGCATATTGAGTGTAGATATTCTAGAAACATAGAAACTGTGTCTGTAAAGGAATACGGGTGGGAAATTGTCCATTTTGGATGGAAATTGATTGCTACTATGACATTTTTTGGAGTGAGGGGGTATCGATCACTTGCTATGTGCCAGGTAATGTGCAACGTTTTACTAAATATACTTGGTGCACCTCAAGATTTACTGATGGTTGAGGTCCCTGGGTGACTCTGTCAGTTAAAACATCTGACTTTGGCTCAGATCTTGATCTCGCAGTTCGTGAGTTCGAGCCCCGCCTATGCTGACAGCTCAGAGCCTGGAGCCTACTTGAGATTCTGTGTCTCCCTCTCTCTGACCCCCACCCCTCTCTCTCTCTTTCAAAAATAAATAAGCATTAAAAAAAAGTAAAAGTAGTCCTTGTGTAATGTTGGTCTGGGTCTTGGGGCTGGCTCACACATACTTACTTCTCACTTGTGTGCTGTCATTTAATCCTAGCAACCACCATAGAAACAAGATTTCAAGCAACATGTTAAGCATGGAAAGGAACTAAACCTCAAGGTTTATTTAATTAAATAACATTCACAAAGTGAGATACATAGTAAATGATGACGTCAGAAATGTTCACCCACTTGGATATGGACAATACTATTGGTCTTTGTGAAATAATAACAAGTACTTCTTAACTATTTGCTGTATGTTGGTCAATGTTCGAAACACTTGACGTGGAGCATTTCTTCTCACAACGAACCAAGAAGGGAAGAGTTTTAGAGGTGAAGCCCTAATGGCATAGAGATTCAATGCAAGGTCACATAGCAAGTAAGTGGAAGAACTAGGACTCAAACTCAGGCATTGTAGGTCTAATGCCACACTCTGAACCACAATCTGTCCGGTTTTTCTGTGACAGATGTATTAGAGTAGTCTGAAACTAGAGATCAGAGATTAGGGTAATATATTATTACTGAAATATAACTTTACCAAAAGTGCTGACTAAAGTCAACCATGTATAGTACGGTATGAATTAGCTGGTTACGGGAACTTTACCACTGTGAAAGTCTCTGTCAGGATGTGGAGAAGGAGTCAACATGGGCAATGCCAGTCCACTTAACTGAGTGTACAGAATCCTGGGAACCAAAGAGGGAAAAATACTGGAGTGAGATCGGGTTGAGAAATCATGGGGAAGGATATGACTTGCCAAAGCTGAAGAAAGAATCTCAAATGGAGAATGTCTCTGAGAGTAATGGATGGTTTTGAGAGCATGAATCTAGGATGGTGGTATACATCCAGGCTAATATCTCTCAATGAGAGATTTAGTTGAAAGTTTTAGTTCTGGGGCGCCTGGGTGGCTCAGTCAGTTGAACGTCCGACTTCAGCTCAGGTCATGACCTCATGGTTCGTGAGTTCGAGCCCCGCGTTGGGCTCTGTGCTGACACCTCAGAGCCTGGAGCCCGCTTCAGATTCTGTGTCTCCTCCTCTCTCTTCCCCTCCTACTCATGCTCTGTCTCTCTCTGACTCAAAAATAAATAAAAATATTTAAAAATAAATAAATAAACAAATAAATAAATAAATAAAGTTCTAGTTCTCACCACCCAGAATTTCCTTCTTTGTGTTTTTAAAATGAAAATATTGTTGTGGCACCTGGGTGGCTCAGTCGGTTAAGCATCTGTCTTTGGCTCAGGTCGTGATCTCACAGTTCATGGGTTCAAGCCCCATGTTGGGCTCTATGCTGACATCTCAGAGCCTGGAGCCTACTTCAGATTCTGTGTCTCCCTCTCTCTGCCCCTCCCCTCTCTCTTCCCCCCCCCATTGCTCTTGCTCTCTCTCTCTCTCAAAAATAAATAAACATTAAAAAATAAAATTAAAAATGTATATATTTAAGGTGTCTCACATGATTATTTGATATACATAGCGCAAAAATAATTTTCACAATCAGGAAATTCATCATAGTTACCATATTTTGTGTGTGTGGTGAGAGCACCCGAAATCTCTCTTTGCAAATTTCCAGTATTCAATGGATTCAAGACTAAAGTCTGGTTTCAAAATTTGCCACACCATGAAATAAACTGAATGAGAGGAAGTCAAAGTGTGAACTAACTTGTAATTTATGTGGAAGAAGAGCAGTGTATAAATGTGAAAGGCAGGATATAGAGCAGTGGAAAATTCTGTGTGATTCCTTATATGCAAGAGATGAAACAGAGAAATGAATTGAAGTTGGGGACGCACTTTTGATGCATCACTTCCAGTATCTGCCATTTGTTATTCCATCTGGTTTGGTAGTATGGCTGACCCTTCCACTAACTACTTGTGCCAGTCAGGAAAGTATCTCAGCTTTATCCCACTCATTAATAACCTGTGATGCTGGGACCAGAACTACAAACCACATTTCTGGGGTTTTTTTTGGTCAGCTCCCTGTTACGCTCTGCTGATAGGAAGGCCCTAGAGGTAGAATAGAATATTGGAAAGAGAACAGGAAACTTGTTGCGTCTTCCTTCTGTCAGCATTATTCTGGAAATGTGTCTTCACTTTGGCAATGGAAATTCATACCAGTTTAGTAGTAGTTGAATTCAGTTTGAACTTGGTCCAAGATTTGCAAAACCAGCATCCTTTCATCCCCTTAGAGATACCAGCACAAACCAACTATTTTGGCTCATAGCTCCATGGGGACCTCTTCTGAGGTTAGAGGCAGCAGCACAGACCTAGCAGCATCCTCTATTTAGCAGCCTGAGTTTCAGCTTTGCACAATCCTTCGTGGAAGCTCCTAAATTTCAATAGTTCTAGCTTCATCTCTGCCCCAGGATTGAAAGCTGCCCTCTGTAACTGCCACCTCTGTGATAGCTTGCTCTCTTTTTCACTCCAGTTCTTCAGTACTTAATTAGCAATCTTTACACACACACACACACACACACACACACACACACACACAGTAAAAAAAAATTACATGGTTTCTGTATCCTAAGTAGACTCAGACTGGTGACCTTGAAAAGTCCCTGAGACTTAATTTTCTTGTTACTAAAAAAGATTTTTACTGGACAAAAACCAAGTTACTTTTAGCTGTTTGTTCTATGGCTACCTGTATGAACTTGATATTTCCATTCTTAAAATATATGCTCACTGCCAAATTGGGTGAAAGAAAAGACCTGAAAGTCTTACTTGATTTTTCTCTTACTATTGTGTTTACAAGGATTATCAGACTAGCTAATAGTCCCTTTGAAAACACTAAACGTCTCAGCCCATGAGGATAATATAAAGTCACAATAAATTTCAATAAAATTAAGAGGAACAAACACTAGATGCAGGCAGTGTTGGTGCAGGGATACTAACTGGGGAAGGAAAGCACAAGTCAGGACCTGAGCCATCATAACCAGAGAATAAGAAAGTAATTGTTACTATTGTTGTTATTATTTATTGAATACATTGATGCCTGGCGCATGTTAATCCTTTTACACATGTTTAATCCATACAACAACCCCATGTAGTTGTGGTGGTGTTTTTTATTAACCCCTTATTGTCAATGAGGAAGCCGAGGTTCAAGGAGGTTACATAGCTTGCCTATCATCCATAATCAGTGAGGAGTAGGGCTGGATTCCAATGCTAATCCAACTCATTCCAAAGCCCATTCTCTTAATCATTATATTTAACTCCCTGTCATGAAGGCACTTGTCCAAATGAGAGTAGAACCATTAATGGGCCCAAAAGACAGAGTAAGAGAAAGATATTAAATATAAGTGTTATATACATCAACCTCTGGTTCTCAGTATACCTTTTTTGCTGTTTTGCATTTGAATATGTTATATGGCCTTTAACCAGTCACTGCTTTATCATTTTCTGTTATATTCTCAAGTACAGATTTTATGTAAATGGTCGTATCTAAGCCATGGTTACCCAGAAACGATACTGAAAGAGGTCCAGTACCTAAAATGCATACTTTTGTGTGAATTTGTTATTTTACTCTTAAATCCTAAAGACTAATAATTTACACCTGCATTTGAATTTGCTGAAGTTAAACTTTGATTCACATACATTAATATCCTTTGTAGCTAGTTACTGCAAATAAAGCTGAGTTTGTTGGAGAATTCAAAAAAGAGATGAATCCAGACAAAAATTATACTCTTTAGTCTGTGATAAACACTAATGAACAGAAACCAATGTTTGTCATTAATACCAGCCAAGATATCATGAATTTCTCCAAGTTTATGACATAGGTACATATAACAAAGAAACTAATATAGCTAATAAGACCATACTGTTTAAATCTTGCATTTATGCTTATTTGTGATATCATACTTTTGAATGGTAAACCAGCAAAAATATTGGTGGAAATGAACATGAACAAATTTCTAAACTCAGTTCCCTGTCTAATAATTCAGGAAGATTGGAAGATACTGTGTGCCCATCCATCAGGGAAGTTATCAGGTTTAACAGAATGGCATCTATGAAGTACTCAGAGCTCCTAAGGGAACCATCTTGCATAAACATGGGTTATTACTATTATAAAGTGGCACATGGTTGTGGGCATGTGGTTAGACTACTAAGAAACTCAGTGTAAAAAAGCTTTAAAGAAAAAAAGAGAGAGAAAAAGGAAAAAGAAGACTAAAGAATATTAACAAAAAGGAAAAAAATGCTGTTATAAGAATTAGAACCAAAAGTCAAAAGAGAGAAATTTTATGGGTTACTGACCGGATGCTGATCTTTCCCCTTTGAGCTCTTCTGGTGCCTGTGCAAATGCCTGGAAATCTAATGAGGGCCATCTTTCTCATGACATATCAAACATCCCACCCTGAGACACAGCCAAAAATACCACAAGAAAGAATGGCCCTTCTCATAGTATCCCAGCCTTCCTTTTCCAGATGGATGTTATAATAAAAATATTCTTCCAATTATTTCAGGGCCTTAAAAGAGAAAAAAAAAGGATAGCTTAAGTTCAGTTCTGAAAAAGCGTGAAGCTGTCAGCGAAGCTATTTTTGAACAGGTTGGCCATTCCTTGTAAAGATTCTTTAAAGAAAACTTTCCTGCCCTGTTTAAAAAAAGTATTAGAGGGAAGGTGGACGATTCACCCCTATATCATAGTAGCAGTGGAAGAAATACAATGTGGAAGTTTGTGAAGCCATTTGAAATCTTGAAATAGTCAGACAAAAGACACAGGTAAATACAGGAATACTGAACTCAATTTTGCAGTGGCATCAAAAGTACTTCCTCATAAGATTTCTTCACAGGATTGTTTGAGGGAGTAAGTCTAAGTACTAAAGTGTATTCCTTCCTAATTTCTCTCTCTAGAACAGACAACTTCCACACTTTTTCAAAGGCTCCTCATGAGTTGAAGCTATGCAAATGCCCACCTAAAGGGAATAATGGAATATCCATGACTGAGGACAAAGTTGAACCAGTGGAATATGCCACACAATGTAGATGTGGATACTTCTGTTCAGCTCATCTTCCCTTAGCATGTGAACATGTGCTTCCAGGCATTGTCAGCATGGAGAGATTCCTCTCTGTGACACGTTTTGTCTGAATACAAATCAAGAGTAATGCTTGGTGGTAACTGAATTATAGAGAAGTTACGTCTTTCCACCATTGAATCCAAAAATGATAAGGTGGTTAAGGGATCTTACCTGATAGGGTATTGCAACAGACAGCATCTCTGAGTTGCAAATAAAACACACATATTTTGCACATACCTGACTTTTATTGTTATAATGGGCAATACCATTTTTCTCTCTGAATAGATCCAGAGCAGGATCTTGCATTTTTTCATGTGGCAAAGAGGGGAAGTACACATGGACGGTTTAATTTGCTTGGTGGTCAGTGATTAGAACCAAATTTAGTAGGTTTTTGTTTTCTTTTTTTTGCTTTTTTTGTTTTGTTTTATTGTGGCTACCACTAGTACATGATTAGTAGTAAGGAAGAGAAGGAATCCTTTTTTACTTAGAATGATCTTTTGAAAGGAGTCAATATCAATCTCTTGCCCCCAGAGAAGATTCCCTTGAAAATTATTAAAAGTTGCCTAAGCAGTAAAGTTTCTCTGGTTTGTTTATGGGATATTTGTCATTTATTTATTCAAATGTATTACTCTTTGTTGTGAACACACTCCTGTTTGTGAGTTTATTACCCTTGGTCTTAGCATTTACGTAGCGCTTCTATTTTAACAAGGATATGCTGCAGTCACTTTTATTAGTTATTCCTCACAGCACCCTGGTGAAATAGAACATTATTGCACTTATTTCATAGATAAAGGACAAACTCAAGCAGAGCTGGAAGTATGGCAATTTTTAATTGACGTATTCAGAATTAAGGGATGTGACTTCAAGGTTCATTGTTTCACCAGGTGAGCCAATAAAAATGTTATGAAAAAGAAATGAGGGATGCAAATGCACTTTTTATCTCAGTTCACTTGAGATTTGTATATGTTTGTTGCCTTCCAATACAATAAACATGTATGTGGGTAAAATAATTTGTTCAAAGGCTCACGAAATGTCCTCAATACACAAGTATATACATATATTTAAATGTTTAACTAATAACGTATGCTTCCTAAGTGAAAGGTTGGATGAATCAGTTTCTATTTTTATTGCAGGATTATCTTCCAATTCCTTTTTTTCCAGGACATATCTCTCTCTGGAGGAGGCCATACTAACTTTTTTGCAAATTGTCCATTTGCCTTCTGTAGCTGTTTCTGTGTTGATATGTATGGCTGATATTTATACCTGTTTCCCCCCCTACTCAGGGCTCAGTATTTGCAGACACCACAGAATCAGGCAGAGTTTAACCACATTAAACCAGTTACTTCAGCACTATCCACCAGTAGAACATTCAGTCAAGATCATTAGTATCCTTGTTATTCTGTCATATAGCTGGGAGAGAATTTATCTAGTTGATTTCTTAGTCATGGACCTTTATTGTATTCCAAGTAATTAATTAAGAAAATACTTCATGAAGTATGTAAAAGGAACATTGTAGATGGTGGGGATGAAAACTGATGTAGTAGGTCTCAGCGAGGTCTCAACTAATTGATATATGTAGTATTTTCCCTGAGTAGTAGGATCAGTTGATATTTCTATTTGGTTGCACCAATTCCCAGGCACTTTTGATTATTTATGCAGTCTCATATTTAGTACTGAAATAATGACTATGCCCACTTAAAACTGTCAGCACTGGAGCACCTGCGTGGCTCACTAGGTTGGGCATCTGACTTCAGCTTAGGTCATGATTTCACCGTTTGTGGTTTGGGCTCTGCATGGGGCTCTGTGCTGACAGCTCGGAGCCTGGAGCCTGCTTCTGATTCTCTGTCTCCCTTTCTCTCTTCCCCTCTCTGCCCACACTCTGTCTCTTTCTCTCAAAAATAGATAAACATTTTTTTTTAGACTGTCAGTCCTGGTTCAGACTCACCCTCTCACCCCATGCAGACCAGTCTATGGTGGAGTGAGGAGTGCAGTCTGCTCTTTCATGCCCCCTATCCATTTTCTCTCCCATTTACTATGAGGTGTGTTGGACTGGTTTGAGGGGAATAGGAAAAATAAGGCTTACATTAGTAATTCTTTCTCAACAGCTGTTTCTTTATGTAGACCAACATCCTTTGGGAGGGAGATGGCTCTCCTGTTTTGTTGGTCATCCCTGTTGACATAGCTCATTTTCAAAAGGTGTCCTGTGCATCACTGGAGGTCTTACCAGGCCTTGCTGACATAGGACAGAATCCAGTCACCTTTATTTGTGGTCCCACTCTTCCATCAGCAACATTGAACTCAAGTCCTCTGATGGGATCACAAGAAACCCAGAGCTCAAGTTTCATCTGCCTCATTCTCTTGTCTTTCACTGCCTCAGTCTCTCATCTTGGAAACCTTGAATTCCAAGGATTCCCTGCCTTCTCTCCTCTGGTCTGACTGTAGGCAATCTGTCTACAGTTCTCACTCCCATAGTCAGGCAGCATATGGACATAATGGTGTATGCTGACTGCACAGCAGAAATCCATTGGCAAACAGAATTCTAAAACTTCCTCCTTCAGGGATTTGCAAATCTGGCAGTTCTGTTAACAGTCCTTTACTAGTGTTTTTGAAAAACAGTAGAGTAACTTTCACAAACAATGCACTTTGCTCAAAGGCAACTTCTCACACCTGGTGCCTCTTATCTCTCTCTTTGGTAATGGCTTGCATCCCAGTTTGCCCATACAGCCCTGGGGTCTCACAAAGAAGTGAATTTCTTTCAATGCTGCCTTTTTGAATTTAGTTAACTCTTTCTGAACTGTTCAGTAGCTTGCAGAGCAAGGTGTAGGGGGGTGATGCAGTGATTGGAAAGGTCTCCAATAGTTCTTCACTCTGTCTTATTACATAAGACACTGTTAGTGTCTTCACAGCATGTTCTGATGGGGAAGCCACAGCATGTATACCCAGAGGGTTATAAATCAAATATGACAATGTACCAAAAAAGGAATAATTATTTGTGAATGGGTAAGTAAGACAAGGCATCATGGAGAAAGGATATTTGAATGATGCACTGAAGAATGATGCACTTTACAGGATCGTAAAAAGTAGTTCCATAAGTTCATCTCTCCAGAAAAGGCTGTGACTCTTTAAAAATAGCACGCAAATCTTTATCTTTTCCCACTATCAAAGCAAAACTTGCACTGGACAAATAGGCAAGGAAGACTTTATTGAAGACTATGATAATAAAGGAGAGAGATGAACTCAACTTTAGTGAAACCAAAATCAGGAGGGTTTTTAAGCACTGTGTTGGGGAAACATACTGGAGGACAGTGTGGGTACCTGATCAATGGGAGGTATTGAGCACATTGAGCTGTTCCTGTGTTTGCAAGTATTTTTCTCTGTGATTGGGCATCTGTGATTGCTAACTGGCACCCATCCTAAGTTAGCCTCCGATCTTAGACTTAGCCTAAAATGGGCTCCTGCCTCCCCACAGAGACAGAGCGATAGAGGTACTGTCTTCTTTGGGGCTTAGATTTTAAAAAGATGGTTTTCAGGGCATTGGGAAAAGCCTCTCTGTGTTGAAAAACCTGCAAGAGGCTGGGAGAAAGCTTATATGCTATCAAAAATGCAGAGAAAATTTACAGTTGCAAGTTTTCTGAAGTAAATGCTCCAGGGAAAGGGAAACCTGAATAAAGTGAGGCAAGGTAAGGGGAATGTTAAGATCATCTTTGTCACCATTGTTTGTGGAGAGAAAGATTGAATGTTGACAAATAAACTCTGAAGAGGAGAGGGGAGGAGACTGTAGTCACCAACTTTCCAGAAAGGAAAAAAAAGAGAGACTATGGAGGTCCCTACACTTTTATGTTAAGGGCAAGGTCAAAGTAGTAGTCTTTTATATAGTTCATAGATCAGAAGCTTGTATATTTATTCAGATATATGGATAATGACTAGCTTTGAAATGGTTATGAATTCCAGTCATAGAATCAGACTGATTATAGTTAAAATCCTGTTCTTGAAATTTATTTGCTGTGAAATCTGGAAAATGTAGTTAATGTTTCTACTATGAATAGATAATTATACCTATCTCATGAGTATATTGAAAGAACTAAATGAAATGTGCTAAAGAACTTTTTCCATACAATGCTTGGCACTGGTAAATGTTCAATAAAGGGCATGTACTTTATGAGTACCCAAATGTGGTATCAGCCCCTAATTGGGCTGTTGCCTACTATTTTTCTCATTTCTTCATCTCAAACCCAGCAAATAAGCACATTATGTTAAGTCCTGCTCTTGGGGGAAAGATATAGTAATCTCTTGGATCATATCATGCTAATTTAACTATTAGCATTTATCATTATTATTCATTATACTTTACATGTAATCTATAAAATGATAGATTATCACAGTTGGAAATGATCTTAAATGGACTTACTCCAAAATATAAGAAGGTTTTTACTTCTTCTCTGGAACACCCTCATTCTTTTAGCCTTTAAAAAATATTATTTGAATAGTTATTTTCATCAAAGCTCTATATATCCTTATTACCTTATTATTTGAATCTTTAGGGAAGCTGCATATTACATAGGCACTAAAGACTTTAGAAGGAAAAATCAGTAGAGCAAAGTCAAACTCATTGCTCAAAATAATCCCCAACTTTCCTCAGGCCACCAGAAGAAGAAATTTTTCTTCATAATAACAAGAGTCCTGCTATTCTATGAACCATTTTTCCAAATGGAAAATTTTTTGGATTTCTAGCTTGCCTTAAATGCCAAGCTTCCTGCATGACTACTACTGATTGCCTCAGCAGGAAAGATGTCAAATAACCTCTCAGCCTAGAAAGTAAGGCCGTATGTAGCTCTTGGTCAATTACTGGAAACCAAGGTCAACTAAAATACCAGTACAAATATGATCTGGATGCACTGCCTCAAATTATGTTTTCGTTTCATTAATTCTCATTGAACAAGGAAATAATTATTTTACAAATGCCTACTATGTTCTTAGTACTTTTTGATGTATTTTTATGATATCACCAAAGAGAATGGTTGATATTTACTATAGATTGAATGTTTGTATCCCCATAAAATTCATATATTGAAATCCTAACCCTTAATGTATTAGGAGTTGGAACTTTTTTGGGGGGGTGGGGAATGGTTAATATTAGGTCAGAGGCTGAAGACCTCAAATGGGGTTAGTTCTCTTATAAAAGAGATGTCAGAGAGCTCCCTTATCCCTTCTGCACTATGAGAACACAGGAAAAGATGGCCATTTATGATTCAGGATACAAGCCCTCACTAGACACCAAATCTGCTGGTGCCTCAATCTTGAACTTCCTAGCCTCCAGAACTATGAGAAATGTTGTTTATAATCCACCCAATGGTATTTTTGCTACAGCAGGCCAAAAGGACTATGACAATATTATTGTCACCATTTTTAAAGATGCGGAAAGACATTCTCAGGATTAATGTGAGATGGGAGTGTATTTGCATCCAAACCTCTTAAAGTTTCCAACAAGTGTTAAGGTAGGAAGACAAAACAGAAAATAGATGGGTAAATCCACTACTGAGGGAAGGATTACTTTTGGAAAAGAGGAGAAACAGCATGAATATGAGTAATACGTGTCAAAGAAAATTGAGAGAATCCTCAAAGGAAGAATTGTCATCCCTTCCTTATAAAGAAAAAGCCCACTTATTGATATTCAGGGAAGATTCAGACCTTTGTTTAATGCTTTTGGGATTTAAAATAATTTTATCAGATGTTCCTCCTCTGTAATTCAAAAACAAAAAAAAATCACTCTCAAAATTTTTAAAGAGACATTTAGTAAAATCTCAATTAAAAATAAAGAAGTGGCGCCTGGGTGGCTCAGTTGGATAAGCATTCGACTTCGGCTCAGGTCGTGATCTCGGTTCATGGGTTTGAGCCCTGCGTTGGGCTCTGTGCTGGCAGCTCAGAGCCTGGATCTGCTTCCAATTCTGTGTATCCCTCTCTGTCTCTCTGTCCCTCTCCTGCTCACACTCTGTCTCTCTCTCTCAGAAATAAACATTACAAAATAATAATAATAATAATAATAATAATAATAATAATAAAGAAGAAGGGACGCCTGGGTGGCTCATCAGTTAAGTGTCCAACCCTTGATTTCAGCTCAGGTCATGATCTCACTGTTGTGAGATGGAGCCCCACTTGGGCTCCATGCTGGGTGTGGAACCTGCTTAAGATTCTCTCTCTTTGTCTCCCTCTCCCTCTGCCCCTCCCCTGCTCTCTCTCTCTGACATGTACACACATGCAATCTCTCTCAAAGAAGAAGAAGAAGAAGAAGAAGAAGAAGAAGAAGAAGAAGAAGAAGAAGAAAAGAAGTGGATATGTAGGCAGGAAGTAAATATTCCAACTTACTACTACTAACTAATCAAAAGCATAGTGGCTCCCTAAAAGTTAAAAAAGTAAATAAATAAAACACTACCAACTACTTTAGATAAAAAAAGGCAAAGAATCACAATAATTAATTTGATTAAGTATCTAGCTCCGGAGATATTGACAAATGTGTTTTTCTTCTGATAGAATTAAATACGAAAACTAAAATACTTGCTATTGATAAACTTTTTACAATTCAAAATCTGAACCCAAGTAAGGTGTGAAAGACTTGATACATACAAATCACCAGAGTGAAAAAATCTCAGAGCATTGAAACCTTTAAATGATTTCCTTTACAGTTCATAAAAATATGCCACAGGTAGCCATCCAGTCTAGAAGAAGTTCCAACAAGGAGAAACATGTTCACAAAACTTGTCATGAACAAGAAACCTTGCAGCTGTGAGACTTGCAAAGAGAGAATTACGATAATGCAGCCTGCTGGCAATTTAGCTTAGCCAAAATCACTGAAAATTTATACATGATATTAAAATTCTGATGACTTGTTCTTGTGTCAGAAATGACAATGACAAGGGGAAATAAAGAAACCATTGTCATGACAAAAACCATAGGACCACACAAAATGGTCACATATGCCATCAAAATGAAGACAGTATGAGCTTATATTCCTGAAATGTTTTCTTCACACTCTAGCTAAAAGTAGTTAAAAATATGATTCTACTATATGTAAAATAGTTTTTTTTTCTATCTTCATTTAGAGAAAAATCTTCTCTTTCTAGGCAAAGATTCTCCTTGTAGGAAACTGTACAACTTCATGAAGCTTTAATCTCAACAGTTACTTTAATGGCTGAATTTAAAGTTCACAGTAACTTAGTCTTTTATGTTTAGTCATCTGACCTGGATACAACTATTACTTTATTTATTGACTCACATGTGACTGAGAGAGATCAATACTGGAAAACTCAATCACAAAAACACTGGTAATAGTGCTTTTTCTGATATAAGAAAGGTTATAGAATTAAAAAAAAAGAATCAAAAAAGGAAAAAAAGTACCCTCTCTTAATTCTCTAGATTCGTATTAATGCTATACTTAATACTATATTAAATTTGTGGGGTGCCTGGGTGGTTCATTCAGTTAAGCATCTGACTCTTGATTTCAGCTCAGGTCAAGATCTCATGGTCATTGGATCAAACCTCACATGGGATCAAACTCCATGCTGGGCCTGGAGTCTGCTTAAGATTCTCTCTCTCTCTCCTTCTGCCCGTCCTCTTGCTGTCTCTCTCAAAAACAAAAAATGAAAATTAATTTTCAATAAATAAATAGTTTTTGCTAAGATTTGCTTGCTTCGGTGGTAATATAATGTTTCATATTTATACCTTACAATGTTGCTTAATTTAGAGATTTATAATTAATACTTGCAACCTTTGATTTAGTGTCGTCATGATCACAACCTAGTTTGAGTGCAAATTAGCAAACTTTAACAGGAGTCCAGTTGGAATACATACCAAAATGGATGCAAAAACTCTACTTGTAAGAATATATCCTACATATATATTCACCTGCTTTTAAAATTTCATAGGTACATTGACTATTCATTGAATCATTATTTCTAAGGCAAAATATTGGAAACTATCTACATACATGTAAATAGAGGATGGGTTTAAATTAATTATGGTATAATTACGAAATGGAAAATTATGTAGTCATAGAAAATAATGAGGTTGTTTATTAATGTGCTAATATGGTCGGATCTCTAGATATTACTGCTGCAATATGGAAAGGTCTCTAGGTATTATTACTGTTGATTAGAATAAGCACCAAACATTTCATAGAATGTTATGTAAAAGAGGAAGATACATACAAGTATCTGAGAAAGCACATCAGAAAACAAGATTACTTATTTTCAGAGGATGTAGATGAATGAGGAAACAGTAGGAGGAATAATTTTCAATTAATGCCCTTAAAGATTTAAAAAATTTTCCATTATATCAGTTATTACTGGGCAAGACTGAGTTAACTCGATATTCTGCACATTTCCAAGAAATGTTTGTCTTCAGGACTGGCCTCTGTTAGACTCGTGGGATATAATCTCTTAGACCTTGATCTATTCTGCTTGAGAAGAATGATTTTATATGTCTGATGCCTTCCTTAGGTCACACTATATTGATGGGAAATATCTGTTTTTGTATCCCTGAGACACTGAGTCACGCCCTACCAACTTGACCAGATAAGGTATCCTAACAGTGTGATTTATGGTGAACACCTGTTTTATGTCTGGGGAAGTGGAGTGTGGTAAGACTGGAATCTGAGTAGCTAGGGTCAGTCATGCAGGTACTACATGCCTAGGTGGCTGATCTCTAATACAAAACTGGACACCAAGGCCCGAGTGAACTTCTGTGGTTGGCAACACTTCATATATATGTCATATTGTCATATGTGTCCAGTCTCAAGTTTTTGCTGGGAGAATTTAGCAAGTACTCCTGTGACTCTGCTGGGAGGGCACCACTGAACTCTTGTGCATGGACTTGACTTTCCCTTTGGTGATTTTAAACTGTATCCTTTCCCTGTAATGTACTATAACCATGAGTACAACAGTTTTTCTGAGTCCTAGGAATCCTCATAGCAAATCAGCTAATCTTACAATGGTATTGGGAACCCTGACATGGTTGCATATTCCCAAAGTCAACCTAAAACATTTTAAAGTTTAAATTGCCTCTCCTGGAGTCCAATTGATCAGTAAGTAAAGAGTTTATTGAACTCCTACTTTTAGTTCTATGCTAGACATTGTGAGAAATCTTAGTATTAGGCCCTCATCAAGTTTATCGGCTAATTGAGAGAAGACAGTGAAATTATTAATTTACAACACAAGGGGTTGTAATTATTTCATATATACAGTGGATCAGAGGCTCCTAGCTCCTGGAGTTTGAAGATTATTGTTGTTATTACCTAAAATTTCAAGCATTATACGAGAAGAATTCTCAGGCTTAGAGAGATTAGGTGACACTCAGCTAGGAAGAGCCAGACTCAACATATGAACCCCTACCTTTTTTGAATGTGAAGATCACATTTCCTCCTATGGTTTTAAAGTGCCCTATGAAGCTAAATAGTCTCTATGATTAAGATTTTATGACATATCACATTGAAAAGATTGCAAATAAATAGCAATAAACTTATGTTTGAAGTTTCACAAAAATAAAATGTTGCTGAAAATGCATCTGGTCCTAATAAGAATTTTCAGTAATGCTATATTATCTTTAAATGTAAATTAATTGTGGGGCACCTGAGTGCCTCAGCTGGTTAAGCGTCCGACTTCGGCTCAGGTCACGATTTCACGGTTTGTGGGTTCAGGCCCTGCATTGGGCTCTGTGCTGACAGCTCAGAGCCTGGAGCCTGCTTGGGATTCTGTGTCTCCTCTCTCTCTGCCCCTCTCCCACTTGCACTCTGCCCCCCCCCCTCAAAAATAAATATTTAAAAAAATAATGTAAATTAATTGTAAAGGAAGGAACAGATACAACAGTAGACTTTAAGTAGTATGAAAATATATGCATATAAAACTAATGTTGCACAAAAATTAATATATATTTGATTTGTGTTTTACAAACAAAAGAATATGAAACAACTGTAGCATTCTCTAATTTCAACTGAAAATAAGTAAAGGATTCCAGATACATACTTCTCAGATTTTGATTCCTGTCCCTGAAATATCTATTTGTACTTTGAATTATTGCTATGTGTCACAAGTAATCATCCAAACGGTAAAAAGTTGTCAAATTGCATTAATAGATAGTGCATATATGGCAACATCATAGTTATTAACCTAGGTATTAATTTCCAAGCAATTTCTTCAAACCTCTTAGATGGAGGCAAAATGTAGCTTTTTTGATGACCCCCGTCAACGCATTGTTATTGAGGAATCCAACAGAAATTTAGATTACTAACTAAATTAAACACATTAAAAGCTTATCTGAAACTCCAAATTATAGCCTTTCAAGACTCAAAAAGTCAGAAACACAGACAGCTATATTTAACTGATTTAAAAGAAAAAAAAAAACAACACAGCTGGAAATTTATCATAAGACACAATGCCTATAATACAGAACTGCATGTAGTTCTTACTAATGTCTCTATCCAAGCATTCTGAGCAAGTTAAAGCTGAAAGACAACACACATTTCTTTTAGGACATTACCATATTAAAAGTAAGGTGGCTCTTATTTTTAATTGGGAAGAATGAAGAACTGTTTGAATCTTGCCATCATTTTTAAGCAATAAGCAAATATTACCCCCAATGGCCAGAGGTAAAGATTCTCTGAAGAGGAGATTAGTCAAACATTCTTCTTAGGAAAAAAAAGGAAAAAAAATGGTACTGAGGAAAATGATAAGACAACACTCTCTGAGCCATCAACATTTTCCTGAAAGATCGACCACAAATTTAGGATTACAAATCTAGGAAATCAAGGCTGTGGTACTAAAATGATGTCACATGCTGGGATTTTACATACACTGGGTAGGACCTCTGGAAGTTTGCTGTGGAGGCTGGGTTAATGTGTGATTATAGCCTGCCTTGAAACTTTTAGGAAAAAAATTAGCATTAGTAAGGCAGGAAATATTCCTTAATCTTCCATTTAATTTCATTGGCATTTAAACAACAAAGGAAGATGTGGATATTTTGGAAGAATAGAACAATTCAGTGGCTTCAGTGATGTGTACTTAGCATGAAGAAGGATCAAATGATGGTGTAAGAATAACACTTATTCTTAAGAGAATCCAAAATTGGTTTAAAAAAGGAGTTTATTGATATATTTATCGTAATAGTTTTTGTCCTTTTTGTCATTTTTCTACAAAATTTAAGACATGACACTTTTAGTTAGAATAAAGAGAAACACTTTCTCTGACTTCTTTGTAGCTGTTTTAATTGAGAAAACAAAACATTTTATTAAGTGTGTATCAGATTCCAGCAATACTTTCCCCCCCCCCCCCCCGGGACATCAAAAATAAATTGGATGTCCTTTAAAGCCCTTTAAGTATATGATAAAGGATTTGTATCTAAAAGTTTTAGGAGTAGTCATAAAAATGTATAGCATATTTGGTCTGTGAAGTTGGATTCAAATATCAACTAAGGAGAAATTAAATTTAAGAACTAAGAAAGGGAACAGTGATGCTACACTTGGAATTGGCAACTACCAGTTTATTCTTGGTATTTATGGGTCCATTTCTGCTTTTTCTTTGTTTGTTCACTTGTTTTGTTTTATTTTGTTTTAGATTTCATGTAAAGATCAAATCATATGGTATCTATCTCATACTTTCTCTATGGTATATTACTTTCTCTATAAGTCATTCCATGCTGCTGCAAATGGTAAAATCTCATTCTTTTTTATGTCTGAGTAATATTACATCGTGTGTGTGTATATATATATAGATATAGATATATATGGATATAGATAGATATAGATATAGATATAGATATAGATATAGATATAGATATAGATATTTCTTTATCCATTCATCTGTCAGTTCACATTTAGATGGCTTCAATATCTTGGCTCTTATAAATAATGCTGTAATAAACATAGGGGTGCATGTATTGTTTTGAATTAGTGTTTTCCTTTTCTTTAGGAAAATGCCCAGCAGTGGAATAAGTGGATCATATGGTCATTCTATTTTTTTTTATTTTTTTGAGGAATTTCCATACTGTTTTCCAAAGTGGTTGTACCAATTTACATTGCCCCCTGACAGTACATGAGAGTTTCTTTTTCTCCATATCTTCCCTAACACTTGTTATTTCTGGTCTTTTTGATACTAGCCATTCTGGCAGGTGTGAGACAGTATTTTATTGTGGTTTTGGTTTCCATTTCCTTGCTGATTAGTGATGTTAAACATCTTTCAATGTGTCTATTGGCCATTTGTCTGTGATTTTTGCAGAAATGTCTATTCAGGTCCTTGGACCATTTTTTTTTTCAACGTTTATTTATTTTTGGGACAGAGAGAGACAGAGCATGAACGGGGGAGGGGCAGAGAGAGAGGGAGACACAGAATCGGAAACAGGCTCCAGGCTCTGAGCCATCAGCCCAGAGCCTGACGCGGGGCTCGAACTCACGCACCGCGAGATCGTGACCTGGCTGAAGTCGGACGCTTAACCGACTGCGCCACCCAGGCGCCCCAATGGCTGAGTAATATTACACACACACACACACACACACACACACACACACACACGCACTACCACCTCTTTATCCATTCATTCTTAAGTGGACACTTGGCCTACTTCCGTAGTTTGGCTATGGTAGATAATGCTGCAATAAACATCCAAGTAATTCATATATTGCATACTTTTGTACTGCGCTCGCCTAGTATGTCCTCATTTATTCCACTAATTCATAACTTTGACTCATAATTGTACATTGCATGTTCCCAAGTACTATGTATAATCGTGCATCACTGATCTTTCTCATAAATGTTAAGCATGTACATATATCTGTTGATGTTACATAAGACATATTATGTATAATCGTGCATTACTGATCTTCCCTCTAGTGTTTTTTTTAAAGTTTTTAAATTTATTTTGAGAGAAAGAGAGTGTGAGTGCCCAGGCAAGGGGCAGAGAGAGAGGGAGAGAGAGAATCCAAAGGCGGCTCCACTCAGTGCAGAGCCCAATGCAGGGCTCAAGTCCATGATTGTGAGATCATAACCTGAGCAGATAGCAAGAGTTGGACTCTTAACTGACTGAGCCACCCAGGAGACCCTGTATTAGTACTTTGTATTTGTAATGTAAATACCCAGTAGTATGATTCCTGAGTCATAGCGTAGTTCTGTTTTTATATTTTGAGGAATGACCAAAGTGTTTTTCACACTTGCTGCACCCAATTGCACTCCCACCAACCAGGCAATACTTGTTTCTTGTGTTTTTGATTTTAGCCATTCTGACAGGTGTGAAGTACTATCTCATTGTAGTTTTGATTTGCATTTCCCTGAGAATGAGTGATGCTGCACATCTTTCCATGCATCTGTTGGCCATATGTATGTCATCTTTGTAGAAATGTCTGTTCATGTTTTATTTAGATTAATTACATTATTTTAATTAGGTTTTTGATTTCGGGGTATTGAGTTGTATCAGTTCTTTATATACTTTCAATACTAACACTTTATTGGATATGTTGTTTGCAAATATCTTCTCCTACTCATTAGGGTGACTTTTAATTTTGTTGATTATTTCCTTAACTGTGCAGACGCTGTTTGTTTTGACATAGTCCCAATAGTTTATTTTTGCTTTTATTTTCCCTTGCCTTAGGAGACATATCCAAAAATTGTTGGCTCCAAACAATGTCAGAAAAATTACTTCCTGTGCTCTCTTCAAGCATTTTTATGGTTTCAGGTCTCCCATATAGGTCTTTAATCCATTTTGATCTTACTATATGTATGGTGAAAGAAAGTCCAGTTTCATTCTTTTACATGTGACTATCCAGTTTTCCCAATACCATTTATTGGAGATGGTCTTTTTTCCATTGTATATTCATTCCTACTTTGTCAAATATTAATTGATCATATAATTGTGGGTTTATTTCTGGGTTTTCCTTTATATCCCATTGATCTATGTGTCTATTTTCATGACATTACCATACTGTTTTAATTGTTATGGCTTTGTAGCATAACTTGAAATCTGGAATTATGATGTCTCCAGTTTTGTTTTTCTTTTTCAAGATTGTTGTGGCTACACAGGTCTTTTGTGATTCCATACAAATCTTAGGATTGTTTGTTCTAATCCTGTGAAAAAAGGTGTTGGCATTTTTATAGTGATTGTATTACATCTGTAGATTTCTTTGGGTAGTATAGACATTTTAACAATATTTGTTCTTCCAATTCACGAGTGCGGATATCTTTCCATTTCTTTGTCTCATCTTGAATTTCTTTCACCAGTGTTTTGTATAGAATAAGTATTAACACTTATTTAAAAAAAATTTTTTTAACGTTTATTTATTTTTGAGACAAAGAGAGACAGAGCATGAACAGGGGAGGGTCAGAGAGAGGGAGACACAGAATCTGAAACAGGCTCCAGGCTCTGAGCTGTCAGCACAGAGCCTGACGCGGACCTCGAGATCATGACCTGAGCCGAAGTCGGCCGCTTAACCGACTGAGCCACCCAGGTGCCCCATCACACTTCTTTAGATGTTTGATAGATTCACCTGTGAAGCTGTCTGATCCTGGACTTTTGTATTTTGGGATTTTTTGGTTACAGATTCAAGTTTATTGCTGGTAATTGATGTGTTAAAATTCTCTGTTTCTGCCTGCTAGTTTTGGTAAGTAATATTTTTCTAGGAATTTCTCACTTTTTTCTAAGTTGGCTAATTTGTTGGCATATAGGTTTTCATACTATTGTTACAATTGTTTGTATTTCTGTGCTGTTGGTTGTTATCCTTTTTCATTAGTGATTTTGTTTATTTGGGTTCTCTCTTTTTCTCTAATGAATATGGCTAAAAGTTTATCAATTTTGTTGATCTTTTCAAAGAACCAGCTCCTCATTTTATTGATCTGTTCTATTGGTTTTTTGTGGTTTTTTAGTTTCTATATCATGTATTTCTTCTCTAATATTTATTTTTCTGCCTTTTGCTGGGGTTGGGTTTGTTTGTTCTTTTTCTAGCTCCTTTGTTTAGGTGTTTATTTGAGTTTTTTTTTTTCTCTTCTTGATATAGGCCTGTATTACTATAACCTTTCCCCTTACAACCACATTGCTATATACCCTAAATTTTGGATCATTCATTTTAATTTATTTCCATGTAGTTTTTTAAATTTCTTCTTTGATTTCTTGGTTGATTCATTCATTCTTTAGTAGCATGTTGTTTAGCCTCCATATATTTGTGGTCTTTTCAGCTTTTTTTCATGTGGTTGATTTCTAGTTTCATACTATTGTGGTCAGAAGATACATGGTGTGACTTTGATTTTTTGAATTTGTTGAGACTGACTTTGTCAGCTAATATGTGATCTATTCTGGAGAGTGTCCCATGTACACATGAAGAGAATGTGTATTCTGTTTTAGGATGGAATGTTCTGACTATGTCTGTTAAGTCCATCTGGCCCAGGGTGTTATTCAAAGCCACTCTTTTCTTATTTATCTTCTGTTTGGATCATCCGTCCATTGAAGAGGGCTATTACAGTCCCCTATTCTTATTGTATTACTATCAGTTATTTATGTTTTGTTATTAACTGTTTTCTGTATTTGGGTGTTCCACATTAGTTGCATAAATATTTACAATTGTTATACCATCTTGTTGGATTGTCCCTTTTTTTAATTATTATTTAGTGTCCTTCTTTGTCTTTTCTTACAGTCTTTGTTTTAAGTCTATTTTTTCCCATATAAGTATAGCCATTCTGACTTGGGTTTCGGGGTGTTTTTTTTTTGACACTCATTTGCATAATAAATATGTCTCCATCCTCTTACTTGCAATCTGCAGGTATCTTTCAGCCTGAAATGAGACTCTTGTAGGTGGCATATAGATGGGTCTTATTTTTTTATTCGTCACCCTATATGTCTTTTGCTTGGTATGTTTAGTCCATTTACATTCAAACTAGTTATTGGTAAATATTTATTTTTTGCCATTTTGTCACTTGTTTTATGGTTGTTTTGTAGTGGTTTTTTTTTTTCTGATTCTTTTCTTGCTCTCATTCATGGTTTGTTGGCTTTCTTTAGTGATACATTTGGACTCTTTTCTCTTTATTCTTTGCATATCTATTATTTGCTTTTGACTGTGGTTACCATTAGGTTTGTATAGAATATCTTCTGCATATAGCAGTCAACAATAAGTTGATGGGTGCTTAAGTTTGAACACATTTTTTATTCTCTCTCTTGCCATGTTTTAGATATATAGTATTGTATTTTACATCCTTTTATTTTATGAACCCCTTGGCTGATTTTTGCATAAACATTTCTATTTACTGCTTTTGTGTTTTTTACTTTTCATATTATCACTTATGGTCTTTCCCTTCCCCTCAAGAAGGGGACTGGTTTAGAGGTCAAGAATTCCTTTTGTTTTGTTTTGTTTTTTGTTTTTTTGGTATGAGAAAGTCTTTGTCTCTCCTTCTATTCTGAATGATAGCCTTGCTGGATAGAGTATTCTTAGCAGCTGATGTTTCCCATTCAGCACTTTGGATATATCACGCCAGTCCTTTCTGGCTTGGAAAGTTTCTGCTGAAAAATCTGTGGATAGCCTTATGGGGTTTCCCTTTTATGTAACTGTCTTCTTTTCTCTTCCTACTTTAAATTTCTTTCTTTATTGCTCTCTTTTGCTATTTTAATTACTGTGTGTCTTGATATGGACCTCCTTGTATTGAATTTTTGTGGGGGATTTCTGTGTCTCCTGTATCTAGACATCTGTTTCCTTCCCTAGATTTGGGAAATTTTAGCTATTGTTTCTCCAAATAAATTTTCTTCCCCCTTTCTTTCTCTTCTTCTTCTTTTTTTTTTTTTTTTGAGATCCCTGTAATGGAATGATATTTCAGTTGATGGAGTCACTAAGTTCCGTAAAACTATTCTCAGCTTACATGATTTCCATTCCTTTCCTTGGCTCAGGTTCGTTACTTTCCATTACCTTCTAGATTATTCATACCTCTAAGTTTGCTTCATTAGCCTATTTTTCCTATCAAGTGTATTTTAAATTTCATTTATTATGTTCCTTTCTCTGACTGGTTCTTTTTTATCTATCTTTTTTATCTTTGTGTTATCTTTTTAATCTTTGTGATATCCTCCACTCTTTTTTTTTTAAGTTAAGTGAGTTTATGATATTTCTTTAAATTCTCTATCAAGTGTATTAGTTATATCTGTTGTGCTTAGGTCTCTTGTTGTGGTTTTGTTATGTTCTTTCATTTGGGAAATATGTATCTGTGTACTCATTTTGTCTGACTTTCTGTATCTGTTTCTGTGTGTTAGGAAGGTCAGCTGCTTCTTATGCTCTTAAGGATAATAGCCTAATGAGGAAGAGGTCCTGTTGTGGCCCGCAGTGCAGTGTCACCTGTTCCCCAGAGCCTGGAGCTTCAGGGAGTGTTTCCTATGTGTGTGGCATATGCTCTGCTGTTGAGTCTTAGCCTCTTTTGCCTTCAGTACAGTTGTGTGCATAAGCTCTCTTTGCCTATCACAGGCAGTGTTTGGTCCTCAGCAGAGATGGGATGCATTTTAACAAGATGTGTGGTGGTCTGCTTGTGGAATGAGACCTATCCCCACTGCTGCTGGAACTGAGGCTCTGCAAAATATGCAGATCAGGAGCACCTGGGTGGCTCAGTTGGTTAAGCATCTGACTTTGGCTTAAGTCATGATCTCACAGCTCAGGAGTTTGAGGCGCGAGTTAAGCTCTGTGCTCAGAGACTGGAGCCTGCTTGGGATTCTGTGTCTCCCTCTCTCTCTCTCTGCCCCTCCGCCACTCATTCTCATTCTCTCATTCTCTCATTCTCTCTCTCTCTCTCTCTCTCTCTCAAAAATAAACATCAAAAATTAAAAAAAAACATGCAGGTCGGAAGATGTGATGTTGACAGTGTTTCCACTGGTCTTCTGGGGGAGGGACTCATAGCAAGGGGATAAGACAAGACTGAAACTGAAGGATGGATTCCTGGAAGCTGTGGGGTGTCAGGGGCAATGCTTAGTGCAAGCATGTTAGGTTAAGAGTGTGGACAATGCTGGTTCCTGCAGATGGCCCTTGCTTATGTTGGGGAATAGGGAGGGAAATGGTGACTGCAAGCTCCTTTCTTCCTAGAGGGGTCTCCCTGTGATTCCTGTCACTGATTTGAGTAAATCACTCTCCCTCCTGTCTGCCCCTGTTTTTCAAATTGCTGGTTCTAAGCTGTATCTGCATGGGTTGTTTGTCCTGATCTCTCTAAGAGTGCAAGGATTCTGCTTCCTAATGCCCTTCAGGCTCTCCCAGAGCCAATCATGCTGATTTTTAAATTCCAGGCTTTAAGTCCCACCAGTTATAAGAACTCATGAAATTCAGCCCCTCTTGCTTTGAAAGGCAAGTGTTATGGGGATTTGTCCTCCCTATTACTGGGGTCCTCAATGTGAAAGTCTGTTTTCACCCTTTTCTGTGCCACTGGCTCCCTCCCCACTGTGTACAGATAGGGTCTGTTTCATTCCCAGACTGCATCTTTGCACTTCCTACCTTTTTCAATTGGCTTTTTCTCTCCCTTTAGTTCTAGAGTTTGTTCTGCCAGTCTTCATTAATTTTCTGGGCTATTTATGTTGATGTGAGTGTTATCTAGTTGTATCCTTTGAATGATGTGAGCTTAGAGTCCTCCTACTCTGCCAACTTCCCAGCCAACCTGTGTGTATTTAAAAACAAAAATATGCTGTAAGTCATGTTTCTAATCCTTAAGGTATAATAAAAATATTTTAGTAGATGATACGTAGCATTTTGACATAAAAAAATTAAACATATTATTGGAATATGTTAGTGGTGAGGCTGCTGTTTTGATTTGTACATTGATGGGTACTGGAAGAAAATTAAGGACAATATCTCATAATATTCACTTTGTGTCTTTTTTATTAACAAACATGTTTTCTAACAAGCATGGCATGGCATTACATTGTAGAAATGACTACATTCATTGATATAATACACAATAGCACATGTAGTAGTAAAGAAGAGTTCTGAATTCATTTAATTAACCGATGAGATATATTAGATGGACATTCAACATTCTGCTCAAAATAAAAATTAAACAGATTGATTATTCATTTACATATATTTGTAAAATATGTAGAGAAGAGAAAATCTTTGCCCTTGGTTATTCTATTCTGGAAATTGATCCAAATTAACTAGTTTAAAATTTGTGATATTTCAATCTGGGTTACATTCATTTTTAAATTTTCATGAAAAAATGGCTTCTGCTACAAATTCTGTTTAAATTAGTTTGCTTAAATTACCCAATACTTGTGTTTGGACATGTTAAACTCTTGTTCTCTTTCTCCAAATCTGTAGAAATTACTTACTACTTTTTGTTAAAAATAAAGTGACAAGCTATGTGTGGGTTGAGACTTTCTTCTGCTCCATTGATCCGTGTGTTTATCCTTAGACAAACACAACACTGTTTGATGCAGTTGCTTCACAGTAATCTTGAAATCATCCAACTCTGTCCTATGTGTGTGTGTGTGTGTGTGTGTGTGTGTGTGTGTGTGTATGTGTGTGTTTTAATACCAATATAATTAACATACAGTGATATATTAGTTACAGGTGTACAATGTAGTGAATGAACAATTCTATACCTTACTCAGTGCTCATCACAATAAGTGTACTCTTAATCCCCTTTGCCTATTTAACCCATTCCCTCTACCCACCTCTCCTATGCTAACCATCAGTTTGTTCTCTTTATTTAAGAGTCTGGGTTTTTTGTTTGTTTTTTTTCTTTGTCTTTTGTTTCTCAAACTCCACATATGAGTGAAATAATATGGTATTTATTTTTCTCTGACTCACTTATTTCACTTACCAGTGTACCCTCTAGATCAATCCTTCCTGTTGCAAATGGCAATATTTCGTTCTTTTTTATGCCTGAGTAATATTGCATTATATATATCCTCTTCTTTATCCATTTATCTTTGGATGGACTCTTGGGTTGCTTCCATAATTTGGCTATAAATCATGCTCCAATAAACATAGGGATAAACATGTTTTTGAATTAGTTTTTTTTTTATTTTTTAAAGTTTATTTATTTATTTTGAGAGAGAGTACACATGAGCAGGGGAGGGGCAGAGAGAGGGAGAGAGAGAGAATCCCAGACAGGCTCCACAGTGTCAGTGCTATCAGCATGGAGACTGATGCAGGGCTCAATGCAGGCTCCAACTCACAAACCATGAGATCATGACTTGAGCCAAAATTAAAAGTCAGAAGCTTAACCAACTGAGCTACCCAGGCACCCCTGAATTAGTGTTTTCTTATTCATTGGGTAAATACCCAGTAGTGTGATTCCTGGATCATAAGGTAATTCTATTAATTTTTAAAAATATTTATTTATTTTTGAGGGGGGGTAGGGGTAGAGAGAGAGAGAGACACAGAATCTGAAGCAGGCTCCAGGCTCTGAGCTGTCCACACAGAGCCCAACGCGGGGCTTGAACTCATAAACCATGAGATTATGTCCTGAGCCAAAGTCAGTCACTCAACTGAATGAGCCACCCAGGTGCCCCAAGGTAATTCTATTCTTAATTTTTGAGAAACATGCATACTGTTTTCCACTGTAGCTGCACCTGCTTGCATCCCACCTGTGGTACAATACTTGTTTTTCTAGTGTTTTTTATTTTAGCCATTCTTACCCATGTGAGATGTTATCTCATTGTGGTTTTGTTTTCATTCCCTTGATGATTAGTGATATTCAGCATGTTTTCACGTGTCTGTTGGCCATATGTATGATTTATTCGGAGAAATGTCTCTTCATATTTCTGACCATTTTGTTTTGTCTTCTGCCAATTTTTGATTAGATTTTTTGTGGTGTTCAGTTGTATAATTCTTATATATTGTTCAGTTATATAATTCTTTTTCAGTTCTATAATCTTTATATAATTCTTATATATTTTTATACCTATTATTGAATATATCATTTACAAATATCTTCTCCCATTTATTATGTTGCCTCTTACTTTTATTGATTGTTTCTATGGAAGCTTTTTATTTTGTTGTAGTCCCAGTAGTCTATTTTTGCTTTTGTTTATTTTGTCTCAGGAAACATATATGTTGCTATGGCCAATGTCAGGGAGATTACTGCCTATGATCTCTTTTTAAACATTTATGGTTTCAGGTGTGACATTTAGGATTTTAATATATTTTTGAGTTTATTTTTATATATGGTGTAAGAAAATGGTCCAGTTTCATTCTTTTGCATGTAGTTGTCCATTTTTCCCAGCACGATGTGTTGAAGAGACACTCTTTTTGCCATTGCATACTCTTGCCTCTTTAGTAATAGACTAATTGACCACACAATCATGGATTTCTTTCTGGATTCTTCATTATGTTGATCTGTTTTTCTATTTTTGTGCCAGTACCATACTGTTTTGATACTACTACTTTGTAGTATATCTTGAAATCTAGCATTGTCATACCTCCAGTTGCTCTTCTTTTCAAGATTGTTTTCACTTTGGGAGTCTTTTGTGGTTGCATACAAATTTATGGCTATTTGTTCCAGTTCTGGGAAAAATGCTGTTGGTATTTTGATAGGGATTTCATTAAATCTGTAGATTGCTTTGGGGTAGTATGGACATTTGAATAATATTTTTCTCCCAATCCATGAGCATGGAATATCTTTCCAATTTATTGTGTCATATTTAATTTCTGTCCTAAATGTTAAATGGTTTTCAGATACAGGACTTTTAATCCTTGGTTAAGGTTATCCCTAGGTATTTTATTATTTTTGGTGAAATTGTAAATGGAACACTTTTCTTAATTTCTCATTCTGCTACTTCTTGATTAGTGTATAGAAATCCAATGGATTTCTATGTATTGATTTTGTATTCTGTGATCTTTCTAAGCTCATTTATTAGTTCTAGTAGTTTTTAGGTGAAGCCTTAGGATTTTCTATATTTAATAATATTTCATCTGCAAATAGTGACAGCTTGACTTCTTCCTTACCCATGTGGATGCTTTTTGTTGCTTTTCTTGTTTGATTGCTGTGACTAGGACTTCCAGTACTATGATGAACTAGAGTGATGAGAGTGGACATTCTTGTCTTGTTCCTGATCTTTGAGGAAGAGCTCTCAGTTTTTCACCATTATGTATGTTAACTATGGTTTTTCATATGACCTTTAGTATGTTGAGGCGTGTCCCCTCTAAGTCTACTTTGTTGAGCTTTTTCTTTTTCTTATCATGAATGGATGTACTTTGTCAAATTTTTTTCCTGAATCTATTGAAGTGATCACATAGGTTTTATCCTTTCTCTTATTGATGTGATGTATCATGTTGATTGATTTGTGAATATTGAACCCTTGGATCCCAGGAATAAATCACACTTGATTGTGGTGAATGGCTTTTTAAATGTATTGTTGGGTTCAGTTGGCTATATTTTCTAGGATTTTTGCATCTGTATTCATCAGAGATAACAGCATGTAATTCTCACTTTTTGTAATCTTTTTATCTGGTTTTGGTATCAGGGTAAATCTGGCCTCATACAATGAATTTGGAAGCTTTCCTTCCTCTTCTAATGTTTTGAATAATTTGAGAAAAATATTTAAATATATGGTAAAATTCACCTGTGACTCCATCTATCCCTGGACTTTTGTTTCTTGAGAGTTTTTTGATTACTGATTCAGTTTTATTGCTGGTGATTATTCTGTTCAAGTTTTTTCATGTCTTCCAGATAAAGAGAAGAGTTATATGTTTCTGGGAATTTCTCCATTTCTTCTAGATTTTCCAGTTTGTTAGCATATAATTTTTCATAATATTGTATTATAATCCTTTGTATTTCTGTGCTGTCATTTTATTTCTCCTCTTTTATTTCTCATTTGTTTATTTGAGCTCTGTCTTTTCTTTTTCTTTTTGGATGTTTTGATGAGTCTGGCTAAAGTTTTATCAGTTTTCTTTATCCTTTCAAAGAACTAGCTTCAGATTTCATCGATCTGCTCTATTACTTTCATAGTTTCTATTTCATTTATCTTTAAGTGTTATTATTTAATTCCGTCTACTGGTTTTGTTTGTTCTTTTTCTAGCTCCTTTAGGTGTAAGGTTTTGTTATTTATTTGAGTTTTTGTTTTGTTTTGTTTGCTTGTTCAAGTAGGTCTTTATTGCTATAAACTTCCCTTTTAGAACAGCTTTGCTTTCATTCCAAAGATGGATTGTTCTATTTTCCCTTTCATTTGTCTCTATGTATTTTGTTTTAATTTTCTCTTTCATTTCTTGTTTGAACCATTCATTGTTCAGTAGCATGTTATATAAAATTCATATATTTGTGTTCTTTCCAGTTTTTTTCTTGTGATTGATTTCTAGTTTATAGCATTTTGGGTGCAAAAGATGCATGGTGTGACCTTAATATTTTTAACTTGTTGAGACTTGTTTTGTGCCTTAACATGTGATCCATTCTGGAAAATATTCCATGTGCACTTGAAAAGAAAGTGTGTTCTGCTCTTTTAAGATGGAATGTTGTGAATATATCTGTGAGAACTATCTGGTCCATTGCATCATTCAAAGCCACAATTTCCTTGTTTATCTTCTATTAAGTGATCTATCCATTGATGTAAGTGGGATGTTAAAGTCCCCTACTATTTTTGTATTACTATCAATTACTTTCTTCATGTTTGTGACTGCTTCTTTATGTATTTAGGTGCTCTAACATTAGGGGCATACGTTTTTACTGTTGTTATATCTTCTTTTCAGATTGTTCCCTTTATGATGATACAGAATCCTTCTTTGTCTCTTGTTCCAGTCTTTGTTTTAGTATATTTTGTCCAATGTAAGTATTGCCACCCCAGCTTTCTTTTCACTTCTTTTTGCATGATAAATCCTTTTCCATCCATTCACTTTGAATCTGCACATGTCTTTAGGTCTGATATAATTTTCCTGTAGTCAGCATATATATAAATTGGTCTTGCATTTTTATCCATTCCATTAGCCTGTGTCTTTTGATTGGAGCCATTTATAGTCAAAGTAATTATTGATAGCTACGTACTTATTGCCATTTTGTTACTTGTTTTGTTATGTTTTTGTAGTTCCTCTCTGATCCTTTTCTTGCTCTCTTCTCTCATGGTTTTATGGCTTTATTTAGTGATATACTTGGATTCCTTTATCTTTATTTTTTTGCATATCTATTACTTGTTTTTGATTTGTGGTTACCATTTGATTTATATATAACATCTTAGGCATATAGCAGCCTATAATAAGTTGATGGTCACATAAGGTTTAACCCATTCTAAAAGAACTAAAATTACATTCCTCTCCCTCTAGAAGCACTAATTTTTTTTTTCTGCTCTACAGTTTAGATATATGCTTTCATACTTTTCATCCTTTTATTATGCAAATCTCTTGACTGATTTTTCTAAACATACTTAAATTTACTGCTTTTGTACTTCCTACTTTTGTTATTTTTGTTTATGGTCTTTTCTTTCCACTCACAGGATCTCCTTTAAGGTTCTTTGTAAGGCTGGTTTAGTGGTGATGAACCCTTTAACTTTGGTTTGTCTGGGAAACTCTTTGTGTCTCTTTCTATTCTGAATGATAGACTTGCTGGATAGAGTATTCTTTGTTGCACATTTTACTTTTTTGCCTTTCAGCAGTTTGAATATATCACGTCACTTCTTTCTAGCCTGCAAATAAATTTTCTGCTGGAAAATAAACTGATAGTCTTATGGCGTTTCCCTTGTATGTAGCTGTTTTCTTTTCCCTTGCTGCTTTTAAAATTCCCTCTTTATCACTACTTTTTGCCATTTCCATTAGTATTTGTCTTGGTGTGGACCTCCTTGGGTTGATTTTGTAAAGGGCTCTCTGTGCCTTCTGGACCTGAATTGCTGTTTCCTTCACAACTGATGAAGTATGCAGCTTTTATTTCTTTAAATACAATTTCTGCCCCTTTTCTCCCTCTTCTCCTTCTGGAATCCCTATTATATAAATGTTGTTATTCTTGATAGTGTCACTGAGTTCCCTTAATATATTTTAATTTTTTCATATTCTTTTTTCTTTTTCTTGGTCAGCTTGAGTGTTTGCCATTACTCTGTCCTCCAGGTTACTGCATTGTTATTCTTCCTCTAGTCTGCTGTTTATTCTTTTTAGTGTATTTTTAATTTTAGTTATTAAGTCCTTCATCTCTCATCAGTTCTTTTTTGTTTTCTGTCTCTTTGTTGAGGGTCTTCCTGAGATCCTCCACTGTTTTCTCAAGTCCACTGAGTATCTTTATGACCATTACTTTAAATTCTCCAGTAGGCATATTATTTACATCTGCTTTGTTTAACTCTCTTGCTGTAATATTGTCCTGTTTTTTCATTTGGGATATATTCCCTTGTATCTTCATTTTGTCTAACTCTCTGCTTCTATTTCTATGTATTAGAAAAGTCACCTACAAGTAGTGGCTTTATGAAGAAGAGTTCCTATAGTTCCCTGCAGTACAATGTCCCTTATTCATCAGAACCTGGTGCTTCAGTGTAATCTCCTATGTGTGTTGCATTCACCCACTATTATGTCTAAGCCACTTTTGCCTTCAGTCCTGTCATCTGCATTGGCTCTCTTGGCCTGTTTTGGACAGGGTTTTGTCCCTCTGTGGTTAGTATGCCAGGTTGGGGCAGCTTTGGGCTTGAGTTGAATCAGCCCATGCATTTACTAGAATTTCAGTAGCACTGAACTGCCGGACACTCTCCCTGTGTTGTACCCTGAGAACTTTTGCTTGGTGGTTAGGTGTCCTGCAGTCAGACCAATTGTCCCCAGTCCGCTGCTGCAGTCAGAATGGGACTGGTGTGTGTGGTTATCTTCTCATCTCCCTGGAATAGGATTTACTTGGGAGTGGTGTTGGCCCTTGTCAAGTTTGCTTGCACACTTCTAAGCATGTCGCCTTGCTTTGGATTGACTCCTTCCATGGGTATGTCAGAGGGTGTGTCCACAAGAGAACAGGAAGGTAGGGTGCACAGTGCCTGCAAGATCCTCACTGGTCTGTTATGGAATGGAATCTATAGTTGTCTACACGGTAAACTCCTGGCAAGGATGTCCAGGTTTTAGGGAGAAAATACGTTTGTGTGGGCAGGGTACTCTCTTGGCAAGTTAGGTGGAGAGTTTTGGCACTACACTGGTTCCCTCAGGTGTCTCTGCATCTAGGCCAGGGGGCGGGGAAGGGAAATGGTATCCACCAGCTCCTTTGTTGGTGGCAGTGATCCCTGCCCCTCCAGCACATGCTCTGAGATTATTCAATAAATCTTGTATACTCCAGGCATTTTCAAACTGCTGCTTCTGTGCTGTCTCTCATGGGGCTGGTTCTTGTGCTGTCTCTTTAAGGTCTGGGACTCAGTTTCTTTTTGCCCTCCAGCTCTCCCAGAGCGGAACCCACTGATTTTTAAAGTTCTGAGTGTTAAGCGACATTGCTTATAAAAACTCATGAAATTAAGCCCCTCTGGGGGTTAATCTTCTAAGTGTGTGGCCCTTGTGCCTGGAGTGCCCATTGTGGGGTTTGCTTGTCTCCCTTCTCCATGTTTGCAGTGGCCCTCCCTCACATGGACATTCTCTTGAGTCAGTTTGGTTCGCAACCATGTCTCCGCCCTTCCCACCATTTCCCATATGGCCTCTTTTCTATGTTTAGAGTGTCTGTTCTGCTAGTCTTCATTTCATTTTCTGGTTTATTTACACTGATGTGGATGTTATCTATTTATACCCATGTGATGAGATGAGCCCAGGATCTTCCTACTCTGCCATCTTCCCCAAAAGGTCTGTGTCTTAGTATTTTTATTTTTTTTTAATATTTTTTAAGCTTATTTATTTATTTATTTATTTACTTATTTATTTATTTAGAGCATAAGCAGGACAGGGGCAGAGAGAGAGAGGAGACAGAGAATCCCAAGCAGGTTCCATGCTGTCAGTGCAGAGCCTGATGTGGGGGTTGAACTCACAAACTGCAAAATCATGACCTGAGCCAAAGTGAAGAGTCAGATGCTTAACTGACTGAGCCACCCGGGCTCCCCTCTGTCTTTGTTTTTAAATGTCAAGACAGATTCTCTAGATCCTTTGTATCTCCATATTAATATTAGGATGAGTTTACTAATTTTCATTTGGTTGTGATTACATTGAATATGTACACAATTTAGGGAGAATACATATTATATAACAAGTCTTACAGGCCACAAATATGGCATATCTACTTTTATTCACGCCTTCTTTTAGAAATGTTTTGTAGTTCTCAGAGGGAAGATATTGCACATTTTTGTTAGATTTATTCTTAATTACCTTATGTATTCTGGTGCTATAGTAAGTGCTATTATTCTAATTTTATTTTAAAGTTGATTATATACTGAAATTAAATTAATTTTATACTAATCTTGTATCATATTCTCAATTTTATTTATTATTTCTGTGTTATTTTGCATATTCCAAACGATTTTAAATATATAACTGCAGCTTTATTGTTTCTCTTCAATCTTTATTATTTTAAAAATTGTTTATATTGCCTTATTGCATTTGTTATAATTTTCAGTACAGTGATAAATAGAAGTGAACACCTAGCAGATATACTTTTCTTTTTTATTTAAGAGGGAATGCTCAATGTTTTCTATTAATGGTGATGTTAGCTGTGGATGTTTAATAGGTGCCCTGTTTGTTTGTTTGTTTGTTTTTCAGAGTGACAAAGTTACCTTAATTCTAGATACTGAGAAATTTTAAAAATTTTATGTGTTGATATTTTTCATATTTTCTCTGTGTATTTTAGTTACTGTAATACTTTAGTGTGCTATATTGCAATGATTGGTTTTATTTTATTATTTTATTTTTTTATTTGAGTATAGTTGACAAACAATGTTACATTCATTTTAGGTGTAAAACAGAATGATTCAACATCTCTATAAATTATGCTGTGTTCACCACAAGTGTAGCTACCATATGTTACCATACAAAACTATTACAGTATCATTGACTATGTCCCTATGTTGTGCCTTTTATTCCATGACATACATTCCTTAACTGCAAGTCTGTACCGCCCACTCTCTTTCACCCATATTGCCTAATGATTGATTTTAAAATGTCAAACCAACCTTACATTCCTGGATTAATCCTACTGGGTTATGATATATTACTTTTTACCTATGGCTAGATTCAACTTGCTAATTTTTTGTTGAGAATTTTGTATCTATGTTCATGAAGGTTATTTTTCTCTGAGTTTTTTTTTTCTGTTTTTATGTCTTTAATATCAGAGTTATGCTGGGCTTATCAATTGAGTTAGAAATTATTCTTTCCTCTCTATCTTTGGAAAAGCTTTCTTCATGATTTATATAATTTTTCTAAAAATAATTGATAAAATTCACATCTGGTCCTGGAGTTTTTATGGAAAGGTATTTGAATATGAATTCAATTTCATTAACAGATATAATGTTTAGGTATTTATTTCTACTTATATTATTTTGGCAAATTGTATTTTTCAAGAACTTTCTCCATTTCATATTCCTAATTTATTGACATAACATTTTTCTAAATATTCCCTAATTATTCTATGTCTGTGGAACTTATACTAATGTCCTCTATTTCATCATTGATGTTAGTAGTTTTTGCTTCCTCACTTTTTTCTTTATAAATCTTGCTAGAAGTTTCTAAAGATAATTTACTTTATTCAAAGAATCAAATTTTGACAACAGAACTTATTCTATACTTAATCTATTACCTATGTCATTAATTTTCATGCATTTTTATTTCTAATTTCTAAATTTTAATTTCTCTCTTTTACTAATTTCTTTTTTAAATTTTTTAAAAATATTTATTTTTGGGAATGAGAGTGAGGGCATGATGTGAGGAGGAGTAGAAAGAGAGACACAGAATCTGAAGCAGACTCTGGGCTGCCAGCACAGAGCATGACACAGGGCTCAAAGTCACGAGCTGTAATATCATGACCTTAGCTGAAGTTGGATGCTTAACCGACTGAGCCACCCAGGCACCCCACTTTTTCTAATTTCTTAAAGAGGAATATTATATCACTGACTTTATAATTTTTTTTATTATAGGCTTTAAAGCTCTAAAATTCTCCATAAGAACTCTTTTAACTATATCTCAAAATTCTATGTTGTGTTTTCATTAAAATTCAAATAATTTTTTAATATCCATTCTGGTTTTTTATTTGATTTATGTGTTTGGAACTGTGTTGTTTAATTTCCAATTTTAGGGGATGGATATATATATATATACACACACACACACACACACACACACACATATATTCTGTCTTGGAGAATGTTCCATGTACACAGGAAAATAATGCTTATTCTACAGTTGGTGGGTACATTGTTTTATAAATGTCCATTTGGGAATTTGTTGGATAGTGTTATAATACCCTTAGGAATTTTTTAAATATTTTTTTATCAATTACTGAGAAAAATCATTGCATCTCCAAATATGAATGTATATTTAACTCTTTTTGCTGTTCTATTTTTTCTCCTTCACTATAAGGAAGGAGGAAAATGAGATTAGATTATGAACAACTAACTCATATGCAAGTTTATGAGGATTTCATAAGAAATTTCATAGACCAACTATTCTTGGAATTTATAATCTCTCAATCCTAGGGATCATATCAATTTCAAAATCAAATAAAACATTATTCCTTTCCCAGGAAATGGAATTACATTATTTACTAGATGTAAGAAATAGTATGAAACTTAACATATATAAAAGCCTGAAAAGGAAATGGTGAAATTTCAATGTAAATAGCATAAAGAAAAAATCCTTAAAAATTGTGGAAAATACTAAAGTTTTTGTTTGTTTAGCCAAGGTCTGCCCCAAATCTTCCATGTTCTAGAAGACTTGGATGAGTTATGTAAGGCACTTAAAACCAGTAAGGTGTCCATTTCCAAAAAACTAAAATTTATTTTAATGCGTTCAAATTATGTTTGTTTTGAAATAAGTAGAATTGATACACAGACTCACATTCATTGAACATATACACGAATCAGCCTTCCCAACTTAGTTCTCCATCAAACTTTTCAAATTATGTAGGTCTCACAAGTAATTTCTAATACTATATATCTCACTCAGTTAATCTGTAAGTTCATTTTACATTTGTACTTTATTGGTCTAAAATATTTATAAAGAGCTGAATTTTGGTATATTTGACCATTGTTATATAAATAAATCTATAAGTATATAGTAGTTAATATGTTTTACTTAATGGCTATATAAGCATAAAGATATAATTAGCACATTTATGAACGCTATGTCTGTGTTCCACTTTGGCATTGTCAATGAGATTGTGCTCTATATTACAGAATTGTAAGCCTCTGTATTTGGAACCTTCTCTAAAACAGAAGTCAAATAGTCAAATTTTCTAAATAGCAAAGAGTATTTTAATCACTAGTGTTTGTCCTTGTGTTTTTAAAAAGGACACATTTTTAAAATATGACACATTTCCCTCAGCTCTGAAACAGAAACCTACACATAATTTACTGTCAAGGTTATAACTATAATCCTCAAAGTTTAGCCACTGCTGTATTATGCAGAAGCTGATGTTAGTGATGTTGTATACCATCTAAAAGAGATTGTGATCGCATCAGTTGCCCTTAGCAAACAATCCTGACGACAGTTTATCCTTGGATCACTTGTTGCTAATTTCATAATTGATTACTCAATGAACATAATACTTATAAAACAACTATGGTATGTCAATTACTTGTCAGCGTATTAGGGCTGTGTAGATCTTTGTTAGTCTCTGTTCTCAAAAAGCTTGCTTTCCATTTGAGCAAAACGAAAAGCCAGTGTTGGCCAACCCTGTCTATCCAAATCCAACAATTTTGCAAGGTATTATGCTCCTATAATCTGTGAGAAAATTGGAGCTCTGAAATGGTCAATAACTTGATGTATACCAATCAGTGGTGAACGGAAAAACCAAATTCAAACTTACTGCTGACTTTCAGAATTCCATGCTTTGTTTTCAGTACTGCCATTCCTACAATGGCTTTGATATACAGTGAAGAGTGTCTATTTCTTCAGTCTTCTCCCATTGAGAAGATCAATTTTCTGTCTTCCTTGTGGGGATGGATGCTTATCTCTGCATCTTAACTTTCTAAGGCAGCCAGTGATACCACCTTTATTGTCATAATTGCCAATTTCTTCAAATCCTAGATCTCCAGGGTTGAGAAAGTCCTTACATGTTGTCTAATCTTTTTACAATTAATGCACTCAAGCTTAGTGAAGCAGAGGTTTCCCAAGCAGATCACTGTTAGCAGCATCAGAAACTGAGCATTTTCTGTAGAGTCCCAGGAATATCCCCCTTCCGTCATACCTTGCCATTCTTCCTCGGATGTATTCTCTGTGTACTTCCATTTCCTATTCCTTGCTACTGCTTAGACTTCAAATAATACGGGCTTTGATACAGTCCATTATATTTGCCATTGGTCTATTATATTATTACAATTTTCCCTTGAGGGATATAATACAGTAAGCATATTGTTCTGATTTTTCATCTTTGTTGATGTTATTGAATGCTTCTACATAGTGATTTTGGTTAACAAGGTCTGTGTGTTGTCTATGATTAAGCTAGTTGGCACCACTAAAGTAGTTATATGAGTTAACCCTTATAAAGCTAAATGTATATAGGTCTGTGCTTCTAGGGCAATAGGCTGTTTTAGTCAGCTTTCATCTCTGCCTTGAAAATGTACTCAGTTTTTACATAATTTGTAGTCATTTTTGCTTTTTTATTATAAAACTACTTTGCTTCTGCATAAGTCTTACTATGATTGACCAAAAATAACTATCTCTAGGTATTTTCATTGGCTCTCAGTTTTACTGATATATCAACCAGAATAGCAACTAAAAGAGACCACTGCTTTTACATAAATTACAACAACAACAAACAAACAAAAAGAGAGGGACCCTCCTTTCACTGATAAATTTAAAAGGTAAGAAACTCCTTTTTCTAGGTTGACAAGCTCCATGCCCATCACATGGGGGCTATGACTTGGAACCTAGACACAGGCTGGATTTAAGACCCCATTCCTTCCTTGGCCAGATGTCTCTTTACAACAAAATACTGGAGCTATATTCTCAGCCATGTGAAGTAATCAGGGAATTGCTTGGTAGTAGCCAGGGCATGTCTCTTGAGATACCAGGTTTTATGTGATATGGACCCTACCTTAGTCATTAATCAGTAAAGATGTGTGTGATTTGTATATGCATATGCATTTTCAGATTTATTGGATACTGACTCCTGATTTCATATTAAATACATTTGTCATCATCTAAGATGATTCTTTCACTGTCACTATTTTGGAAGAATGTTAGGAAAACAACAAATCTGATCTCAAACAGATTTGTGATAATAAATAGAAAATAAATCACAGTCACAATCCCATTGTATTTTTCAGAGTATTTTCAAAGGACCTGATACTTCATGAGTAGGCAAACATTTCTAAATACTTCAGTAGGAGCAGTGGGTTATATTTATGAATTCAGTTTGGATACTATCTGCTAAAAATGCACAAGTAATTTAGTACACTTGATACAGTTTCTAAAAGATTATAAGTGAAGATTACATTATTCATTAACATTCATGAAGTTATATTTCATATATAAACAAACACTAAAAGGGATAGGAGCTAGCATTTTACATTCTTCCAATTCTAGAGATAGTGAACATATGAAAATATGGGAGACTAATATCTTTTGTTATGTTAATGCAAAATACTTGCATCTTTGGCATTCTTAATAGCATTACATGTGTAGATTTTTTTTTAATTGCAATCCTCTATATTAGCAAGGACTAGTCATGTCTTATCACCTATGCACTGTAAGTGAAACTTTATGGGCCTATGAATTGTCCCTGTATCAGACTGCTATAGGGCTTTTTCTGTATTTCCTAAGAAGTGATATGTTCCTAAAAACTGAACTAAGATTTTAAAAACCTGGGAACTCATTTAAGATCTGCTATTTACCAGTCAAGTAAACTCTGAAAATTGAAAACCTTTATGAGGCTCATATTTCCACTTACAAATTGGAGTAAGAGATATTTGCTCTGGCATCCTTTCTGTGGTTAAGTTGTTCAGAGAAAATTAATATTTGAAAGTATTTTAAACTTATGAATTCCTATGCAGAAATAAAATGTAATTATTTGAAGTCTATTAGGTTGTACTTTGAAAAATGGTTTCACTTCTGCTTGTTGACATCATTTATCATACATGAAATGCGGTTAGCCAAAGCACTTCAGAATACCATCTTTTGGCCAATCCACTTTTATCAAGTTTTAGCCCAATAAATCACGCACCCACATTTTCCAGTGTGTTGATTCCAAATGTGCTATACGGTCCTCCAAGGCTAGAAACGTAGAGCGTCATGCTTCCTGCTGGATGAATGAATTTATCCCCTATAATACGGAGAAGATCTGAGTACAGGTGGAAAATGTGGTAAGCCATCCATGGCATATTTTTAAAAATAACACTTCATGTTCATTAGATTGCTCTTTTCTCCTGTTCTCCTAACACAAGCTGTTTCATACTGTACTTTCAGAGAAATGTCAGTAGACTTAGCTCTTGCATAAACTCATTCATATACAGACAGCATTCATACCTCAAGGTTTAAAAACCACTCACTGAAGTCCAAGGGAATAAACAGCACAACAGCGTCCTTACAACCCCTTTTCCATCACTGAGAGCCTGCATTTGTTTGTACTATTTTTATTAGTAGGCATTATATGTACATAGTGAAAAGTTCATATAATGCAGATGGTTAACATTGAAAGTTTCCCTTCAATGCTCTCTCTCTGTATCTCTAGTCTTTTGCATAAAACAATGACCTGTGTATCATTTCAGATATATCTCTGAATATATAAAAGGTATCATAATACACACACCATCTTACAGCTTGCATTTTCTTGGCTGTCACTGATACCAATTTTTTGTAGATATTTTTAATCTTTTAATGGCCACAATAACATATTAATCCATTATATGGTTATATGAAATTTATTTAATAATCCCTTGGCCTATTTAGGTTGTTTTCAATATTCTACTACCATAAATAATATTGAGATAAATATCCTTATGTAAATGTCTTGTGCTAGAGTGTGAAAACACTTGCAGGATACAATTCTAAAAATGAAATGAGTATCAAGTGTTACATGGGACTTTTATTTGCCTACTTAAAACAAATTTCCTTGCAAACAGGTTTTCATTGTGAGCCCACGTACCCTTATGCCGTCATCAATACAGTGTATAATCAACCTTTCATACTTTGCCATTGTGATAGCTGAAAAATCCTGTCTCCTATTTTCAATTTTGAGTCAATTTTACTCTAGTGGAATGTTTATGCAGCATTTTTCATTTGCTTAAAAGTCTTCTGCATTTATTTTTATAGAGAGTATATTTCCATATCTTTTACCCATTTTTCTACTGGAATTTTCACAGATTTTCATTGATTTCTAATTGTTTATAAAAATAATTATATGGTTTTCCTGTCAAATGGCTCAATATCTTTAGTGTGTCACTGACTTTTAATTTTGATAACACTTTCATGAAAGAATTTTAAACATTTTGTGTAGGAAGTTCTCTATTTTAAGACTTAATTTTTGTATTATATTTGAAAAGTTTCATCCACTCGCACTATGAAAAAATTTTTCTAATTTTATTATAACATTTTTGCCATTTCTTTCATTTAATTATTTTATCCACCTAATATTTATTTTGTACCAAGGAGTGATAGATTTAAATGAATTCAAATTTATTGTTTTTTTCAAGTCGTTGTCAAGTTTGTCCAATTTCATTGATACAAGAATCAATTATTTCTTCAGGAATTAAAGATTACCGTTAGTATAAATTAAATTTCTGTTTGGGCGTCTGTTCCTGTGTTCTCTCTGCTGCTTCACTGATCTCTCTGTATTTTTGTGTATAAGTATTTAGTTGCTTTGGTTTCTAGAACTATATACATATTGAAGTATCTAACAAAGCTAGTTTCTACACAGTATTCTTCTTTTAAAGAATCTTCCTGGCAATCCTTGATTTTTATTCCAAATATACCCTATAATTAACTTGCTTAGTTGCAAATAAAAATCATTTTGGTGTACTTCTATTAATGCACTAAATTTATGATTCATTTATGGAAAACTGATATCTTTATAATGCAGAGTCAAGGAAAGTGAATGCCTTTCAAGTATTCTTTTACGTCTCCCATTTCATGTTAGCCTATATCTTCTACTTTTCCTGTTAAGATTTTCCAAAGAAAGTTTATCTTACTCTGTTACTATTGTAAATTGCCTATTTCTGTCATTATGTTTTCTACATGGTTTTATACACACACATACACACACACACACGTATACATATACATACATATACATACATATACATATATGCTTACATATATTTGTTTGACTATTACTTTTTACTTGACCAATTAAAGTTATTTTATATCTCATGATAGTTTTTCAGTTTATTTACCTGTGTTTTTAAGGTATAGTTCCATCACTTCAAATATTTTTACCTTTGATTTTCTTCTGTAGTCTAAATGTGTCAAATAATTACTCCCAAAAATGTAGTGTATTTTTGATATTGAAATTCCTTTAAGTATTTTTTCCTTTATAGGGAAAATTTCTAATTCTCCATTAAAAATGATACTGGCTTTTGTTCTGTCTATATATCTAGTTATACCTATAACAACATATACATACAAACAATGCAGGTTTTGTAAATGTGTAAATATATGTAAAACTGTGCTTTTTTCCTTACACCATGTGCCTTTCACAACACTTGTTATCCTTTTTTTTAAATCTTTTTTAATCTTTGTTTATTTTTGAGACATAGATCATGAGTGGGTAAGGGACAGAGAGAGGGAGACACAGAATCTGAAGCTGGCTCCAGGCTGTCAGCACAGAGCCCACTGTGGGGCTCGAACTCACAAGCCGTGAGATCGTGACCTGAGCCAAAGCCAGATGCTTAACCGACTGAGCCACCCAGGTGCCCCACTTACTTGTTACTCGTAAAGCATGAAGGCAGGCAGAATCTTCTGGGGCTCAGTGAAGTCTTATTTAGAGTTTGTTATCTAATTATAAAAAAAATTAAATTCACAGGCTCTTTCCTGTAGTTTGTATGAAGTTCCTCAGGGCAGAGTCATTGTGACATCGTGGTGAAAAACAAAGTGTTTTTCTTAAGGAGGGACGTCAGATGATGGGAGGTGAATGTGAGGATTTTTCTGTCTAAAACAAAAGAACATGTCTCCTCATTGGCGAGGCAGAGTGAAAGAATTGTAGCCCACGTCTGTTACTCACTGTGTGACATTCAATACGTTGCTTAACCTTTTTCCCCCCTCATTTAAAATATATGAAAGTTAGAGTAGATAATGCCAACATATTTTTTCGTATTTAACATTATTCAAATTCTGTCACTTAACACAAACTGGAAGGTGACTACATGGCAAGCTAGATTATGGGATGAGATTATAGTCTCCATTTTTGCATCTTTATCCCCTACAGGTTTAAAATTTAGAGAAATAATATACTTCAAAGCTTCTATTTCTGCTTATTTGATCCTCATTTTCACTTGTATGAAAAATGGGAAATGCATTCAGAATATATTTCTGTTTAATTTTGTATGCTGCCAAGCTTTTTTTCTAATTTTGTTAAGAAGTTTAAATTCCTATAAGGTTAAGCTCTACTAACATGCAGATTTCTTGGAAGCTAAAACAAAGGATTGGAAAAACAGGTGTTTGTTTGACATGGTGAAGGTATGTCCTAATACTTCTAGTTTTTCTTGGAGAGCAACTCTCAAGGTTGTCATGGTTTAACATAATGTCATTCATATTGCCAGGAGATCTTTTTCTTCTGCTAAGCAGGTGAATTCGCCATTACCCTTGCCAAGTCATTTTAGTGTGCAGAATTTGAAATACCAGAATATCTGTATATGGCGCTTTGTGCAGGGCACATGCTGGTCACCAGTCAGGCTCGAGCTCTAAAGAGTGGCAGCAGTGAAACGTGGGCTTGCCACACAACTCTCCGTCGAGTTTCTTGAAAACTTGATTCAGTGTCACCCAAGAGCCTATGAAACATGAGCAGTAAGGAGGGATCACTAATAACAAAGCCCTGGCCAGTAGCCAATCTTTCTGCAGTGGCGCTCTGCTCACATTAATGTAGAGCCACTGGGCTGGATACAAGTGGAGGATGGATGGCAGCAGGGTGCTGAAACAGCTGCTAGGTGATAAGCTGAAGTGGGCCAATGCACGTGGGCAGGAAGGACGAGTGCAGATATTAGGACTTTTGCTAAAGGGCTGCTAACACCACGCTGCAGCATCATGGCGCTGTTCAGGCGTAGACTGACACTAAACAGTAGCATCAGAGAATCCATCTCGGCCTATAACTTTCAGAAAAGAAGCAATTTTTTTTCTCCAAATAGTATCAGGACACCAAAGAAACAGAGGCATCGTTCCTAGTGCCGGACTGACTCTAATTTTGACATGCACTCCCTTAAACAGTAAACAGATATCTAAACGTTTTGATTTTTCTTCTACAAAATCAGCAGGTTACACATTTTCAGCCTTCAGAATATGTTCTTTTACCTTCCTTTTCAAATCCTGTAAATCAGCATGAGAAGAAAAAGAATGGCATGAGCTAGAGCAGGGTAATAAAAAACAAAAGAACAATTAAGAAGTAAAAAAAAAAAAAGCCTGCAGTACTTTTCTAACAATTAAGTCCTCTCCTGGCGGGCTTTGTGTATTTTTGGAGATTAAATTAGTCTTAAGTTGGTGCTAAGGCTTCAAGTTGTCTGACAGGAAAAGCGTTATGTTCGTAGAAAAATATACTGATGAACACTGGGTGTTGTATAGAAACCAATTTGACAATAAATTTTATATATTCAAAAAAGGAAAGAAAGAAAGAAAGAAAGAAAGAAAGAAAGAAAGAAAGAAAAATATACTGAAAAATATTTATTTTTTAGAGCAAATATGTTGTATCTAAATGCCTATTTATGTGGATACAGTTATCACCAAATAGAATAGATCATGATTTACTGGCTGATTGGCCCAGGCCCATTCCTTGACTCCAAGTTTGAAGTTGACTGTATGGTTGTGTCACATATTAACGTACAGTTTACATATATGGCTGAATTTGACTCAGTCTGTGTATTTGGGTATTGTCTTTAAAAATCAAACATTTTCAGACATCTCCCAGACCCTGCAACCAACAGCCACCATCCACTCATTTAGATTTTTTTGTTGCACATCTACCATATATGTGACACAGTACAAGGGACTGAGTGTCCAACAATGAATAAGAAATATGTAATTCCTGTACTCCTGAAACTTGTATATTTGTTGCTTAACGCTTACTTTATTTGGTATTGTTCAGGGATACAATGTTATACAATACATAACACCTCTTTATAAAAGATCAATAGTTTCAGTGAAGTATAAACCGTACAAAAAGAATATATGAGATCATAGGTAATCATTATGAGTTCTTCAGAGCATACACACTTTTTGAATAAAGGGCCAGAGAATATTTTATGCTTTGTGGGCCAAAAGTTCTCTGTTGCAACTACTCAACTCTGTCTTACAGCACAAAAGTGCCATAGACAATGAGCATAGTAATGGGTATGATTTTATGCCAATAAAACTTTATTCACAAAAAGAGATCATGGGCTAGATTTGGCCCATTGGTTGTAGTTGCTCAATTCTTACCTCAGAAAAGAATTTGTATAGGAGTAGGGTAAGACGGGCAATTACTACAGAAGATCAGACAGAAGGTACACTGCATGTTAAATTCTGGAGAAAAAGTGGCTTATACTCATTTAATAGTATTATAGCAAAACATTTAGAATATACTCTATATCTTCTTATTGATGGCACGTGAATTCATTTATCTGGAACCAAACTCTGTTATCCACATCAAGTTTAATTCTATCTCATCTCGCCCAGCTCTTTCTGTATGAAACTGTATCTTTTGGTTTTGAACTTGGTGCCTAGAAAAGACTCCCTGGGTCGCTAAACATTTAATGGACAATCACAAATTGACTGCATTAAGACTCAGGCCTTAGTTTTTTTGTTTGTTGGTTTTTGTCTTGTTTTAATTCAACTAAATAGAGTTACATTAGTTTGAGGTGTACAGTATAGTGATTCAGCAATTATATACATTATTCAGTGCTCATCCTGAGCGTACTCTTAATCCCCTTTACCTATTTCACTCATGCCCACCTACCTCCCCTCTGGTAACCAGAGGCTTGTTCTATATAGTTTTCTTGGCTTGTTTCTCTTTCCCTTTGTTTTGTGTTCTAAATTTCACATATGAGTGAAATCATATGGTCTTTGTCTTTCTCTGACTTATTTCACTTAGCATGATACCCTATAGATCTGTCCATGTTGTTGCAAATAGCAGGATTTTGTTCTTTTTTATGGCTAATATTCCACTGTGTGTGTGTGTGTGTGTGTGTGTGTGTGTGTATGTGTGTGTACAACACATCTTCTTTATCCATTTATTTTCTGATGGACACTTGGGATGTTTCCATAATTTGGCTATTGTAAATAATGCTGCAATAAACATAGGGGTGCATATATCCTTTTGAACTAGAGTTTTCATATCCTTGGAAAATACCCAGTAATGCAATTGCTGGATCATAGGGCAGTTCTATTTTCAATTTTTTGAGGAGCCTCTACACTGTCTTTCATAATAGCTGCACCAGTTTGCATTCCCACCAATAGTGCACCAGGATTTCTTTTCCTCCACATCCTCGCCAACATTTGTTGTTTCTTGTGCTTTTGGTTATAGTCATTCTGATAGGTGTGAAGTCTATATGACTTCTTAGAAGAATTGTCTGTTAATGTCTTCTCCACATTTTTAATGGCTGTTTTTTTGGTGTTCAGTTGTATACATTTTTATACATTTTGGATACTAACCCTTTATCAGATGTGTCGTTTGGAAATATCTTCTCCCATTCAGTAGGTTCTCTTTTTGTTTTGTTGATTATTTCCTTTGCTGTGCACATTTTATTTTGATGTGGTCCCAATGGTTTATGTTTTCCTACTCTTTTCCTTGCTTCAGGAGACATATCTAGAAAAATGTTGCTTGACCAATGTCAGTGTTCTCTTTCAAGATTTTTATGGTTTCAGGTCTCAAATTGAGGTCTTTATTTTATTTTTGTGAATGGTGAAAGAAAGTGGTACAATTTCATTTTTTTGCATGTGGATGTCCACTTATCCCATCACCATTTTTTGAAGAGACACTCTTTTGCCATTGCATATTCTTGCCTCTTTGTCATAGACTAATTGGCCATATAATCATGGGTTTGTTTCTGGGGGTCTCTCTTTGTTCTATTGATATATGTGTCCATTTTTGTGCCAGTGTGACACTGTTTTCATTAGTACAACTTTGTAATATAACCTGAAGTCTGGAATTGTGATTCCTCCAGCTTTGCTTTTCTTTTTCAAGATTTCTTTGGCTATTTGCGGTCTTTTATGGTTCCTAAAATTTTTAGGATTGTTTATTCTAGCTATGTGAAAAATGTTGCTGGTTTTCAGTAGGGATTGCATTAAATGTGCAGGTTACTTTGGGATAGTATAGATATTTTAACAATACTTTTTATTCCAATACATGAGCATGGAATGTCTCCATTTGTTTGTGTCATCTTCAATTCTTTAATCATTGTTTTATAGTTTTCAAAGTATAGTCTTTCACCTCTTTAAGTATATTCCTAGGTATTTTATTACTTTTGGTGCGATAGGACTGTCTTCTTCTCTGATACTTCATTAATTGTGTAAAGAAATGCAATGTATTTCTGTATATTGATTTTGTATTGATTTTATATCCTGTGACCTTACTGGACTCATAAGTTCTAATAGTTTTGGCAGGCGGCAGGAATCTTTAGGGCTTTCTATATATAGTATCAGGTATTCTGCAATTAGTGAAAAATTTACTTCTTCCTTACCCATGTGGATGCCTTTTGTTTCTTTTTCTTGTCTGATTGCTGTGGCTTGGACTACCAGTACTATATTTAATAAAAGTCATGAGAGTGGATATCCTTGTCTTATTCCTGATCGTAAGAAAAGTTCTCAGTTTTTCACCACTAAGTATGATGTTAGCTATGGTTTTTCTATATATGGCTTTATTATGTTGAAGAATATTCCTTCTGTACCTACTTTGTTGAGGGTTTTAATCATTAATGGATGTTGTACTTTGTCAAATATTTTTTACTATATCTATTGAAATGATTATGTGGTTTTATTCTTTTTCTTATTGATGTGATGTATCACGTGGATTGATTCAAGAATATTGAACTACGCTTACATCTCAGGGATAAGTCCCACTTGATCCTGGTGAATGATTTTTTTACATGAATTGTTGGATTCAATTTGCTAATATTTTGATGAGAATTTTTGCATCTGATGCAAATATTTGCATCCAGTATCTCTGATGATTTTGCCCTGTAGTTCTCTTTTTTTGTAGTGTTCTTATCTAGTTTTGATATTAGGATAATGTTGCTTTCATAGAATGAATTTGGAAGCTCTCCTTCCTATTTTACTTTTTAGAGGAGTTTGAGAAGGATAGATATTAACTATTCTTTAAATGTTTTGCCGAGTTCAGCCTATGAAGCCATCTGGTCCTAGACTTTTGATTGTTGGGCATTTTTTTTTATTATTGATTCAATTTCACGCTGGTAATTGGTCTGTTCAAATTTTCTATTTCTTCCTGATTCAGTTTTGGGAAGTCATATGTTTCTAGGAAGTCTCTACCTCTTCTAGGTTGCCCAGTTTGTTGGTATACAGTTTTTCATCATAGTCTTTTGTAATCCTTTGTATTTCTGTGGTGTCAGCTGTTGTTTCTCTTCATTTCTGATTTCATTTAGAATACTCTCCCTCCCTCCCTCTCTCTCTTTTGAGAACTGGCTAAAAGTTTATAAATTTTGTTGATCTTTTCAAAAAACAGGCTTCTGGTTTCATTGATCTCTTCTATTGTGTTTTAGTTTCTATTTCATTTATTTCTGCTCTAATCTTTATGATTTTCTCCGTTCTAATGGTTTTATTCTTCTTATTCTAGCCCCTGTAGATGTGAAATTAGGTTGTTCATTTGAGATTTTCCTCTTGAGGTAGGCTTGTGTTGATACAAAATCCTTTCTGAGAACAGCTTTTGCTGCATCTCAAAGATTTTGGACTGTTGTTTTCATTTTCATTTGTCTCCATGTATTTTTTGATTTATTATTCAATTTCTTGTTTGACTTATTGTTTAGTAGCATGTCATTTAACCTCTATGTATTTTTGTCCTTTCCAGATTTTTTCTTGTGGTTTTTAGTTTCATAGCATTGTATTTGGAAAAAATGCATAATATGAGTTCAATCTTTTTGAATTTATCACGACTTGTTTTGTGGCCTAATATGTGATCTATTCTGGAGAATGTTCCATGTGCACTTAAAAAGAATGTTTATTCTGCTGTTTTAGGATGAAATGTTGTGAATATATGTGTTAGATCCATCTGGTCCAATGTGTCATTCAAAGCCACCATTTCCTTGTAATTTTCTGTTTGGATAATCTATTAATTGATTTAAGTGGGTGTTAAAGTCCCCTAGTATTATTGTATTACTATTGATTGCATCCTTTATGTTTGTTAATAGCTCTTTTATGTGCTCTTGTTAGGTGTATAAATATTTACAATTGTTATATCTTCCTATTAGATTGTTCCCTTTATGATTATGGAGTCTCCTTCTTTGTCTCTTGTTACAGGCTTTGTTTCAAAGTGCATTTTGTCTCATGTAAGTATTGCTACCCTGGCTTTCTTTTCACTTCCTTTTGCATGATAAATGCTTTCCCATTCCTTAACTTTCAATCCGCCTGTGTCTCTCAGTCTGAAATGAGTTTCTTTCAGGCAGCTATTATTTCTTCATATTTTCTTTCCCTTTTTCTCTCTCTTCCTTTTCTGGCTTCCCTATAATGTGAATGTTATTACACTCGATGGTGTCACTGAGTTTCCTTATTTAGTCTGATTTTTCATTTTTCTTTCCCCTGTTCAGTTCAGTTGCTTTCAATTACCCTGTCCTCCAGGTCACTGATTGTTCTGCTTCCTCTAGTCTACTATTTATCCCTTCTAGTGTATTTTTAATTTCAGTTATTGCATTCTTCATCTCCCATTGGTTCCTTTTTTTATGTTTTCTGTCTCTTTATTGATGATCTCAGTAAAATTCTCCACTCTTTGTCAAATCCAGTGAGTATTTTAATGACCATTACTTTAAATTCTTCATCAGGCATGTTACTTACCTCCATTTCTTTTAGCTCTCTTGCTGTGATTTTGTCCTGTTCTTTCATTTGGGACATCTTCCTTTGTCTTTTCATTTGTCTAAATCTCTGTGTCCATTTCTTTGTGTTAGGAAATTCAATTACGTCTCCTGTTAAAGGCCTTATGAAGAGGAGGTCCATTGGTACCCTTTTGTGTAATGCCTTTGTTCACCAGGACCTGGAACTTCAGGGATATCTACTATGTGTGTTGTGTGTATCCGACTGTTGTGGCTTAGCCACATTAGCCTTCAGTCCAGTTGTCTGCAATGGCTTTCATCATTTGCTGCAAGCAGGGTTTGGTCCCTGTGTTGTTCATAGGCCAGTCTGGAGCTGTCTTGAGCTTGAGTTGAAGTAGACCAAGCATTTTCCAGAACTAAGGTCACATTTAATTGTAGAACACTCTCCCTGTGTTGTCTGCTGAGAAGATTTTGTTGATGGGTAGGGCTTGCAGTCAGACCAGATGTCTACCTCCAGGCCACTGCTGGGGCTGCTGTGGAAAGAATGTATCTTCTCCCTGGGGCAGGAATCACTGTGGAGTGGTGCTTGCCTGTTAGGGCTGCTTGCACACTGCCATGCTTGTTGAGCTGCTTTGTATGCAGTCCTGCAGATTTGGGTTGGAGGGTACTTAATACAGTAGGACAAAGGTGTGGAGCCTGCTGTTAGCAAGGTATGTGCCAGTCTGCTGTAGGAAGAGATCTGTAACCCTTGGAGAACTGCTGAGGGCATCACATCTGCAGGAAAGGATGAAGACAGGGTACACTGTCACAAGTAAGGTGGAGAGTGTTGGAGTTGAGCTGGTTCTTACAGGTGTCCACATAGCTAGGCTGGGGGTTAGAGAGGGAAATGGTACCCATCAGCTCTTTTGTTCTTGAGAAGTCTCCTAAAGATCCTTGCCCCTACAATAGAAGTTTTGAGATTAGTAAATAAATCTCCTTTCCATATATCCCAGGTGTTTTTCAAACTGTTGCTTCTATGTTGTATCTCAGCAGGGCTGTTTGTTTTGCTGTCTTTTTAAGGGTGGGGACTCAGTTTCCCATGGCCTTCTAGCTCTCCCAGAGCTGAGCCAGCTTATTTTTAAAGGTCTAGGTGTTAACTCCCCTACCCCAATTGTAAAAACTTGAGAAATTAAACCTGTTTTTCAAAACTCAGTATTGTGGTGATTTGTTTAACCAGTGTGTGCCCCCCATGTCAGAGTGCCTGGTGTGAGGTCTGTTTCTCTCCCTTTTTTGTGCCTATGGTGTCCCTCTCTCCCATGAAGAATCTCATAGATCATTTTGGTTCCTGACCACATTTCTACCCTTCATACCCTTTTCTATGTAGCTGCTTCTCTATGCTTAGCTGTGGAGAATCTATTCTGCCAGTCTTTGATTTGTTTTCTGGTTTATTTACACTGACATAAATATTATGTAGGTTTATTCCTGGGACAAAGTGAGTTTAAAATCTTCCTATTCCTCCATATTCCCTAAAATTCTCAGGTCTTGATTTTATATTTGTTGGTAAGCATGGACTTCTGTAATTGACAGTGAGTGAAAATAAGAAAAGGAATGAAGTATAGGGTGTGTGTATATAAGAGTAGTAGAACATGGGCTGTGATGGGAAAAATAAAAAATAAAGTAAGATTCTCAGAGATTATCACTAACTCTCTTTCAAAGAAGCACATTACCCTTCTTCAGAAGGCATTCTACTACTATCATGGCATTCCCATGGATAGAAATGGCTTCATTAAGACTTGGATGATATTAGAATTGCATAATGCCATCTCAATGGAGAGTTCATGGAAAAATTACATATTAGTGGTGAGTTTATAAATATTTCACTAATGTGAATATACTTTCCTTTTCCATAATACTCTCTATAGTCTTCATAATTAAGCATTAATAATTTAAGTTTGTCTTTGTGGTCTTTGAGGATTTCCAATTATAGTATAAGGATTGCAGAACTTTACCATAACGATTCTTCCTTTGGTAATTTTTTGATTAAATAACCTAAAAGTGATCCATTTTTAAGTACCAAATGCATTTTAGATAAATGTACTTGCAAAGTGTCTCCTTCTGTATTGCTTGGGATTATCTGGGCAAGATATTTCTAAAAGATTTTAGCACATCATGGCTTTGAATGTGTCCATGTTTTCCAAATGATGTTCCTCCTTCCAAGCATTGTCCCTTGCCTTCTGCATATTAACCTCCTAATGTAACATCCTCTACCTGACTTCCATCTCATCCTTCAAAGGAATTTTTCTTGACCTTCCCAAAAAAGTTAAATATAAACCACATCTACTTACTTATCACTTTTGTGATACTTGTCACATCGACTTCTAATTGTTTATGCTTTTCTCTCTGTTAGATTATAAGCCCCAGAACACAAACTCTTTTTCTTGTCAGTAGCCACTGCTTATGCTTGGTACATAGTAGGCACTCAATAAATATTTGGAAGGATGAATGACAAGTTTCTACTGTACTGTGTATTATGACTATCTCACAGCAGCTATAAGTTAATATAACCTATTAACTTGATAGTTAATAACCTATTAACCTCACCTTCATATCTAATTTATTTATGTTTGTGTTCAACACTCAATTGGATATAATACTTGGGAATTATAAACACAATCATCTATCGTGCTAGTATTTCTAATCTTAAAGAAAACTGGAGAGCATTACCATCATCATCAGCTATGGTACTTTAGGTAGGTTACTGAGCTATTCTGAGCTTATGTTTCCACGTCTATCAATAGGATGATAATAATATTCTACATGGTTGTTGTGAGGATGGAAAATATAATTCTGATAATGACTTTTAAATCATATCATGAAATATAAACCATCATGATTATTACATTTCTGTTCATATTCAACCCTAAGTATCACCAAGTAAAACATTGTTAAAAGCCTCAAGGAGCAGGACCTGCCTTGGAATTTATATGGAATATCATTCCCAATAATTACCTATTTGCCCTTCATTATTATCTTAACTGTTCCTATTGGATATTATAAATGCTGCAATAGCTACACATTTCCATAGTATTATCTATTTCTGCCTTTGGTACTGAACCTCTAACAACAAATGTAGAATTAAGGTTTAAAATAATTGTCTAACTGAATAGAAGGAGACTAATCATGGTTCCTTAGTTTTTAATGAGAATGATTGGTCTTTAGATAGAGATGTGTTAAATGATCAGTTTACAAAGAACATATTTACCAGGGATTGGATATGCACACCAGGCTCCTCTTCTAGGTATTCACTTTGCCAGCAGAATAATGATTCTGTCTTCCTCTTGCTTGAAGGAATATGGCTATGCCTCTAGCAGACTCATGCTGTTTAACTCTGCATATCTACTATCTGTGAAAGACAGTTTGGTCTCCAGAATGTTAACTTAAATTTACAATGTTTGCAGGAGCTTGCAGTGCTGGAGTGAATCTTTAAAGAGACTTACTGCCACATTTACCACCCATCCTATTTAATACAAGGGAACAGTGGAGGTGTTTTAAAAGTCACATTTGTTCTTCAAATCAGAAGAAAAACAGCACATTTCTAAAACCAGATGGCTTAAATAGTAGAGGTAATTGCCTGGGTCATTCACATAGATCTAATGGAAAACGGTTGCACCATACTTAGGTGTGCAAAAATTTTTTCAACTAATGTTCTTAATTTTTACTGGTGACACTTGGAAAGGATATAGCAAAGAATATCTTTTTAGAGAGTGAGGCAAAATCACATAGTAGGACAGAATTTTTCATCTCCAAATATACCAGTAATGCGGTCATAATTTAATCCTGGCTAAAAGTAACAAAACTTTTAAATTTTTTGGTCTGGAGATGGGTCTTCTATCGATCCCTATATTGTAAATTGCAGAGGAATGGAGTTGGAATTGGGGAGAAAGTACAAGAGTGAAAAAGTATAATACATTGTTCCCAGACATAGGGATGCTTAGTTCTGAGACTGAGTAATGATAAGGCCCTTGAAAGAACACTGTCACTGGGGGCAGCCTTTCAATAGCACAGCTTCCATGAGGAAGACTTTCTAAAAACATACTGACGCTGGGAAAAAAGGCTGATTCCAACCTTTTCTTTCCCAGTTTCCAGACAAACCTTTTAAACTATAGTCAATTTGAATGCCTGCGTAGAGCTGCTAACAAATAGAACAGCTTTTCTTCCATCCTGAATGTTCCATAACTGGAAATGCAATGAGTTAAATACAATAAGGCAATGATAATTCATAAACATAAAACCAGACTAAGCCATGTTCTGGAAAATCCATTTGTTTTTGTTCCTAAGAGGTGTCTTTCTGGTCCTATTTTATTAAAATCTGTCCAGTCTATATTAAAACTTTCTGTCATACAAAGAAAGGGAAAGACATGCCATGCTCATGGGTTGGAAGAATAGCTATTGTTAAAATGTCTATACTACCCAAAGCAATCTACACATTTAATGCAATCCCTATCAAAATACCAATAGCATTTTTTACAGTTAGAACAAACAATCCTAAAATTTGTATGGAACCGCAAAAGACCCTGAATAGCCAAACCAACCTTGAAAAAGAAAAGCAAAGCTGGAGGCAACACAATTCTGGACTTCAAGTTATATTTCAAAGCTGCAGTAATCAAAACAGTAGGTACTGGCACAAAAATAGACACATAGATTAATGAAACAGAATAGAAAACCCAGAAATGAATCCATAGTTATATGATCGATTAATCTTCAGTGAAGCAGGAAAGAATATCCAGTGGGAAAATGACACTCTCTTCAACAAACGATGGTAGGAAAATTGGACAGCCACATGCAAAAGAATGAAACCGGACCACTTTCTCAGACCATCAAAATGGATTAAAGACCTAAATGTGAGGCCTAAAGTAGAGAACACAGGCAGTAACTTCATGACACTGGCCATAGCAACTTCTTTCTAAATATGCTTCCTGACGCAAGGGAAACAAAAGCAACAATAAACTACTAGGACTAATCAAAATTAAAAACTTCTGCACAACAAAGGAAACAATCAACAAAACTAAAAGGCAACCTACTGAATCAGAGAAAATATTTGCAGGTTACATATCTAATAGAGGTTTATCATCCAAAACACATAAAGAACTTATAAAACTCAATACCCCCAAAATGAATAATCCAGCTAAAAAAATGGGCAACAGACATTTCTTGAAAGAAAACATCCAGATGGCCGACACACATATGAAAACATGATCAGGGAAACACAAATCAAAACTACAGTGAGCCACCACCTCACACATGTCAGAATGGCTAAAATCAAGAACACAAGAAACAACAGGTGTTGGCAAGGATGTGGAAAAGGGGAACCCTTGTGCACTGTTTGTGGGAATGCAAACTGGGGCAGCCACTGTGGAAAACAGCATGGAGGTTTCTCAGAAAGTTAAAACTAGAACTGCCCTACAGTCCAGCAATTGCAATACCTAGGTGTTTCCTAAAGAATACAAAAATACTAATCCAAAGGGATATATGCACTCTGGTGTTTATAGCAGCATTATCTACAATAGCCAAATTGTGGGAATAGCCCAAGTGTCCACTGACTGGTGAATGAATAAAGAAGAGGTGGGGGGTGTGTATGCACGCGCGTGCTCACACACACACACACACACACACACAATGGAATATGACTCAGCCTGAAAAAGAATGAAATCTTGCCATTTGCAAGGACATTGATAGAGCTAGAGAGTGTTATGCTAAATGAAATAAGTCAGTCAGAGAAAGACAAATACCATATGATTCCACTCAAGAAACAAAACAGATGAGCAAAGGGAAAAAGGAGAGAGAGAGAGAGAGAGAGAGAGAGAGAGAGAGAGAAGCAAACCAAGAAGGAGATGCTTGACTATAGAGAACAAACTGATGGTCAGGAAAAAGGAGGTTGGTGGAAGGATGGGTGAAACAGGTGATGGGGATTCAGGAGTGCACTTGTGATGAGCACTGGTGTTGTATGGAAGTGTTGAATCACTATATTGTACACCTGAAATTAACATTATACTGCAATTTAACTAAATAAAAGTTAAAAAAAAACTATGAACTGGGAGAAAAAAATACTTTGTCATATTTGAACTGCATGTTTCAAGGTTCTAGCCCTTCTTTCCCCTCAAGGCTAGGATGTTAAGAATAGAGAGGTAGGAGAGGAATAAGGACAAACAGCCTTAACTTTATTGATGCACTAGGGTTTTAGGCCCCTTCCTGCCAACTCTCACTGTGTCTGTGACCTACACTGCTGGCCATCAGCCTCTGTGTGGCAGGCATTGATCTGCTGGCTCCTGCACAGCATGTGTGACAATTCTTTGGAGGCCTTACAGGTCCTCACCACTGCCCAGGTCTCTGATCTAGGAGTTCTGAATTTCCACTCAGCTGCCTTTTCCCACCCACACTGGTCGTCTAGCTGCCAGGAGATGGGCACGCAGGCTTCTAGACTGCCAGCCTCCATCACTCTGGTTATTTTCTCTGCTGAGAAAGGCGCAGAGGAAGGTCAGCAAGTTCACTGCCCAGATAAATATCCAACTGGGAAACAGAATGCCAATTTTGCTGTGTGGCAGCAACCTCAGTGATTGTCTTGCAGTCTCCCTAGCGTCTTCTCTTTGGGGAAATGGATGCCTCTCCCAGCAAGCAGAACACTGTCCATAAGGCCGATGATACTGGCGGCCACCTTGCTTTCCTTCATTTTCTAAGCATATGCATTGGGGAAGGAATGGGGTAGTGGTGGCTGCTTCTGGCATTTCATGACTCTGACAAATCTCAAAAAAATGATAAAGTTGAAATTAATATTCAATTGTATTTGTAAAATAATAGACTGACTACTATAGCATAGTTGTTAGGAATGTTATGGGCTTTGGAATAATTAGCCCATGTACAAATACTAGCTGCTGGATTTGCTAGAGGTCTACTCTTGTACAAGCTAAATTTTCAGTGCTTTAATTTATAACTTGTAAATATGGGGAAAATAATTCTACTTACCTTACAGGGTTATTTTTAAAAGTAGAAGGGTTATTCCCTCTAAAGCATATATAAAAGTACTGACATAATATAAGGGACTCAATGAGTCTTAGTCCTTTGTTAGTATTGCTTTTATTAAGTACTCTAATAATAATTTTACATGTTCACTCTACTAGTAAGGAAAACTAGACTGGACAGAGGAAAGCAGGGCAAGGATGGAAGCAGAGAGATCTTAAGCCATCAGATAGTGGAACCTTAAGTGAAATCTTGCAGGAATTGGGAGTAGAGTGGTATGGGTTGAGCTGGTGAAGTAGTCATTTTCAGTATGTGTTTCTAGGTATAGCTGTCAGGACTTGTTGAGGAATCTTTTATGGGGCTTGAGGAAAGGAATCAAGGATGACTCTGATATTTTCAGCCTGAGAATCTAAGAAAGTTCTTAGGTAGTTGAGGCCATGGGGTTATGTGATTCAGAAAATAGAAACAAAAATAGAAAGATCAGAATGGAAGAAACTAAACTGTCTTTATTCACAGATGATACAATTTTCTACATTGGATTATTCAGAGACTCTATCACAGACTATTAGATTTTTTTAAATTTTTTTGATGTTTATTTTTGAGAGAGACAGAGTATGAGTGGGGGGAGGGGCAGAGAGACAGGGAGACACAGAATCTGAAGCAGGCTCCAGGTTCCGAGCTGTCAGCACAGAGCCTGATGCGGGACTCGAGCTCATGAATTGTGAGATAGACTATTAGATCTTAAGAAATGATGTAGATTTTAAAAATCTGCATAAAGAAATAATGTTTCCTATAGGCAGAATAATGGATCCTCAAATATGCCCACACCCTAATACCTCAAACTATGAATATGTGTCCTTACATGGCAAAAGAGACTTTGAAGTTTTTGGATTAAAGTTAAGGACACTGAGATGGTGAGATCATGCTGGTGGGCCCAATCATTTGTGTCTTTATGATCTGAGAACGTTTTCTGGCTGGATCAAAGAGAGATGCACTGATTGGAGGATGGCAGCCTGAGAAGGATCTGATGCCTACTGCTGTTTCTAAGATGCAGAGGACTATGTACACGAGGCCTCTCAGAGCTAACAGTAGCCCCATAACTAACATCCAGCAAGGAAACAGAAACCTCAGTCTTATAGCTGCATGGAACTGAATTCTGGCAATACCTGTATACACAAGGAAGTAGGTTCTCCTGTAGAGCCTCCAGAAAGAAAGGAAGCCTGCCAACACCTTGATTTTAGCCTAGTGAGACCCTTATGAGACTTTAGATATACGGAATTGCAAAATAACTCATTTGGATTATTTTAAGCCATTAAGCTTTTGGTAATTTATAACAACAGCAAGATAAAACTAATACACATACCATAAATTCACCACATTAAGTGTATAGTTTTTGACATTTCATGAATTCATAGAGTTAGGTAACCAGAGTCTAGTTTCATAACATTTCCATCACCTCCAATAGATTCCATGTACTACTTGCAGTCATTCTCAGTGCTGACTCCAGCCCTAGGCAACCACTAGCTGCTTTCTATCTATATAAATTTGTTTTTCCTGGACATTTCACATAAATTATGTCTTTTGCATCTGACTTCTTTCACTTAGCACAATACTTCTGAGGTTCCTTCATGCTGTAGCATATATCAATATTTTGTTCCTTTCCATGACTACTCAGTCATAAGTATGTGGCCAAACTATGACTTTATCCCTTTATACATCCATATCCCTTTATATATACATCTATCATATTATATATGCTTCACACATATTTGTTTCTATTGTGTGGGCAAACCATAATTTTATCCCTTTACCATTTCATGGAGATTTGGGTTGTTCAGATTTTTACTATTATGAATAAAGCTATGATCACCAGTCTGTGTGGAACTATGTTTTATTTCATACAGACACCAGGATTGTAAATGCCAGGGCATAAGATAAGTTTATGTTTAACTTTTTTTTTTTTTTTTTTTTTTTTTTTAACATTTTATTTATTTTTGAGACAGGGAGAGACAGAGCATGAACAGGGGAGGGTCAGAGAGAGGGAGACACAGAATCTGAAACAGGCTCCAGGCTCTGAGCTGTCAGCACAGAGCCTGACGCGGGGCTCGAACTCACGGACCGTGAGATCATGACCTGAGCCAAAGTCGGCCGCTCAACCAACTGAGCCACCCAGGCGCCCCTATGTTTAACTTTTTAAGAAATAGTTCAAAGTGGCTGTACCATTTTACATTCTCATTAGCAGTATATGAAGATTGCTTTCTCCATATCCCTTTGCCTATACTATTGATTATCTTCTTTTTAATTATAGCTATTCCTGAGGGTATGAAGTGATATTACATATGATTTTAATTTGCATCCCCCTGATGGCTATTGATGCTGAGTATCTATTGATGTGCTTATTAACCATTCATATATCCTCTTTAGTGAAATGTCTATTCAGTTTATTTTCTCATTTTTTTATTTTCTCATTTTTAATTGGATTGTTTTATTATTACTTTATAAGAGTTCCTTATATATTCTGGATACAAATTATAGTGGGAAAATTGGATTTTCTCAGGAAAATTAGACACTTCCCTTTTATCATGCATAAGCGATTAACTAAATATAGATCGTATGCCAAAGTGTAAAGGTTAAAACTATAAAACTTCTAGAAGAATATATAGGAGAAAATCTTTCTGTACCATTTTAGGCCAAGAAAAAAAAGAAAATACATGTAATTGAACACATATTTATATCATATATACATATATATCTTTATATACGTTCACACATATTTGTTCCTAATCTGTGACTTTTAATTTTCTTAGAGGTGTTTTTTTAAAGCAAAAGAGTTGTTTTTTTTTTTTAATGAAGTCCAATGTATACATTTTTTCTTTTATGTACCATTATTTTGGTGTCACATCCAAGAACCCTTGGTCTTTTGGCAAAAAAAGAAAAAAAATCCCACAAAATCTGGGTTTTGATGAGGATTGTGTTAAACCTATAGACAGAGAATTATCATCTTAATGATACTGATCTTTCTCATGCTTGAATATGGAATGTTTCTCTATTTATTTTAGATCTTTTAAACTTTCTATTGGCAATGTTTTGTTTTTTTCAGAGAAGAGGTCTTGAACTCTTTCTCATAAATTCATTCTCAAGTATTTTATTTTTGATGCTATTCTGAATGAAATTGTTTTTCTTAATTTCATTTTCAGAAGTCATGCATCCTTATAAAAGGGATAATTGATAATTTGTGGGGGCAGTGGGAAGAGTATAGGGTTGTTGTTAGCATCTGAGGTTATCTTTGGAAAGTTATGCCAAAATTAGATTTTAAGAGACTGCATTTAAATTCAGATCTATACAGAAAAAAAGCTAAACCTGTGGTGAAGAGAAAGTAAAGCTAGAAGAAAGGAAACTGGAAAAATGAAAATCCTTAAAAAAAAAAAAGAAAAATTGGCCGAAGTGGGGTGAGTTGAAATGGACCTCGATAAAAACAGGAGTAGGGATAAATATGCATTTCAAGTACTCTTGGGCTGAATGTGTATGCCTGCTGAGCCAAAAATAAGACATAATATTCAGAACATTTCACATATCTGGCCTATTTGAAGGGGACAAGGTGTTCTCACAAATGAATGATTTAACAAAAATTGGCATGAGGAAATATTTTTCATTTTAGCAATATTTTTGACAAATAATATTTTTTTATATTTAGAATTTTAGTAAGTGTTTCCTGTACTTCATTGAATATATAGACATTTCTAAAGGTTTGGTTTATAGGTTTACAGTGAAGTGAAACTGAATAAATAAAAATACACATATTTATCTACTTTTGCTGAGTGTTTCCCAAATGGTATAGTGTTTCCCAAATGGTAAGCATTAAATGAGGTAATATCTAGCACAATGCAAAAAAAAATGGCCAAAAAGCCAATAAATGTTAGTTTTGTTTCCTTCCCTCTTTCATTCATTTTTTATTGAAAGTAAAATTATGCTTGACATTCAGAAAAGATGGTTCCCCTAGAGTTTTTTTTTTATTATGAAGGCAAAATTAAGGTAAAAAATACCAACAGAAATTTCACAGTACACATCCTACAAAAAGGACAAGAAAATGAGCCTGCAATTAGATAAAACTGCATCCCTTTCAAAGAATTATATTATTAAATATTCAAGATTATGTGCATTAGTGAGGACATAAACTCAAAGACATACCTTTCGCAGGCCTCCTGACAGTAACTAACCATTAGAGAAACATTAAATGAAACATTGAAAGGGGAAAACAATTCAAGAAATGGACCAATTTGAACAACCCCAAAGTACTGCTTTAGATGGCATATTTAGAGAACAAAAGACAAAAGAGAATCAGAAAGAAAAAATCGTTTTAAGATGAAGTGGCTACTGTCCATTGATTGAGAGGTCACACTTTAAATCATTTTGACAGCTGAAAAAGGAAGAAGAATATAGTTTTCCCAGAGGTAGTTTTAAAAAAAAAATTAAGTAACTTAATATAAAGAAAAGGACACCAAAAATGAACCAGAAATAACTAAGAGATTAGTTGCAAAAGATGCGACCAACATAGTACTAAATCCAAATAAAGAACATTTAAAAATTGGATGCAAAATAGATGAAGGGAACAATTCCCTAACTTGGCATTTTCTGACTCCTTTGGAAACTAAATCTCCCTCTAGCAATATTCTGTCCTTCCATTTAGTTTAAGTATAATCTTCTTTTTTCCAGCATGATCTGGATTTATGACAAATTCTATTTTTTCTTAGCAGAGGCATTTATTAGATAGATTGCGTATGACAAATTCTCTCAAGATTTAGACTGTAGAAACAATAACTACCAAAACACACTTTAAACCATTCTTCATTCCTCATTTTATAAATCCTAAATATGCAAATAATACCTACCAAATTTGCAGTATATTTTATAAAATGTATTAAAGGTGAATCAACAAAATGAAGTATGATTTGCTTTTCATCTTACAGATTTGTGATCAAACAGGGTTGGCATTCATGTTATAGCTTGGGAGATGTTTTTCTTGGTTTCATTTTGAAATGTTCAGTGGACTTGCCATTTGGGCTTATGCCACATACACACAGAGAAACTTGGAGAAATCAGAGAATTATCTGGATGATTCATGCACATACCCAATTTTCATCTGAATTATACCTTCATCAATAAGCATGACTGGACATGAGTTCAATTTATGCCACTTAACCTCATTAATATTTTATTCCATTATAAGCTGTGATAATAATAAAATTGATATAATAATAATTCCTATATAATGAAATGCAATGATGCATGGAACATCCTCAGCATAGTGCCAGAAACAGTGGTCGTTTGGCAAATGTTAGGTGATGCTATAATCATAGTAATAATAGATGTACATTAATGCTCATAGTTACAGTGAGAGTACTAGTTATAGCAGTAGTTGCAAACTTGGCCTGGATGATCAAAAAATATATCTATTTTTTAACTTTTATTCTTGAACCCCAGACTGCATCAACTAATAAAGGAGAACCTTTATATGCAAAGTGAGGAAAATAAATCATAATAATAATAATGGCCTTGACTTACAATGCTTCTAACCTTTGACTCATATTTTGTATCTGCTCCCTATTGAGTCCAAAAACAACCCACCAGAAGGAATATTAATAGAACTCTAGCTATAAGTGGCCAACATATCTGTACGGGGCTTCTTTGTGAAAGGGGGATTGTCCGACTTACATTGGAAGCCATGGAATCATCAGGGATGAAAATAACCTCAGAATGTCTCTTGATTCTGTCTAGGCTGCCCTTTGTTATTGCAGATATATCTATATCTATATCTATATATATATATCTATATATAGATATATCTATATATCTATATATAGATAGAGAGAGAGAGACATATTTTATCAGGAGCATGTCTGTAGTCAAGTCTGGGTCAATGCCTTGTAAATCTCAGACCAAAGAGAGAAGGGACACTCTCTCCCTCATCACCACTTTGAATAAAAGAGTGGAGGAAATCTGCTTGGTCCAACCTTAGGAATGTTCTCATTTCTTGGTACCAATCACTCTTTGGGGTTGGTTAGCATAGTTTATGTGACATGACTACCTTGTGTCCAGGAGGATGGGATCTGTAATTTCAGGAATGCAGGAAGGATTGTTCGGTACCAAGAATGGTAAAAAAAAATTACAGCGTGTAATCATAACTCCTTATTTACAGGTAGGAAATTAGAGTTCTGAGATAGTGGGTAATTTTAAACCCTCAGAGTCATGGTGAAAATTCAAATTGGCATCTTTTTTACTGCAAACACATTGTCCACTGTAGCATATTGCTGTCAGAGTTTCATGGTAGTATTTATATAATGAGTTCAAGTAGTAGGTATTGAGTATCAGGTCAGGGAATCCATATGGGGTTTTGAAATGTAAGCACTAAGTAATCCCAATTCTCCTGGTAATTTGCAAACCTTCACTCAGTGCCATGAAAAATAAAGCTTCATCAAACCCACAGTGAACTAATGTGTTTTCTTAAATTTCCTGGATTATATTCATTCAGCAATAGCCCAGTTACTATTTGTAATTCATTTTATCCATTTTAAACTGTTACAACTTGGGGCGCCTGGGTGGCTCAGTCGGTTAAGCATCCTACTTCGGCTCAGGTCATGAGCTCACGGTCCGTGAGTTCGAGCTGTGCTGACAGCTCAGAGCCTGGAGCCTGTTTCAGATTCTGTGTCTCCCTCTCTCTCTGACCCTCCCCCTGTTCATGCTGTCTCTCCCTGTCTCAAAAATAAACGTTAAAAAAAAATTTAAACAGTTACAACATGCACAGCATATCCTCCCATTAGTAATGCCTTCCCCAAATCTGGAGAATGTCTTCATTTCCTTTCCTGTTTTTTATAAGATCTCATTGATCTTCTGAGAGGGTGTATGTACATATATATAACATAACTCAATGATAATTATCAGCTACCTCTGCATTCTTGGCCATGGTTAAATAACAATTACACATTTTTAGAGATCCTGAATGTGTTCAATGAATACAAAATAGAATTCTTTAATTCACTGAACAGTCTGTGTTCTGAAAAGTACTGAGTACTGAACAGTCTGTGAAATATCCATTCTCCATTCTATATCTTCTATATATATCCATTCTATATCTTCTTTACCTTTTTAACTTTTGACCCTAAAGTCATTCATTTAATCAGTTTTCTTCTTCAAATCTAACCTGATTATTTGGTTTTGATATGAACCCTCAAAACATGCTCTTTTCCCACGTGCCTTTTGAGATATTACAACAAAGTCACATAGTAATACACAATCTATTATGCTTTGTGGCATGATCAATAATATAAATAATATGTGCCTTGATGTAATTTGCTTTTTGAGATGTTAGTGGTTACAATTTATTAAGCTATTTATAAAGTAAGATTAAGTTCTGCTGTAATTACCTGACTTTTCCTCCTGTGTCTACCATAATATCCTTTGTTGCTACTGTGTAAATTGGTGAACAATAATTCCTTTTATTTTACAAATCTGTATTTTATTGTGCAGACTGTGATCATCACCCTCTGGCTTAACTGCAAGCCTGCCTTAAAAAGGTATTTATTCACTGTATTTTCCAAGTAGATCAGAAGTTCAAATTTTGCATCACACAAAAAAGTCCTAGTTTTTTAAGGAATTCAAAAGTTAATGTTATCATAATCCTAAATAGATGAAGCAATGGTGAAGAAAACTGCAGAACAAATATGAAATTTAATAATGGCCTTCCAACAGCTTGCCTTTCAAATTGTTAGGAATTCATTAAACAATGGTTGAGCAGCACTGACAATTAAATTACTCTCATATGAGGTATCTAGCCATATTATGAATATTGCATACTACATAGCTCACACTTCTAAAGGGATGTAGACAACAAATTGGATTTCAGATAATTAACATGAGGCTTGAATTCAGTCTCCAGACACATCCTACTCTGTTTCTAAGCAAAAATAATTGGGATGTAAGTGTATAAAGAGGGTTAACATTACAAATGTTAAGGAAAAAAAACCAGTGCTTGTAGCTACATTAGGAATTTATCACACTGTAGAATATAGTAGAAGGGAAGAAACAGTAATAGTGACCTTCCAGAGTTGCAAATATTTTTCATAAATTAAGCCTTTTAACGCTCACCCTCTATGAGGTGGCTACTCTTCTTTTACCCACGGATGGTTAAGCGATTGATAAAGTCATGCTGTTAAGTGTGCTACAGCTGCGAATGAAATCTATGCAGTCTGAATTTATAACCACCGCTGCATTGATCTTTTAAGACACACAGAGAAGTATCTTTTCCATTTTTACGACTGGACAACTTTTGCATTCATGTTTAGTGTCTGTGTTTTTCCTCGAAAACAATGAAAACATTCTATTAAGAATACTCATAAAAACCAAAACCAAAACAAAGAATACTTAGAATGAATGCTTCATGTAGAGCTATTTTATTCACTCACTGGGTGGAACCCACAGGAAGTTGGAAAAATGAAACAAAGCGAAGACAGACCTGGACTTGGAGCAGAAGTTTCTGGAGAGCAAAGGTGGTGCCTGTTATTCCCGTAGTATGCTTCCGTTGACTGTTTGTTGAAATAAACTTTTTAATTTCAGGATAGTTCTAGATTTACATAAAAATTGTGAAGAGAGTACGGAAAGTTTCCACATTCCCTACATTCAATTTCCCCTATTAGTAACATCTTTTGTTAGTATGGTACATTTGTCACACAATTAATTAATTGATATTGATGTGTTAATAATTGGTATTATTAATTAGTGTATTCCTTATTTAGACTCACATTCCTAACATCCTGTTTGCTCTTCTAGAATTCCACGTATGATATCACAATACATTTAGTTTTCATGTAGTTTTAGGCTCCTCAGATTTTCTTTGTTTTGATGATGTTGACAATTTTGAGAGCACTAGCCAGGTATTTTATGAAAATCCCTCTATTGGGATATGTCTTTTTTTTTTTTTTTTTTTTTATTTTTTTAAAAAATTTTTTTTTCAACATTTATTTATTTGGGGGACAGAGAGAGACAGAGCATGAACGGGGGAGGGGCAGAGAGAGAGGGAGACACAGAGTTGGAAACAGGCTCCAGGCTCTGAGCCATCAGCCCAGAGCCCGACACGGGGCTCGAACTCACGGACCGTGAGATCGTGACCTGGCTGAAGTCGGACGCCTAACCAACTGCGCCACCCAGGCGCCCTGGGATATGTCTTGTATTTTACTTATGATTAGGCTAGGGTTAAGGGCTTTGGGGAGCAAGACCACAGAAGAAAGTGCCATTTTAACCACATCATATTGAGAGATGCATATATAATCAACATGATTTAACAATTGTTGAGGCTGTTCTTGCTCTTGAGGTAGTTTGTCAGGTTTCTCCATTGTAATGTTACTCACCCCTACCCTCCACTTCATTACTGTACTCCTTGGAAGGATGTCACTGTGCTTTTTCTGTTGGCTCTCATTTTCCTTTGACATACTTTCATCATGGTGGGGTTTCCTGAGTACTTTAAAATGCTTCAGGTTCATTTTGTATATTTGATGCCCCATCAGTTGACTTTTAATGTTGCTGCATATTTTACTTTAGACCTTTTAAAAAACAGATTTATTGAATCTTGTTTTCTCAAGCTCCTTTGTAATCATTGTTCTCACCTCTTCCCTCCTTCACCAAACACCAGTCTGCTTTCTGTCACTATGAATAGATAGTAGTGAATTCTCTAGAAAAATTTTAAATTGAATTATATATATTTTTTCTTTAAACATTTTTTTTATTTTTTAAATTTACATCCCAGTCAGTTAGCATATAGTGCAACAATGATTTCAAGAGTAGATTCCTTAATACCCCTTACCCATTTACCCCATCCCCCCTACAACCCCTCCAGTAACCCTCTGTTTGTCTCCATATTTAAGAGTCTCTTATGTTTTGTCCCCCTCCCCTCCCTCTTTTTATGTTAGTTTTGCTTCCTGTCCTTTATGTTCACCTGTTTTGTATCTTAAAGTCCTCATGAGCAAAGTCATATGATATTTGTCTTTCTCTAATTTCACTTAGCATGATACCCTCTAGTTCCATCCACATAGTTTGCAAATGGCAAGATTTCATTCTTTTTGATTGCCGAGTAATACTCCTGTGTGTGTGTGTAGATATATCTATATATCTATATATCTATATATCTATATATCTATATAGATAGAGAGAGAGAGAGAGAGAGAGAGAGAGAGAGAGAGAGAGAGACACTACATTGTCTTTATCTATTCTTCTATTGGACATTTGGGCTCTTTCCATACTTTGGCTATTGTTGATAGTGCTGCTATAAACATTGGGGTGCATGTGCCCCTTCGAAACAGCATACCCATATCTCTTAGATAAATACCTAGTAGTGCAATTTCTGGGTCATAGGGTAGTTCTATTTTTAATTTTTTTGAGGAACCTCCACACTATTTTCCAGAGTGGACGCACCAATTTGCATTCCTACCAGCAGTGCAAAAGAGATCCTCTTTCTCCGTAACCTCACCAACATCTGTTGTTGTCTGAGTTGTTACTGTTAGTCATTCTGACAGGTGTCAGGTGGTATCTCATTGTGGTTTTGATTTGTATTTCCCTGATGATGAGTGATGTTCATTGAGCATTTTTTCATGTGTCAGTTGACCATCTGGATGTCTTCTTTGGAGAAGTGTCTATTCATGTCTTTTGCCCATTTCTTCACTGGATTATTTGTTTTTTGGGTATTGAGTTTGATAAGCTCTTTATAGATTTTGGATACTAACCTTTTATCTGATATGTCACTTGCAAGTATCTTCTCCCATTCTCTCGGTTGCCTTTTAGTTTTGCGGAATGTTTCCTTCACTGTAGAGAAGCTTTATTTTAATGAGGTCCCAATAGTTCATTTTTGCTTTTGTTTCCCTTACCTCCAGAGACGTGTTGAGTAAGAAGTTGCTGCAGCCAAAGTCAAAGAGGTTTTTGCCCGCTTTTTCCTTGAGGACTTTGATGGCTTCCTGTCTTATGTTTAGCTCTTTCATCCATTTTGAGTTTATTTTTGTGTATGGTGTAAGAAGTGGTCCAGGTTCATTCTTCTGCATGTTACTGTCCAGTTTTCCCAGCACCACTTGCTAAAGAGACTGTCTTTATTCCATTGGATATTCTTTCCTGCTTTGTCAAACATTTTTTGGCTATACATTTGTGGTTCCATTTCTGGGTTCTCTATTCTGTTCCATTGATCTGAGTGTCTGTTTTTGTGCTAGTACCATACTCTCTTGATAATTACAGCTTTGTAATACATCTTGAAGTCTGGGATTGTGATGCCTGCAGCTTTCTTTTTCAAGATTGCTTTGGCTATTCAGGTTCTTTTCTGGTTCCATACAAATTTTAGGATTGTTTGTTCTAGCTCTGTGAAGAATGCTGGTGTTATTTTGATAGGGATTGCATTGAATGTCTAGATTACTTTGGGTAGTATCGACATTTTAACAGTATTTGTTCTTCCTATCCAGGAGCATGGAATCTTTTTCCATTTTTTTGTGTCTTCTTCAACTTCTTTCATAAGCTTTCTATAGTTTTCAGTGTATAGATTTTTCACCTCTTTGGTTAGATTTATTCCTAGGTGTTTAATGGTTTTTGGTGCAATTATAAATGGGATCGATTCCTTGATTTCTCTTTCTGTTGCTTCATGATATGAATAGAAACTGATATATGTGTATAGGAATGCAACTGATTTCTGTGTATTGATTTTATATCCTCAAACTTTGTTGAATTCATGGATCAGTTCTAGCATTTTTTTTTTTGGTGGAATCTGTTGGGTTTTCCATATAGAGTATGATGTCATCTGCAAAGAGTGAAAATTTGACATCCTCCTGTCCAATATGGATGCCTTTTATTTCTTTGTGTTGTCCGATTGCTGAGGCTAAGACTTCCAATACTATGTTGAGTAACAGTGGCGAGAGTGGATATCCCTGTCTTGCACAGGGCCCAACGCAGAGCTTGAACTCATGAGCTGAGCCATGAGAACCTGATCTGAGCTGAGGTCGGATGCTTAACTGACTGAGCCATCCAGGCACCCCTTATATATATATTTTTTTCAATGCCTTATTTCACTTGGTATTGGTTGTATAGTTAATTCCCTTTTATTGCTGAGTAGTACCCCAATCAATATGAGTATATATATATGTATGTGTATGTATATATATATACACACATACTTTTTTTTTCATCCATTCATCTGATAGACATTAGAATGGTTTCAGATTTTGGTTTTATGAGAAAACTGTTCTAAATATTTGTGTATAAATGCTTTTATTTCTCTTGGGAAAATATATGAAATGAGAATGGCTGCTTTACATATGATAGGTGTATGTTTAACTTTTAAATAACTGACATACTGTTTTCAAGGTGGTGGTACCATTTTAAATTCCTAGGAGCAGTTTGTGAAAGTTGCAGCTGACCCATATTCTCACCTACATGTGGTTGTCATTTTTCATTTTAAACATTCTAATACATGTGCAAATGTTAACTCATTGTGTCTTAATTTGTATTTTTATGATGAAAAGTGTTGTTGAGTATCTTGTCATGTGTTTAGTTTTTATCTGAACACCTTCTTTGATACAGTGTTTGGTCAACTATTTGACCTTTTGAAGTTGTGTTCTGTGCTTTCTTATTTATATATTCTGGGTATGAGCTACTTATGAGATATTGATCTGTTAATATTATCTCTCAGTCAGTGACTTGTGTCTTTTCAATTCTCTTAACAGTGACATGTAAAAATCAGATGTTCTTTTCTAATTTATCAATATTTTTCTTTTGGAGTTTGTGTTCTATTTAAAATTTTCCAATCCAGTGTCACAAAGATGTCTTGATTTGTTTTCTTCTACAAGTATACAGTTTTAGATTCAAAATTTAGGTTTGTAATTCATTTTGCATTTACTTTCAATGAAGAATATGGTTTGAGGTTCATTTTTTGCATATGGATCTCTAATGGTTCGTTACCATTTGTTAAAAATTAATTGACTCTGTATTTGTTGGTCTGCTTCTATGCTATTCATTTTGTTCCATTGATATATTTATCTTTATGGAAATGCCACACTATGTAGACCATATTTTAGTAAACATAATTATCTTATATATTATTAGAAGAAAAACATTTCAGTGTACTTATGACATTATAATCAGGATATACAGCATGTAACTATTTATTCTTGACAGTTTAATATTCTATTAATAGAACTCAATATCTTTGCAAACCTTTTAATTTTTATAGAAGAAACTATAAATATGTAGTTGAAATAACTATTTACTATAGTTAGCATTAACTATAGCATTTACTATAGTATAGCATTAGCTATAGTTTAACATTTTAATATTAAAAGGTATACATGAAGTACTTATGATAAATTGGAAGCTTACACTATTTTTATGATATATTCTAAAGACTGGGCTCTAGGGCCATTCATTTCACTATTTTTAGTTAATTCAACTACCACTTAGAGAACACTATGGTATCGGTCACTGAATTATACACACACAATCACCGAGAATTTCACAGTAGACCTAAAAAGGCATATATATTTGACATACAATTATAATATTGTAACTTATGTCTGCATTTTAATTGAAAACTGTTAACCTCCTAAAGTAGAAATTTGATCATGTCATTCATAGGATAAAAATATTTCAACAATTTTCTTCCTCTATAGAGTATATTATAACTACTTACCTATCCTTTTATTCATTTCATTAGTGGCCATGAGTATATTTTTAGACTGATATGCCTCTGCATCAACCCTCCTATATTATCTACATCAAGGCATTTGTATTCTCTGCATTTCTCTATTCCGTATTGCTTTGTTTTATGAAATTTGTTTTATGCAAATTTAAAGTATTAAGGGCCATCAAAAATGTGAGAAGTAGATCTAGAATCAGAAACTTTCAAATGAAAAATTAGGTATATCTCCAGAGAACTATAACTTGAAACTTACAGGCTTTGAGGTCAGTTTGTTTGTTTGTTTGTTTATATTTGTTTTTATTAAGCCAATCTAACTTTCCCTGATTGGAGTCTGGTTGCTTCCATACAGATTATCCTACACATTACGGTTCAATTACATTAAATATAGTAATCAGTGGTCCTCTCTTGGTTTGATGAAATCAAAGGAAATGAAAAAAACCTACTAGACATGACTAAAATTCATGTTGGTCTGAAAATGACTGTAGGTACTGCCAATTCAAATTTTATAGGAATGATAAAGCTAATATAGCAGCATTTTTTACTGTTTAACAAAATTAAGTAAAAGGACTCAAACATTAAAATAGAGCACTATGAAAAAAGACCGTACAAATATACAACACAGCTTCTAGGAATAAAACAAATAATGCATTCCTTTAAAACTAAAGAAAGGAAATACGCATTATATTAGGAAGAATTGAAGATAGGATTAGTTTGAAGATATCGCAAAAAAATTCCAAATGAAAAAGAAAGATGTTGAAAATGCAAGAGTGCTTAAGAGAAATAAGGGAAAAGTTGAGGTCCAGTTATCTTTGATAATGTTTACATAACCCATGATGAGAAAAAATGGGGGAGAGGCAATATTAAAAGAGAAACTGGCAGGGTATTTTCCAGAATTATGGAAAGTCTTAAAACCTCAAAATCAGGACACAAATTGAGCACTATAGAGGCCAAATAACAGGCAATTAAGCAAGACAACATATACAAAGATAAATTCCTCAAAGCAATCAAAAACAAAGGAAAGCTTACATACAATAATCAATAACCACTGCACTGCACGGACATCTAACTAGTCACAGCAATAATAAAATCCAGATGATAATGTAGTGCAAGAAAATGGCAGTCAGCTAAACCTTTTAAAACATTAATAGTGTAGGTTAAATATAGATATATTTAGACCAGATTTGAATCTTTAACAGACCCTCAATGTAGAAGATAAAATAATATATGCTTTAGGAAAAAAAAATTTAAACTTTGAAGAGTGGAGTGAAATGCAAGAAGTAGTGATGAAAGTAGTGACTTGGGTAAATTTAAATAAGCATTGGCTAAAAATATGGTAGTAATTATAATAGAAAATGTTTGAAATAAAAGGTAGAAATATTGTATTAACATTGGAAAAAGAGAGCATCCTTTTATTGATTAAATTTGACTATATAAAATTAAGTAGTGATAGTAAAATTTTAAGTGTAATTGTCAAAAGAACAAGAATATAATATGTAGCTTTCAAGCTAGATGTAGAATAACAGATTTTAGAAACCTTATTATCCACGTAGGCCCAATGTAATTGCATGAGCCCTTAAGTGCAGACACCCAAACAGGTTGTACAGAAACCAAAATGGCAGTATAAAGACGACTTAACCCTCTATCACTATCATGTGCCAAGGAATGCAATTTGCTTCTGGAAACTGGAAATGACAATCAAATGCAGAATGCTCAGAAAGGAATGTGGCCTTGCTCAGACCTTGATTTTAGTCCAGGAGGACCTCTCCAGGACTTCAGACCTCAAGGACTGTAAAATAATAAAATTGGCTGTTTTAAGCTACTAAATTTGTGGCGATTTGGTATAGTATCAATAGAAAACTAATACAATGATGGGACAGTACCCTTTATTATTATATGGTGTCCTTTTTTTGTCTCCTGTTACAGTCTTTGTTTTAAACTCTGTCCATTATAATTATTGCTACCCCAGCTTTCTTTTGACATTAATTTACATGATAAATGTTTCTCTGTCCCCTCACTTTCAATCTTTTGGTGTCTTTCCATCTGAAATGAGCCTTTCTCTTGTAGGCAGCATATGGGTCTTGTTTTTGGTTTTGTTTTATACACTTTGTGACCCCTGTGACACCACCCTGTGGTTTTTGAGCATTTAGTACATTTAAATTCAAAGTAACTATTGATAGATATGTATTTATTTGCCATTTTGTTATTTGTCTTGCTGTTGTTTCTATAAATTTTCACTGATCCTCTTGCTCTCTTTCATGGTTTGTTGGCTTTCTTTAGTGATATACTTGGATTCCTTTCTCTTTATTCTTTCCATATCTATTACTGATTTTTGATTTATGGTTACCACAGGATATAAAAATTATCAATATTTATTTATTGTTTTATTTATTTGGGTGCTCCCATGTTGGGTGAATAAACATAAAGGAAATAATCAGTAGTGATACTATATAAGTAGGGAACATTAACACTCCACTTACATCAATGGGCAGAACATCAACAAATAGTGGCTTTGAATGACACACTGGACCAGATACCTCTAACACATATATTCAGAACATCCCATCCTAAAACTGCAGAACACATACTCTTTTCGCATGGGATGTTCTCCAGAATATATCACACATACTATCTCACATAACAAGTCTAAATAAATTCATTCAGAATCATATTAGGCATCTTTTCTGACCACAACACAATGAAACTAGAAATCAACCACAAGAAAAAATCTGGAAAGATCTCAAACACATGGAGGCTAAATAATATGCTACTAAACAATGAAGAGGTTAACCAAGGTCAAAAGAGAAATAAAAAATTACATGGAAACACATGAAAATGAGAACACAATGATCCAAAGTGTTTGGCATATGGCAAAAATGGAAAGTTATAGCAAAACAGGCCTACCTCAAGAAGCAAGAAAGATCTTATACAACCTAGCCTTATACCAAAAGGATCTAGAAAAAAACAACTAAAACTCAAAAGAAAGGAAATAACAAATATTAGAACAGAAATAATTGATATAGAAACTAAAGAACAAAAACAATACAACAGATCAATGAAACCTGGAGCTGGTTCTTTGAAAAGATCAAAAAAATTGATAAACTTCTAGCCATATTAATAAAAGAGAGAGAGAGAGAGAGAAAGGAAGAACTCAAACAAAAATCCCAAATGAAAGAGGAAAAATAAGAGCCAACACCAATGAAATATAAACATTTGCAACAAAATATTGTGAAAATTTGCCTGCCAACAAATTGGACAACTGAAAAGAAATAAATTACTAGAAGCATTCAACTTACCAAAACTAAAGCAGAAATAGAGAATTTGAATAGACTTATTACCAGCAGTGAAATTAAGTCAATAATAATAAAAAAAATCCCCCACTGCAAAATAAAAGTCCAGGACCAGACAGCTTAACAGGTGAATTCTAAGAAACATTTAAAAAAGAGTTAATATCTGTCACTCTCAAAACTCTTCCAAAAATTCCAGACAGAAAGAAAGAAAGAAAAGCTTCCAAATTAATTCTATGAAAGCAGCATTATCCTGACCAAAGCCAGATAAAGACACTACAAAAAAAGAGAACTATAGGCAAAGTCTCTTAGGAATATAGATGCAAAAATCCACCACAATTAAAGTATATTAGATTTTTTTTCATAATATTTTAAGTAATTAAAAAATAATTAAGTATACTCCCAGGAGGGGAGGTAGGCAGGGGAATGGGCTAAATCGATGATGGGTATTAAGGAGGGAGGGCTCTTGAGATGAGCTCTGGATTTTATATTAAGTAAATAATCTCTAAATTCTACTCCTTAAACTAATATTACACTATATGTTAGCTAACTAGAATTTAAATAAAAACCTGAAACATTAAAAAAATAGTAAAAAGTAAAAAAAAATAAAATCATACACCACAATCAAGTGGGATGTATTCCCAGGATGCAATTGTGGTTCAATACTAACAATCAACATGATACATCACATCAATAAGAGAAAATATAAAAGCCATATAATCATTTCAGTAGATGCAGAAAAAGCATTTGACTTAGTAAAACACCCACCCATGATAAAAACCCTCTGCCATGTAGGTCTAGAGAGAACATACCTCAACCTAATAAAGGCAGTATATGAAAAAATCACAGCCAGTATCATGTCTATTCTCAAACCACTTTTATTAACAGGGTACTGGAAGTCCTAGTCACAGCAATTAGAGAATATAAGGAAATGTTAACACTTGAATTCCAAGATACAGTTAAAAAAGAGTTAACATCTATCGTTCTCAAAACTCTTCCAAAAATCACAAGAAAGAAAGAAAGAAAGAAAGAAAGAAAGAAAGAAAGAAAAAAGAAAGAAAGAAAGAAGAGCTTCCACATTCATTCTATGAAAGCAGCATTATCCTGACCAAAGCCAGACAAAGACACCACAAAAAAAAAAAAAAAAAAAAAAAAAAAAAAAACCAGAACTATAGGCCAAAGGCATCCAAATTGGTAAGGAAAAAATAAAACTCTCCCTATCTGCAGATGACATGATAATATATGTAGAAAACCCTGAAGACTCCACCAAAAAACTACTAGAACTGAATAATTAATTCAGTGAAGTCACAGTATACAAAACCACTGTACAGAAATCTGCTGTATTCGGACACATTAATTCTGAAGCATCACAAGGTGAAATTAATAGATGAATCCCATTTATAATTGTACCAAAAATAGTAAAATACCTAAAAATAAATGTAACCAAAGAAGTGAAAGACCTGTACTCTAAAAACTATAAAACCCTGATGAAAGAAATTCAAGATGACACAAACAAATGGAAAGACATTCCATGCTCATTAGTTGGAAGAATGTTATTAAAATGTCCATCATACCCAAAACAATCTACAGATTTAATGCAATCCCTATCAAAATACCAAAAGCATTTCTCACAGAACTAGAACAAACAATCCTCAAATTTACAAGGAACCACAAAAGACCCTAAATTGCCAAAGCAATTTTGAAAAAGAAAAAAAAACACACACACACAAGACTGGAGGTGTCACAATTCCAGACTTCAAGCTATATTACAAAGTGGTAGTAATTAAAACAGTATGGTACCTGACACATAGATGCATGCCTCAATAAAACAAAAAACCTAGAAATAAAGCCATCATTATATGGCCAATTAACATTCAACAAAGGAGAAATGAGTATAGAATGGGAAAAAGAATCTCTTCAAAAAATGGTGCTGGAAAAATGGAAAAAGTAGACAGCCACATGCAAAAGAATGAAATTGGACCCCTTTCCCAGACCATACACAAAAATAAACTCAAAATGGATTAAAGAGGTAAATATGGGACCTTAAACCCTAAAAATCCTTGAAAAGAGCACAGACAGTAATCTCTCTGACATAGGCCTGAGAAACATTTTTCTATACATATTCTGTGAGGGAAGGGAAATAAAAGCCAAAAACAAACTATTGGGACTACATCAAAATAAAAATTTTCTGCACAGCAAACAATCACCAAAGCTAAAAGGCAACCTTTGCCATCAGAGAAGGCATTTGCAAATGACATATCTTACAGAGTTAGTATCCAAATTATAAAGAACTGACACAATTCAATACCCAAAAAACAAATACTGCAATTAAAAAATGGTCAGAAGACATGAGAAACATTTCTCCAAAGACATACAGATGGCCAACACACACATAAAAAGATGCTCAGCATCATTCATCCTCAGGGAAATGCAAATCAAAACTACAATGAGATATCAACTTCACACCTTTCAAAATGGCTAAAATCAAAAACATAAGGAACAAGTATTGGCATGTGTAGAAAAAGGAACATTCTTGCACTGTTGGTGGTACAAGCTGATGCAGCAACTGTGCAAAACAGTATGGAGGTTCCTCAAAAAATTAAAAATAGAACTACCCTGTGATCCACAAGTCACAATACTGGTTGTTTAGCCTAAAAATACAAAAACACCAATTCAAAGGGATACATGCACCCCTATGTTTATTGCAACATTAATTACAATAGCCATAGTATGAATGTGTAAGGAAGATGTGAGGTACACACACACACACATATATACATACATATATATGCATATACATATATATACACACATATATATTTGCTTTTATTGTGTATATATATATATATACACACACACATACAGTATTCTATATACAATAGAATATTATTCAGCCATAAAAAAGAATGAAATCTTGCCATTTGCAACCATGTGGATAGAGCTAGAGTGTATAATGCTAAGCGAAATGTCAAAGACAAATACCATATGATCTCACTCATATGTGGAACTTTAAGAAATAAAACAAATGAGCAAAGGGGGGGGAAAAAAGAAAGACACAAGCCAAGAACACACTCTTAACTTTACAGAACAAACTGATGTTTTTCAGAGGGGAGGTAGGTAGGAGGATTGGGGAAATAGGGAATGGGAATTAAAGAGTACACTTAACATGATGAAAAAAATGAAATAAAAAGAGAACTAATACAGTGATGATAAACAAAAATAAATACATGGTAATTGAGTAAATTTCCACCAACAAAACAAGGAACACACATAATTAGAAAATATAATTTTGAAAAAAATCTATGATTTACAACACTTCCAGGAAATACAAAGTAGGAAGGAATAAATCTAACAAGACATTAGAAGTCCTTGGAGAAACATTGTTTTTAGAATTATAATATCTCTTTGGAGAAAACTTGGACAATATATATGTCCACACGTGCTCTAAATCTGAGCACATTTTTCCAAGTGCCTAAGTGGAGATCTGAAGCCTGAATTAACTCTCTGAAGAGAGGAAGGTGGGGAGAAGTGTTCTTGAAAAGGAAAGATTTTTTATTTTCCAGGAACTGAAAAAAGCATGTTGTTGGTGCTAGAGAGCAGAGTGGAGAGCCCACACTAAAGCTTAGAAGGGGAACCTGAAGCCAAATTTTACAGACGTTTTATTAGTCCAAGTTTTGAAGTTTATACCTCATCTTTCAAGCAGTAGAAGGACAAGCAGGTTGAAATAACTGAGTGACCTGGAAAGGTTTGCATGTTTAAAACATCTAGAAAGCTGCTTTGTGGATTGAAAAGGGTGTGAAAAATAATTGCAGCATAGTCTCTGCCTTTATTCATTCAGTTGATCAGTCAGTCCAGTCTAGACAGTAGACCTGCCTTCCACGATCTTTTGCTGTACTGGAAAAAGAGACAGACACTGAACAAGTGAGCACAATATATAGCTTTTCAAATGGCAATAAATGCCATGGAAGCAGGGAAGGAGAGTACAAAGTGCAGGGGTCAGGACAATTAGAAAAGTCCCTGCTGACACTTTGGTAAGGACTGACAGGAGAGAGTGAAAGATGGCTGGGGGTAGAGGATGTTAATTATATTTCACTTAATTTTCAAGCTGAGAAATACTAGAATACACTGTACTTCAAAGAGCCCTGTGTCTCTGGGTAGCAGTAAGTAGTGGTTTCAGATATCCACTTCTTTTTGGAACTCTCTGCACTTTCCACTTCTAGTTCTTAAGGGGCTTCTGGTTCTCTTCACCAAAAGAACTTTGCTTCCTCCCTTATTGCTCTCCAATGACTGTGATGTCAAGGACTATAGGGTGGACTTTTTGCATCCCCAGACCCTGCCTACAGGATAAATAAATGACTGTAGAGCTCTGTGGATTGAAAGAAAAACCTTAATCTTATTTACGCCATTTTAAATAATGTTTGCTTTGAGTAATATATTCCTGAGGTATTTTTCATGCTCCTTTGAATTAATTTGTTCAATATTCATTCAGAAGTTACTTATTGATCACCTGCAATGTACCAGGCACCAAGACTAGCGTTGGGTTTTCAATGGTGAAAATAACCATGGCCCCTTTGCTGATAAAGCTTCTCAGAATTTAATAATAAAGGGTACATATCCTTAACAGCTACTGATAATGTGCTTACATTTGGAGAGGAAAGCTATTAAATTAAGGAATGTGTTTTGATTCAGCAAACCAATGTGAGTGTTACCTCCTTGACAAGCATTGTGGCTGAAGTAACAGAGATGAATGAGACTCCATTCCTGTCCTAATGGAGTCATAATCTAGCAGAAGATATTGACTACAGAACTCAAGTAGAATGAATTATACTGTGATTGTGTGACTTGAGTCTGTGGGAACATAGAGAAGTGAGCAATGTTATCTGTTTGAAGCTATGGGAAAATTCCCATGTTATCTAGGAAAGTTATGTGTTATCTAGGTCTTGAGTCTGGAACTGATTTGCTATGTAAGATCTCTACAGGACATTCTCAGTGAAAGCAAATAAATCAAGTCCAGCATGTAGTGATTTTTCAGAATTATTAACCAGCCTTAATATCCATTAAATATTTAAGGAACAGCATCATATCATCTAAATTGTGTCAAAGCCTAGTTAAGTGGTGAGAGTTGCTATGGGAATGTGACTCCCTTATAATTGGGATTGCAGGTGAAGCTATTTCTCTATTTTAGTCTCTTTTATAAAGTGGCCTAAGAGTTATAGTGATCAGCATACAGCTCACAAAAATAATTACCTCTTTGTAAATTAGCAAAAATAATTTTTGTGTTTTTTAACATCCTTAAAAACAACTACTCTATTATACCTTTCCATTAATTGCCATGAATTAGTTTAACCCAAAGTCAATTTACACACTCACCCATCCTACCTGTATGGATTCAACATCAGTCATAATTGTTTTTTATTCCATTTCATGGAGAAATGTAACCTTGTAGAGACCCACCTCCATTATAGTACTGCTCACTCTGTTAAAGTGGGTCATTGGGCTTATTTATATCTCTGGTACAGAGTGCAAATTGCATGCAAGAATATGTTTATTGATGCAATTTGCATTTTTCTTTGGAGTTCATGATCTTTCATTAAATTCTCAAAAGGAACCAAAACCTGATAAAGGCTCAAAAAGCACTTGAAATTCTTTTCATGTTTGCTGGTTCTTGGCAAACTTGAAAAGACTCCAATCAAATGTTTTCATGAAAACAGTAGAAGTTACCTTAAAATATTTTTCATAAATCAAAAAAGAAAAAGTTACTTCTCATGGAACCCACTACAAAACATCCGTAATTCCTGTTCTTTTCAGTGGTCTGTGGATTACTCTAGATTATCAACTGCTAATGTCTGAGATGGAATCCTATTTGTGTAGTGTATCTGGTATTTAGTACAATATACGTCACACCTTCATAGATATGGAAAATTTGAGTAAAAAACATAAGTTCCATTCTGTCTTCAATGTTCCTGGCTAAGTGTAAGATGCCATGTAAACCCTAATCGTGCTGCCCTGGCATAGGTTCCGCCCCCCTCCCCCCGCCATCAAATTTGTTTATTTTTGGGAGAGAGACACAGAGTGTGAGCAGGGGAGGGGCAGAGAAAGGGAAACACAGAATCTGAAGCAGGTTCCAGGCTCTGAGCTGTCAGCACAGAGACTGACGTGGGGCTTGAACTCACAGACCACGAGATCGTGACCTGTGCCCAAGTCAGATGGTCAACTGACTGAGCCACCCAGACACTCCTGCCTTGACATAGTTTGTTTTATGGTTATATCCATTCTGTGACATGAACTATTAAGGTCATAATCCCTGGTTATAGTAAATGTTTAAATAATATAAATGTATAATAACTACTTAACCAAAACAAACAAATTGATGACTAAACCTGCTTTTGTTTACTTAAAAACAAACAAAATATTCAACATATTTCACCTTCAGGTATTCTAATTATTTGTAACTCTATTTTCATCATTCATGACTCATTTTGTTGTCCTTTAATATTATAAAGTTGCCAGTGGGGAGTCTAAGCTGAAATGCCTGCCACAGGAGGATAGGACTACATTTTAATGAAATCAGCAGAAGTAAGTCTCAGTGCATTTTTATCATAATTTAAGGCCTAGTTGAAGCATGATAAATGATCCTTGTCTCTGATCATTATGCTACCTGAACAGCGATATGTCATTCATGTCTTCCCATTGTACTTTTGGAACTGCCACAGGGGTAGCAAATGTATAATAAATATATCACTTGATTAAATTTATATTTCAGAAAAATTCAATGTGTTAGGAAAATAGGAGAACTAAACTTAAATATAATTGAGAATACCAGAGTAAGAGAGATTTTACTGACCACCCTTGGCTCCATCACTTATCTTATGGCTCAGAAACAGAGATTCAAGTATGTTGAATATTTTCCCCAAGATGATAACCAGTTACTATTTGATCTAGAACTAGAACACAGGTTGTTCACTCATATAGTCAACCCATAAGCATTTATTGAGTGATTGCAATCTTCTAGGCACCATATACTGAGTATATATACTCAATATACCATATACTAAGTATATATTGAGTTAAAAGACAAATTATGCTCTGTAAGTCTTTGGGTCAAATAGGAGTGACCAATATTTTAGGAATAATTTCAATACCGAGTAAATAAGAATACCTCCAAGGCACTTACATGGTTCAATTAAGGCCATAGAAAATTCAAAAAGGTCATTTTCATGAAATCAAGGAAGGGTTCATACAAAGGAAATGGGTTGAAAGACAAGTAAATGTAATCTAAAAGAGGAAAAGGCTGAAGGAACTACATTCTGACCATGACAGAACTTGTAATTCAACTAAGGAGTATGTACTTGAAAATAAAGGAAAGTCACTGAAGTGTTTTAAGCAGGGAATAAATACAGTAATGAAGTAATACATCTTCTGTGTACAGAAATATTTCTGGTTGCAGTATGGAGGTTGGATTGGAACGAGAAGGGGCATGAAGGCAGAGTCACCATTGAGATGCTTTTGAAGGTATTTAGGCAAGAAATGATGAGTAGCAGGGAATGTAAGGGTGATAAATGACATGGTATATACCATGAGTAAGACTAAGGATATGAAAAGCATAGAAAAACAGGCAAAATTTTCTTCCAGATTGTTGGCTTGGAAAACTGAGTAAACAGTGGGTCTACTTGAGGCAGACTTCCAGAATTCCATGTGTTTTGCTAACAGGATTATACCAGCAATTCACTAACTGGGACATAGATGCCCTTGCAAGTGTGCCAGGGCAAAGGAAAATCTTTAGGATAAAAATGACACTCTGGCTAGGCCACCGGTTTTATTCAGTTATAAATAATTTAGAGCATTATTTTTATACTAACATAAACTCATATATGTATGAATTACAATGTCTTTATCATAAGAAACAAAACTTCAAAGAATTTTGTAATTTGAGATATGTGACTTAAAGCAATGTATCCCACAGATTTAGTTATTGAAATTTCTCTTTCATTTGGGTCCTTTAGTAGAATATGTGAGAAAAACTTAAAACACAAAGGTTAATTCATCCTGGTTGCTGAGAAATGTGGTTGTTCTGTGTGATTCTTGCTGTTTTTAACATTATTTGCAATGCTGCACAAAGTCATTTATCTGTTTTTTGTTTTAAAGTGAGAAAAGGCCTTCTTACAGGATTTTTGTGTTGCCATAAAATGTAAAGAACATCTAGCTAATCATTGATTTTTTTTTCATGTTTCTTATTTATTATTTATTTTGAGAGAGAGCGCAAGTGGAGGAAGGAGAGAGAGAATTCCAAGCAAGCTCCACACTGTCAGCACAGAGCCCAACATGGGGCTCAATCCCATGAACTGTGAGATCATGACCTAAGCCAAAATCAAGTCATTTGCTTAACCGACTGAGTCACCCAGGCACCCCTGATATTTTTTGGTTGTTGTTGGTGTAAGTATATCCTGAAATATAAAATCCAAATTTAACTGTTATCCTGTATTTTTGTTACAGTGGATGACCCATTTGTTGTTGAAAGCTATTCCCTATTTATAGACTGAGATTTTGTGGTGTTTTAAAACATCTTGTTTGTTTAAACTTAAGCTACCATTTCTTTTTACAAAATTTCAATGAACTACTGTTTAAAATCCCATTAAAATATATTATTTATTCTATATAAGTACCTGGTACAATTTTTTTTTTTACAACAATTAGTGTTTACATTAACTTCCCAAATTAAGGTAACTTTGTCTTCATTTTAAATGAATTGAGATAGGGGCGCCTGGGTGGTGCAGTCGGTTAAGCATCTGACTTCAGCCAGGTCACGATCTCGCGGTCTGTGAGTTCGAGCCCCGCCCCGCGTTAGGCTCTGGGCTGATGGCTCAGAGCCTGGAGCCTGTTTCCGATTCTGTGTCTCCCTCTCTCTCTGCCCCTCCCCCGTTCATGCTCTGTCTCTCTCTGTCCCAAAAATAAATAAACGTTGAAAAAAAAATTTTTTTTTAAAAAATAAATGAATTGAGATAAACTAACTTTTATTTAATTACTTTTTAGCCCATGTTCTCTCAGGATTTCTAAAGGAAATTCACGCGATCTACGCATTCAACTTTGATGGTCTGACCCTTAAGTGTAATTCCTACTTTATTTTTCTGACACCCCAATTATTTGATACAATCAAATCTAGTGTTTCTAAGAGTAACAGTAGGACTGCTACTACTATAAAACTCTAGTAGTAACTAAATAACCATCTAAAGATATTGATGTGCTACCTTAGACACTTTGCCCCAATAGTAGATGAAGTACTACCTGTAATCATTAGCTGAAAGTAAGTATAGACAAACAATATTCTGATAATTTATAGCTGATGTTGTGCTATATATATATATTTTTTTAAATAAGATTTACTAGATTCTAGGAAATTTGTTGGAGTAGGAGCAACCGTAACTCAAATCGTCCCGTGAATACAACTAGACAACACCGCATCAATGTAAGTAATGCAGAAAATGAGCCAAAGTCTGACAGAACAGAGTCTTCACTGCTAAAGGTAGGGAAGTGGCCACACTGAAAATGATAGGATGGATAGAAACATAGTCATGAACCAGGTCAGACCTGTGAGACTGTCTGCAGGAGGGAGGGCCTTTGCAGGCATGGAGAATGAATGAGAAGCAGACCCCACACCAGTCACAGGACACCCACACTGGGAGATGAATTCCCATAATATTTGGATTTGTAACCCAGAAGGATTTAACTTTCCAAATTATTACAATCACTAAGACCACCTGGAACTTTGAAAATCAGGGGGGCTCAGCACTGGGAGAGCCTGGAGGGAAAGAAGAAATGGAATCCCAACCGTTAGAGACACATCACAACAAACAGGCCTGCTAAGATACAGCATAGAAGCAGCGCTTTTAAAAAATCTGAGGTATACGGGAAGGAGATGTGTGTATTAATCTCAGCCTGTGCGGGACAGGCAGGAATCTTTGGGAGATTTCTCCAAAAACAAAAGGGCTGGCAGATGCCATTTCCATCCCGTTCCTCAGTCTGGATACATGGATACTTATGGGAATAAGCACATCATGCCCACTCTCAATAGGTGGCTAAAAGCATGCCCCACCCCACACTCCTCTGTGGACCTAACCCTGCCCACAATAAGCAAAGACAGCCATTTGCAAATGACTGGACTGAAGACAAATGTGGCTCAGCCAAACAGTAGGGTGCATGCAACACACATAGCAGACATCCCTGAAGTACCAGGGCTGGTAAACAGGGGACATTACACTACAGGGCACCACAAGACCTCTTCTTCATAAAGCCCCTACTTGCAAGAGCAGAAGATGTAGCTGACTTTCCCAACACATAGAAATAGAGACTTAGATAAAATGAAGAGACAGAGGAATATGTCCCAAATGGAAGAACAGGGATAAATCACAACAAGACACCTAAATGAAAACAGAGATAACTAATGTGCCTGATAGAAAATTTCAAGCAGTGGTCATAAAGAGAGTTACTAGACTTGAGAAAAGAGTGGAGGATTTCAGCAAGACTCTAAACAAAGAGATAGAAAATATTAAAACAAAAACCAATCAGAGATGAAGAATTCAGTAACTGAAGTTAAAACTACACTAGAGGAATAAAAAATAGACTAGAAGAAGTAGCAGAACCAAGCAGTGACAAGGAATAGAGAATAACAGAAAGCAATCAAAATGAACAGGACAAAGAAAAAATATTAATACATGGGACTAGATTAAAGGAAATCAGTGCCATCAAGCACATTATCAAGCATAACCACATTCACATTATAGGGATTCCAGAAGAGAAGAAAACTTGTTTGAAAAAAGTAGAGTTGAACACTTCCTAATCTGGGGATGGAAACCAAACCAGATCCAGGAGGCACTAAGAATCCCCCACAAAATCAACACATACCAAGACACATACTAGCAAAAATGGCAAAAGGTAGTGGTAAAGAAAGAATTTTAAAAGCGGCGAAAGAAAACAGCTACATACAAAGGAAACCCCATAAGGCTATAAGCTTTTTTTTTCCCCCAGCAGAAAGCTTACAGGCCAGAATAGAGTGGCATGATATATTTAAACTGCTGAAAGGAAAAAACCTGCAGCAAAGAATATTCTATCCAGCAAGACTATCATTCACAGTAGAAGGATAGATAAGAGTTTTCCCCACAAAAGTTAAAGGAATTCATGATCATTAAGCTAGCTCTACAGTAAATGTTCGTGGAGACTCTATGAGTGGAAAAGAAAGATCCTAAGTATGAGTAAGAAAAGTAGGATAGACAAAAGCACTAAAATTAAGTGTATCCATAAAAATCATTCAAGGGACTCCAAAATAAAAGGAATTAAGGTATGACAACATATACCTAAAATGTTGGGTGGAGGATAATAAAAATTTAATGCTTTTATAATGAATTCAAACTTAAGTAGCCATCAAATTAGTATACATTATTATACGCAGAAGATGATATACCCATCATTTGTGGTATCCACAAATCAAAACCAGTATAGATATGCCAAAAATTAAGAGAACGGAATCCAAGTATATTTCTAAAGAGAGCCATAAAACAATGAGAGAAGAGGGCAAGAGGAGAAAAGGTTAAGGAGGCATTACAAAAACAACAAGAAACTAAATGCTAATAGATACCTATCAAGAATTAATCTAAATTTAAATGGACTAAATCCTCCAATCAAAAGACACAGGTGATGGAATGTATAAGAAAACAAGAGCCATCTATATACACCCTATAAGACACTAATATCAGATCTAAAGATACAAAATATACTATAAAACAAAGACTGTAAGGGAGACAAAGAAGGACAATATACAATAAGGGACAATCCAACCACAAAGTATACCAATAACACATATTTATGAATCCAACACATGAGCACCTAAATGCATAAAACAGTTAATAAAAACATAAGTGAACTAACCAATAGTAACAAAATAATAGTATGGGGTGTTAACACCCCACTTACATCAAAGGACAGATCTTTCAAACTGAAAATTAACACGTAATAGAGGCGTTTTTTTTTATTTTTTTATTTTAGAGACAGAGAGCTTGAGCAGAGGAAAGAGGCAGGAGCAGCATGAGAGGGAGAGAGAGAGAAAGAGAGAGAGAGAAAATGAATCTCAAGCAAACTCTAACACAGCATAGAGCCCAACACAGGGCTTACTCTCATGACTCACGCTAAAATCAAGAGTCTGATGCTTAACCAATTGAGCCACCCAGGCACACCAGTAATAGTGGCTTTGAATGATATACTGGACCAGATGGATCTAACACCTGTACATCTCATCCCAAAACAGCAAAACACATTCTTTTCAAGTGTACATGGAACATTCTCCAGAACAGATAACATATTAGGGCACAAAACAAGTCTCAAATTCAAAGGATTGAAATAATACCTTGCATCTTTTCTGAACACCAGGCTATAAAACTAAATATCAACCATAAGAAAAAAATCTGGAAAGAGCACAAATACATGGAGATTAAATGTCTTGCTACTAAACAATGACTGGGTCAACCAAGAAATCAAAGAAGAAATAAAAATTACATGAAAGCAAATGAAAATGAAAACACAATGGTGCAAAATCTTTGGGATGCAGCAAAAGCAGTTCTGAGAGGGAGGTTTCTAGCAAAGCAGGTCTACCTCAGGAAGCAACAAAAATCTCAAACAACCTAACCTTATACCTAAAGGAGTTAAGAAAGGAGAACAAACAAAATGCAAAAACAACAGAAAGAAGGAAATAATAGAGTAGTTAAATGAAATAGAAACTAAGGAAAAAATAAAAGATCAATGAAACCAGGACCTGGTTATTTGAAAAGACCAACAAAATTGATAAGGCTCTAGCCAGACTCATCAGAGAGAGAGAGAGAGAGAGAGAGAGAGAGAGATTGAGAGAGAGATTGAGAGAAATATGCAACACCACAAATGAAAGAGTGGAAATAAAAACCAATGCCACAGAAATAAAAACAATTATAATAGAATATTATGAAAAATTATATACCAACAAATTGGACAACCACAAGGAAATGGAAATTCTAAGAAACATATAACCTCTCATAACTCAATAAGGAAGAAATAAAAATTTAAACAGAATGAGTACCAGCAATGAAAGTAAATCAGTAATTTAAAAAATTCTAACAAAAGTTCAGGACCAGGCAGATTCACAGTCAAATTTTACCGAACATTGAAAGAAGAGTTAATAGCTATTCTTCCCAAAACTATTCCAAAAAATAGAACAGGAAGGAAAACTTCCAACTTCATTTTATGAGGCCAATATCACCCTGATTTCCAAAACCAGATAAAGACACTACAAAAAAAAAAAAAGAGAACATGCCAAGATCTCTGATAAAAATAAATGCAAAAATCCCCAACAAAATATTAGCAAACTGAATCCAACACTATATTAAAAAATCATTCACCATGGTCAAGAGGGATTCATTCCTGAGATGGGAGGGTGGTTTAGTATTCACCTATCAATCCACATGATACACCACATCAACAAGAGGAAGGATAAAAACCATATGAACATTTTAATAGATGCATTAAAAACATGGAAAAAGTACAACATCCATTCATGATAATATCCTTCAACAAAGTAGGTTTAGAGGCAACATACCTCAAAATAATAAAGGTCTTATATGAAAAACCCACAGAAAAAAATAATATTCAACGGGGAAAAAAATGAGAGCTTTTCCTATAAGGTCAAGTAAACGTCCACTCACAACACTTGTATTCAGCATAGTACTAGAAATCTTCGCCACAACAATCAGACCACAAAAAGAAATACATCCAAATCTGTAAGGAAGAAGTAAAGTTTTTCACTATTTGCAGATGACATGATACTATATATAGAAAACCCTAAAGACTCCAAAATACTATTAGAACTAATAAACAAACTTTGTAAAGTCACAAGATACAAAGTCGATACACAGATATCCATTGCATACCTATACATGAAAATGAAACGTCAAGAAGTCAAATTAAGGGGCACCTGGGTGGCTCAGTGAGTTAAGTGTCCTACTTGGGCTCAGGTCATGATCTCGCAGTTTGTGAGTTTGAACCCCTCATCAGGCTCTGTGCTAACAGCTTAGAGCCTGGAACCTGCTTCAGATTCTGTGTCTCCCTCTCTCTCTCTGCTCCTCCCCTACTTGTACTCTGTATCTTATTGTCTCTAGAATAAATTAAAAAATTACTTTTATTTAAGTGAAATTAAGAACACAATCCCATTTATAATTGCCCCCAAAATAATAAAGTACCTAGGAATAAATTTAGACCAAGTGGTGAAAGACTTGTACTCTGAAAGGTATAAAATAGTGATTAAAGAAACTGAAGATGACACAAATGGAAAGACATTCCACGCTCATTGATTATAAGAATAAATGTTATTAAATTTTTTAATCTTTATTTATTTTTCAGAGTGAGAGAGACAGCGAGCAGGGGAGGAACAGAGAGAGGAGACACAGAACCCGAAGCAGGCTCCACACTCTGAGCTGTCAGCACAAAGCCCAGTTCAGGGCTCAAACCCACGAACCACAAGATCATGACCTGAGCCGAAGTTGGACGCCCAACTGACTGAACCACCCAGGCACCCCAGAATAAATGCTATTACAATGTCCATCATACCCAAAGCAATCTACATATTTAATGTAATCCCTATCAAAATACCAACAGCATTTCTCACAGAACTAGAACAAACAATCCTAAAATTTGCATGGAACCACAAAAGACCCTAAATAGCCAAAGTGCTCTTGAAAAAGAAAAAACTGGAGGTATCACAATTCCAGACTTCAAGTTACATTGCAAAGTGGTAGTAATTAAAACAGTATAGTATGGCAGGAATCAATCAATCAATCAATCAATCAGTATGGTACAGGCACAAAAATAGACACATACCTCAATAGAACAGAAAATCTAGAAATAAAGCCAACATTATATGGCCAATTAATATTCAACAAAGGAGGAATAAATATACAATGGGAAAAAGTCTCTTCAACAAATGGTGCTGGGAAAAATGGAAAAAGTAGACAGCCACATACAAAAGAATGAAACTGGACCCCTTTCCTAGACCATGCACAAAAATAAACTCAAAATGGATTAAAGACCTAAATATGGGACCTGAAACCATAAAAATGCTAGAAAAGAACACAGGCAGTAATTTCTCTGGCATCAGCTATAGCAACATTTTTCTAGATATGTTCCCTGAGGAAGGGAAATTAAAGCAAAAACAAACTATTGGGACTACATCAAAATACAAAGCTTCTTAACAGTGAAAGAAACAGTCAACAAAAGCAAGAGGCACCCTAATGAATGGGGAAAGATATTTGCAAATGACGTATCTGATAAAGGGTTAGTATCTAAAACCTATGAAGTACTTATACAACTCAACACCAAATAAACCTCCAAATAGTCCAATTTAAAAAATGCACAGAAGACATACAGATGACCAACACACACGTGAAAAGATGCTCAATGTCACTCATCCTCAGGAAGATGCAAATTAAAATTATAGTGAACCATCACCTCACACCTGTCAGGATGACTAAAATCAAAAACTCAAACAAGTGTTGGTGAGGTTGTGGGGAAACAAGGAACCCTTTTGCACGATTGGTGGAAATGCAAAGGAGTAAAGCTACTGTGGATGACAGTATGGGGTTTCCTCAAAAAATTAAAAATAGAACTACCCTATTATCCAGTAACTGCATTACTGGGTATTTGCTCAAAAAATGCAAAAAACACTAAAGGGATATATGTATGTACCCAAAAGTTGATTGAAACATTATTTACAATAGCCAAACTATGGAAGCAGCCCACGTGTCCCTCAATGGATGAATGGGTAAAGAAGACTTAGGGGATGTGTGTGCATGTGTGTGTGTGTAATGAAATATTATTCAGCCTTTAAAAAGAATGAAATCTGGGACACCTGGGTGGCTCAGTCAGTCGAGTGTCTGACTTCAGCTCAGGTCACGATATATCACAGTGCATGAGTTTATGCCCTGAATCCGGCTCACTGCTGTCAGCAAAGAGCTCACTTTGCAGCCTCAGTCCCTCTGTGCCCTTCCCCTGCTCATTCTCTCTCAAAATTGAATAAATATTTATTTTTTTAAAAGAATGAAATCTTGTCATTTGTAACAACATGAATGGATGTAGAGAGTATAATGTTAAGTAAAATAAACCAATCAAAGAAAACAAATACTATATGATCTCACTCACGTGTGGAATTTAAGAAACAAAACAAAGGAAAAAAACAAAAACAACCCACAGAAAACAGACTCCTAAGTATAGAGAACAAAAAGATGGTTACCTGAGAAGAGGTGGAGTTGAGGATGGGTTGAAATAGGTGATGGGGATTAAGAGTACAATTATCTTGGGGCACCTGGGTGGCTCAGTAGGTTTAGTGTCTGACTTCAGCTTAGGTCATGATCTCACAGTCCGTGAGTTCGAGCCCCGTGTCGGGCTCTGTGCTGACAGCTCAGAGCCTGGAGCCTGTTTCAGATTTTGTGTCTCCCTCTCTCTCTGCCCCTCCCCTGCTCATGCTGTGTCTCTGTCTCAAAAATAAATAAAAACATTAAAAAAATTTTTTTTAAAAAAAGAGTACAATTATCTTGATAATTGCACCGAGTGATATGTGGAAGTGTTGAATCACTATATTGTACACTTGAAACTAATATAGCACCGTATGTTAACCACAGTGGAATTAAAATAAAAAAATAATAAAGTATCAGAAGATTTGCTAACAAAAAGAAAATTGCTGTGAGTTAACGTTAAGTGTTCCCACTGATGATAGATAGATATAAGCATATGAAGTGATGGATCTGTTAATTAACTCATTGGGGGAAATCCTTTCACAATGTATACATATATCAATTCATCACCTTGTACACTTGACATATCTTACAATTTATTTGTCAATTATACCTCAGTGAAGCAGAGGGGAAAATATTTATATTGGGTTAGGTGAAAATTAAATGCCTAAAAGTAAATTGGATTCATCTTTATCCTCATTGACAGGAAAATTTTGATCAGGTTGAAGACTCTTTTATAAATTTTGCACATAAATAATGGGGCAATTTCTTAGGAATTACCCTAATACTTAATGACATTATAATAAATATCAGGATGCCTTATAAAGACAAGAGGTTTTGTCTAAAAACAAAAACAAAAAGTTGCTTACCCAAAAATACTTGAGTCCCTTCACAGGCAGAAGTGAACATCCCTCATACTATGGGAATGCTTGTACAATCATGAACATCCTTCCTTCTGTCTCTGATTCTTTATTCCAAGAACTTTTGATACTTATAGTTAGTGAATGACTTGAAGTAGTATCTTTTTAGTGACAACACTGGATTTAATTTAAAACGTATGGCAGAAAATCCATCGCTTCAGTAATGTACTTACTTTGTGTCTATTAAGGATGGCCTTTGCTCCCAATAAAGTTATGTAGGCACAGTTGTTCTCTAGTCATTATAACATTATTTTCTTAATGAGATGGTTTTACCTTTACTTCAAAATGAAATAAAATATATTTTATTGTACTCTCCTTGGGTCTATTCAAATTACGAAAAGCATAATGCTTATTAATAACAAGTGAAGAAAGCAATGGCTAAGATTCTCTCATCCTTCCTGCCTGCCTCTGAAAATGATAATTACAAATTTAATTTGAACACTAGGCATACTTTTGAAATGTTCACCATGTGATACTTCTAAGTTGACTCTAGTTATTTTTTATTATGAATCATACAGGCACTATAGTTTGAATTAAATTTTTCAATCATAAAAACATTTATATTACTACTATTGATTTAAACATTAAGAGTTTCAAGATGCAGTCTTTCCCAGTTAGTGATATTTATGGTATACACTTTCATAAATTTAATGGCCACCATTGCAGAGGAGATTACTGCTATTATGAAGCGTTAAAGGGGTCTGGCTATTTTCTCATAAGCAAATGCTATGCCAACAAAGCTCAGCAGAGTTATCTGTTTTCATAAGATTTTTCTAAATCAAAGATTACATTTTATTCAATGGTGAAAATATGTTATTTACAAACAAAAACAGAGGAAAGAATTAGCTAAAATTAAAAACATTTCTTATTTATGTAGAGTACCACTTATCTTAAAATGCATTACATTTTTAATTTTTAATATAAATATATAGTTATCAAATTAATTTGATAATTATATTATTTTTAAAGTATTGTTCCTAAAATCCTTTTAGACTCAATGAAAAAAAAGTGGTTACCCATAACAAAGTTGCAGTAAGAGCAAACTTAAAAGCCTTACTTTAGACATAGAAGTGTGGCCTTTACCTTCAGACTAATGTTCTGAAATTTTTATGTAATTTTATATTTCCTTATTACCTCTTTATAATTCCTCAAAGAATTCTTATTTCATATGTATTTGCTTAGAATGTTTTTCTAATAGCTTCTTTTCAATATGCCTTTAGAAAACTTCTTGCAAAAGGTAGCCTACAAGTATATTACATTAATTTTAAAAAATGTACTGAGTAAAATATTCACCAACTTATAAAATTTTCAACTATTTTTATAATTTTGGGCAATAGTGGAAATAGATCACTTTGTTAACATTCTTTTTTGTTATGCTTTTCATTACCTTGAAATTTCTGTAATGCATTTTATTCATCCCTGGCAAATATGTCCCATATCCACCTCTGTGAATCCTGGATTACAGATTACTAGGTGGTGCTTTGTTTTGCTTCATGCCTTGGTTCAGAGTATTAATTGTGGATATCATAGTTCTGGTGATAATTTTTCTTATTAAAAAAATCTTCAGGGCACCATGAGAAGATGGCAGGATAGGAGGACCCTAAGCCCCCCTGGACCTTCTGGTATACCTAGATAACACTCACATTGGCAAAACCCAAAAGAAATGATCCAAAGACTGGCAAAACAAACTCCACAACTAAAGATAGAGAAGAAACTACACCAAAAAGATAAGAAGGGGGAGATGCAGTTTGGGAGCAAAATGGACCATGGCCATCCAGGGTGAAAAGGGAGCGAGTGGCACAGAGAAGGGCACAGAAATAGATTATCATACTGGGGAGCCCAAATGGGGAAGACAAATCCCCATAATATTTGGCTTTAAAAGCAAGAAGGGCTGAATTTTGTGAGTTCTTACAATCAGGAAGACTTAAAACTTGCAATTCAAAAATTAAGTGGGCTAGGCTCTGAGAGAGTCTTGAGGAAGCCAAGTTCCTGCCCCTAAAGAGACAGCAGGACAAACAGCCAGAGGAGACACAGTGAGGAAGCAGCAGTTTGAAAAATGACTGGGGCAGAAGGGAGGGAGATTGTTTACTTATCTCAGAGCTGGCAGTTAGAGGCAGGGATCACCATGAGACTGCTGCAGGAACAAAGGAGCTAGATGACATTTCCCTCCCCCACCCCCCAATGTAAACACATAGCCACCTGCAGGAACCAGCACAGGGCTAACACTCCCTACCAAATTTTCTTACGTGAAGCCCTAAACTTCCAAAGATCTGCCTCTGCCAATTACAATTGCTTCAGTCCTGGCACTGAGGACCTCTTCCTGAGAAGACCAGCACAAACCCCCACCAACACCTTGTCTCCTGACCTGTACACTTTGCAGGGCTTCAGTTCCAGCAGCAGTGGTGGACTAGCACAAGCAGACTACCACACCCCTCGTTAAAACCTGCCCCATATAGCCAGGGACCAAACAGGGCCCACAACAGGCATAGTGAGCTTCTCCAGACAACTGGACAGAAGGGAAAAGAGTACACTCAGCACACATAGGAGATGCTCCCTCAAGTGCCAGGCCCTGGGGAAGAGGAGACACTCCACTGTAGGGCACTACAGGACCTCTTCTCCACAAGGCCTTTACCTTCAAGATCAAGAGATGTAGCTGACTTTCCTAACACACAGAAACAGACACAGTTAGACAAAATGAGAATCCAGCGGAATATCTCCCAAATGAGAGTGTATAAAAACAAGACCCTAGAAGAGACTCATTTCAGTCCAAAAGACACCTGCAGATTGAAAGTAAGGGGATAGAGATTTGTCATGCAAATGGTTGTCAAAAGAAAGCTCAGGTAGTAATATTTATATAGGACAAAATACACTTGAACACAAAGACTGCAACAAGCGACAAAGAGGAACTATATAATCATAGAGGGGATAATCCAACAAGAAAGCATACCAATTACAAATATTTATGCACCCAACATGGGATCACCCAAATATATAAAGTAGTTAATAACAAATGTAAATGAACTAGTCAATAGTAATACAATAATAGTAAAGGAAGTTAACACCCCCACTTACATCGATGGACAGATCATCTACATAGAATCGACAAGGAAATAGTGGATTTGAATAACACACTGGAACAGATGGCTCTAACACATATCTATTCATAATATTCCATCCTAAAACAGCAGAATACACATCCTTTTTAAGTGCACATGGAACATTCTCCAGAATAGATCACATATTAGGTCACAAAACAAGTCTCAACAAAGTCAAAGGATTGAAGTTACACTATGCATCTTTTCTGACCGCAATGCTATGAAACTAGGTATAAAGCACAAGAAAAAAATCTGGAAAGAGCACAAATACATGAATGTTAAATCACATGCTACTAAACAATGAATGGGAGTCAACCAAGAAATTGAAGAAGGAATAAACAATCACATGAGAACAAATGAAAATGAAAACATAATGGTGCAAAATCTATGGGATGCAGTACAAGCAGTTCTGAGAGGGAGGTTTGTAGCAAAACAGGTCTACCTCAAGAAACAACAAAATCTCTAACAACCTAACTGGATACCTCAGGGAGCTAGAAAAACGATAACAAAACCCAAAATGAGCAGAAAGAAGGAATAAAGATTAGAGTAGAAATAAATGAAATAGAAACTTTAAAAAAAAAGGCAGTAGAAAGGATCAATGCAAACAGGAGCTAGTTCTTTGAAAAGATCAAAAAAATTGATTACCTCTAGCCAGACTCAGACGAAAGACAAAAAGAAGGGGAAGGGTAGAGGATGAGGAAGAGCAAGAGCCAGGACCCCAATAAACACAATCACCCATTAAACAGGAGAAATAATAGCCAACACCATATAAATACAAGCAGATGTGTAAGAATATTATTTAAATAATTATGCCAGGGTGCCTGGGTGGCTCAGTTGGTTAAGTGTCCAACTCTTGATTTTGCCTCAGGTCATGATCTCATGGTTCATGGGTTCAGGCCCAGCATGGGGCTCTGCAGTGACAGTGTGGAGCCTGCTTATGATTCTCTCCCTTGCTCTCTCTGCCTATCCCTCCTCTCTGTCTCTCTCAAAATAAGCAAACATTTAAAAATTATGGCAACAAATTGGACAACCTGGAAGAAAAGGATAAATTACTTCAAATATACAGCCTCCCAAAACCCAATCAAGAAGAAATAGAAAATTTGAATAGATCAATAACCAGAAAATAAGTTATAAGCCTATCAATGTTGTATTCAGATTGTTACAGTGAATATGAAGCATGCGATCTCTCCTTTATAAAGAAAAAGACCATAAAACTTGAGTATGAAATAAAAAAATAAATAAATGAGAAATTAAGACACTCCAGGTAAACAAAAGCAAAGGGATACTACCACTATACTACCCTATAGTAATACTAAAGGAAGCAAAACTATATGGTCAACTAATCTTCGACAAAGCAGGGAAGTATATCCAATGGGAAAAAGACTGTGTCTTCAACAAATGGAGTTGGACAGTAACATGCACAAGAATGAAACTGAACCACTTTCTTACACAAAAATAAATTCAAAATGGGTGAAAGACCTAAATGTGAAACAGGGAACCTTCAAAATCCTAGAGGAAAACACAGGCAGCAACCTCTTTGACTTAATTTGGAGGAGCTTCTTACTAGATATGTAACCAAAGGCAAGCAAAGCAAAAGCAAACAGCAAGATAAAAAGCTTTTGCACAGTGAAGGAAACAATCAACAAAACAACTCCTATGGGAGAAGATATTTGCAAATGACATATTGGATAAAGGGTTGCTATCCAAAATCTATAAAGAACTTACCAAACTTAACACCCAAAAAACAAATAATCCGATGAAGAAATGAATAGACACTTTTCCAAAGAAGACATGTACATGGCCAACAGACACATTAAAATATGCT